>NC_057806.1:298186301-298527363 GCF_018294505.1 Triticum aestivum | reverse complement strand
GTGCCCTGGCCTTGATATGTCTCCAATGTATCAATAATTTTTTATTGTTCCATGCTATTATATTATCTGTTTTGGATGTTTTATATGCATTAATATGCTATTTTATATTATTTT
Source organism: Triticum aestivum (assembly GCF_018294505.1). NCBI lineage: Eukaryota > Viridiplantae > Streptophyta > Magnoliopsida > Poales > Poaceae > Triticum > Triticum aestivum. The sequence goes on along the minus strand of NC_057806.1, from coordinate 298,527,249 downwards.
TGGGACTAACCTATTGACCTAGAGCCCAGTGCCGGTTTCTGTTTTTCCTTGTTTTTTAGTTTTGTAGAAAAGGAATATCAAACGGAATACAAATTTCGCTATGATTTTTCTTGGACCAGAAGACACCTACGAGACTTGGAGTTGAAGTCAGAACATACGCAAGGCGATGGCAAGCCGTAGGGGCACGGCCCCCTCGGGGATCCCCTGACATACCTCTTCATCCTATAAATTCAGATATATTCCAAAACCCTCAAAGAGAGCCACGAAAATACTTTTCCGCCGCCGCAACCTTCTGTTCCCATGAGATCCCATCTTGGGGCCTTTTCCAGGGATCTGCCGGAGGAGGATTCAAATCGCGGAGGGTATCTACATCAATCCTATTGTCAGTGTACAAAAAGAGGGGTACACTTTTTGTACCCCTATAACTGTGCACGGGCAGTCTGAGCCGTGGGCACCACCACACTGAGCAAGGCAAGGGAGGTGAGCCAAGGTAAGGCCGAAGCTCGAGAGAAGCAGAATGACGCCAAGACCAAGCCCACAAAGAGCAAAGGAGACGAAGCGAACTTCCCCCTCGGCAAGATCCTTACCAGGAGGCGGTTTTAGCAAACCTGGCAAGACCCTTGTCGTGGCAGCTCGCCCCACACCTACGGAGTGAGTCACCCTTGAGTCCACTGCCCCCATGGGGCAAGGATTCGGGAGACATCCCCGTGGTGGCTTGTAGATCTTTGTGAAGACATTCAAGATCAGATACACCCATTAGAACGTGATGATCCCTGGCGGGATCCCAGCCAATGAGGACCACAAGGCCCCCGGCAAGAGCCTTGCCGGGGATGACAGCAGGCGCGACGGCAAGACCCTTGCCGGGGCCCCAGCAAGGCCCTTGCCAAGAACACCCGTAGGGCCACCATCAGTCCCACGCCAGTCAAACCTCCACCGCCATTCGCATGCAGCTGCCGACCCAACCAGCTGGGCAGGCACCTGCGTGGCGGCATGCAGATCTTCCTGTAGACCCACCACTGCGCCACCTCAGCTGCCTGCCTGCCTACATGGCACCGAGGGCACCGCTGGCCAGGGCGCGTGTCGACGCGAGAGGGAGCGGCGACGGACGAGACAGGGCTCTCCCCCGTCCTCGATAAAGCAAGGACACCTGGGCAAGACGCATTAAATGCGCCTTGTCATGTAATGCGAGGGATAACCTCACATTACTGTTCCCTTTCCACCTCCTGTGTGCCACTTTGGCAACCCCTTTCCTATAAAAGGAGGCCCGAGGCGACCAGGAGGGGGATTCGGCTTCTTGGAGATCATCACGCCCCGTAGCTAGCTCAAGAACACAGATATACAATCCACCAAAGCAGGAGTAGGGTTTTACGCATCCCCGCGGCCCAAACCTGGACAAACGAACCATGTGTTATCTGTTTGATCCGCTCTTCTCACGACTCCGCGCCCCGCAACCGTAGCAGGGATTCTTGTGATCCCATAGGTGTCGTTCCCACCGACATCTTTGGCGCGCCAGGTAGGGGGCGCAGTTGTGAGAATCGGCTTTAGCAGTTAGTTCGATGCTTCTTCATCGTCATGGCGCCCAAGAAGAAGATGACGATGGCGGTTGGCCCGTCGGAAGCCGGACATCCCGTCCCGACGCGGGCGAGCAGCAGACCGGTCGCAGAAAGGACCCGGGGCGCTGTTCACGAACACCAACACCGTCCCAGCAGCTGGAGTTTGGGAGGCGTCGATGTTCGTACGCCCTGTAACGGGCCGCATGCCACCAAATCCAAAGACGAAGCCAGGCCCTCCGCGGGTGGCGCGGGGCCTTCCAAGATCACTACCGCCCCGCCCGAAGGCAATGCGAGGGCCTCCAAGACTCCCACGCCGGCGCCGACGGCGCGCTCCTCTCAAGCGGCGCGTGACGAATGGCGCAATCATGCCGAAGACCCTGGGCGTCGCCGCGGGAAGAGCCCCGAGCGCCACTCCCGGGAGGTAGAAGACCTGCCTGCTCACCGAGGCGCTGGTGAAGATGGCATGCGACCGCGGGGTCGTGATAGAGCTCCTTCTGACATGGTCACAAGTCGAAGCCCGTCGTGATCTGTGCAGGTTTCGCTGCCACCAACGCCAGTAGAAGCCCTGGCGCACACAGTTGCTCCTCGATTTTCCTCCCACTACGGGGAAACTCGACGAATGGAGAGCCACTATCTGAAGCCTTGTTGCGGTGGCCAACAAAGACGAACCGAGTCTCGTGGAGCCCTCGGGTCGATGCTCCGACGGAGTCCCACGCACCAGTGGCAGGAAAGCCGGTGGCGCGGCGACCATGGTGCACTCGCCTCCTCCTCGCCCGGTACCGTGGACGCCAGCCCTTCGCGACGTTGCGGGTGACGAAATATCCATAGCGTCGTCCGACCCACGGACCCACTGTGACCAGCGCCAAGTCCTTCGGGAACGAGAACATGAAGACGCTCGAACCACTATCGAGCGCAGGCGCGGAGCGCGCCACCAGTCAGACAGGCGAGCAGGACCTGCTGCGAACCACCCGGCACCGGAGAGCCCTGGAGGCCTACCTTACGAGGTAGGCTATGCGGCTTTTACCCGTGAGCTGCGGCAGTTCCAGTGGCCCACTCACCGCACCTTCAAACCTGACGTGGGCGAAAAGTACAGCGGCAAGACCCACCCGTCCGAGTTCCTCAGCATCTACACCATTGCGATGCAAGCTGCCGGAGCCCGCGACGATAAGGTGCTTGCGAATTACTTTCCGTTGCCTCTTAAACCCAATGCCATGTCATGGTTGATGCACTTGCCGGTAGACTCTATTTCCTCCTGGTCAGATTTGTGCCATGAGTTTGTGGGCGCCTTTACTGGAGGCGACCAAGCCCATGGCCAAGCGAGCGACCTGCATGTCATTCCCCAGAAGGGAGGCGAGAGTCTCCGCAAGTATATACAGAGGTTCAGCAGGATACAGTACAATATCCCTAATGTTCACCCTGCCGCCATCATCAGCGCGTTCCATCAGAACATGCGTAACTGCAAGATGCGTGAAGAGCTGGCAATGAACAAGGTGAAAGATGTAGCAAAACTCTATGTTCTTGCTGACAGGTGTGCCCGGGCTGAAGAGGGAAGGAAGTACCCCGGCGAAGACGCAACCGACTCCTCGGATGAAGATCCTGCCGCCCCGGCGAAGAAGGGCCGGCGCCGCAATAGGAAGCGCAAAGGTAAAGCCGTGCTTGCCATCGAGGGATCTGATGACACCGGCTCCACCAAGAAAACCAAGGCAGATGACCCCGGCAAGGAAATTGCCGGATGTGTCGCCTGCCGGGCCTTGGCGGTTGCCGAGAAGCCAGGAAACTCCGACAAGCGATACTGCAAGATCCATCGCACCAAAGACCATGCTCTCCAAGACTGCCAACAGGTTGAGCTCCTCGCTGAGAAGCAAAGGGCTGAATATGAGAGGCGGGACAAGGAGAAGGGCCAAGACGGTGCTAAGGGGTCCGGCAAGAATCGTGATGGCCAGGCGGGCCGTCACGGCAAGGATAAACAACAGGAGAGGCCCGCCCGGGGCCGTGACAAAAAGGTAGAAGACGACGATTATGAAGAGGACGACGAATCCAGTGACCAAGAGTTTCAAAAAGCTACAGAGGCCATGTGCGTCGACGGCGGCGCCTCGCTGCATACTTCTCACCGCCAGCTTAAACAATGGGTGCGAGATATTACAGCGGCAGAGCCGTCGTTTGATGCCCAAAGGCCGCTGAAGTGGTCCAGCACACCTATCATTTTTGACACTGAGGATCACCCTGATCGCACTACTGCGGTCGGGTGCTTGCCATTGTTGGTTTCACCAACAATACGCAACCTCAAGGTGACAAAGATGCTAGTCGATGGCGGGGCCGGTCTGAACTTGATCTTGCCTGCCGTGATCGAGAAACTGCAGATTCCTGATGGAGACCTCGAAGAGACGGGCATGTTTCAGGGGGTCAACCTGGGAAGAAGCCAACCTAAGGGAAAGGTCACGCTGCCCGTGACTTTTGGAAGCGATCTGAACTACAGGACGGAGAGGATCGTGTTTGATGTTGCCAAGATCCCCTTGCCCTACAACGGGATCCTTGGCCGCCCAGCGATGGCCAAGTTCATGGTGGCGTCACACTACGCCTACAACACCCTGAAGATGCCAGGACCTGTGACGATCATCACCATCCCCTCTGATAAGAAAGATGCGCTGATTTGCGCTGACCAACTATACCAGCAAGCAGTTGCAGTAGCTGCCGCCACTAGGGCACTTGCTCCTGCTGCTGGGACCCCAGGAGGAAAGAAGAAGAAGAAGACCGGTGAGACCTCGGACACACACTCCGGCAAGCGCACCTCTTCGGAGTGTAGCGCTCCCGTCGAGGATGTGCCAGAGAGCTCCACCGGCGGAAACAAGAAGCCCAGGGCCATACCGCCAGGAACCAAGAAGGTTTCTGTCAATGAGGACGGCACGGGAGGGGCTTTCACCATAAGCTCCACCCTTGACGACAAATAGGAAGACGCGCTCATCACCTTCCTGCGGGCGAATGTCGATGTGTTTGCATGGCAAGCTTCTGACATCCCCGGCATTCCTAGGGAGGTGATTGAGCACCACCTTGCTGTCCGTCCTCATGCGCGGCCCGTCAAGCAGAAGGTCAGAAAACAAGCTTTGGAACGACAAGAGTTCATCACAAAGGAGATCCGGAAACTGGAAGCAGCGGGTTTGGTAAGAGGAGTGCTCCATCGAACGTGGTTGGCCAATCCGGTCGTAGTGCGCAAGGCTAATGGGAAGTGAAGGCTGTGTATTGATTACACAGATATCAATAAGGCTTGTCCTAAGGACCCCTTCCCGTTGCCGCGCATCGACCAGATTGTTGACTCCACAGTTGGGTGTGATTTGTTGTGATTCCTCGATGCCTACTCCGGCTACCACCAGATCTTCATGACAAGAGAAGACGAGGAGAAAACAACATTCATCACCCCATGTGGTACGTATTGTTTCATGCGGATGCCTTTCGGGTTGAAGAGTGCTGGTTCGACGTTTGCAAGGGCGGTCCAGATTGGTTTTGAACCCCAGCTCCATAGAAATATGGAAGCTTATATGGATGACATAGTGGTCAAAACCAAGGACAGGGCAACCCTCATACCGGATTTGCAAGAAACATTTGCACACCTGCGCAAGATCAATCTCAAGCTGAACCCTGAGAAGTGCGTCTTTGGCGTCCCGTCCGGCAAGCTTCTCGGGTTCTTTGTGTCACAGCGTGGGATAGAGGCCAATCCGGACAAGATCAAAGCTATAGAGCAGATTGAAGCACCCAAGCGAATCAAGGATGTGTGTCGTCTTGCTGGTTGCGTCGCCGCCATGGGCAGATTCATTTCCAAGTCTGCCGAGCACGCCCTTCCCTTTTTCAAGATCCTGAAAAAGGTGGGCCCGATGGAGTGGACGCCAGAAGCCGAAGCAGCATTGCAAGATTTGAAGAAGTACCTCTCCTCCGTGCCAATACTAGTTGCGCCTAGGCCACAGGAGCCGTTGTTGCTATACCTGGAAGGAACGAACTAGGTGGTCAGCGCCGCACTAGTGGCGCAGAGAGAGGTTGACGACGAGGTAATGGCAGCGACAAAGCCCGACACCACAAATGCAGAGACGACACGGCCAGTTGAAGTGCCGCCGAAGAAGAAAATGATGCAGCACACGGTCTACTTTGTTAGTTCCCTCCTGCAGGGAGCTAGATCAAGGTACTCCGGCGTGCAGAAACTGCTCTTCGACCTTCTTATGGCCTCGAGGAAGCTGCGTCACTACTTCCAGGCACACGAGATCACTGTCGTCACTCGCCTCCCTCTACAACGGATATTGCACAATCCAGATGCAATGGGAAGAATTGTGGAATGGGCACTGGAGCTTTCCAGCTTTGGCCTCAAGTTTGAAAGTACTTCGACGATTCAGAGCCGAGTCCTGGCGGAGTTCATTGCAGAATGGACCGCAACGCCTCACGAATAAGCCCAAGAGACTGCTCTCCCCGGCAAGGAGGCAAGTTGCAGTTGGATCATGTACTTTGATGGAGCTTTCTCCTTACACGGCGCCGGGGCTGGCGAACTGCTTGTCGCACCCACCAGAGAGCACCTCAAGTACGTGATCCAGATGCACTTCCCCAGGGAGGTGTCAACAAACAATACGGCAGAGTACGAAGGGCTGCTCGCCGGTCTTAGGATCGCGGCGGACCTCGGAATCAAGAAGCTCATCGTCAGGGGCGACTCGGAGCTCGTCGTCAAGCAAGTCAACAAGGACTACCAGAGCCCGTTGATGAAGGCCTACGTCGATGAAGTGAGAAAGCTGGAAGATCGTTTCGACGGTATATAGGCTGAATACATTCCCCGAGCGGAGAACGATATTGCCGATTACCTATCAAAATGCATTGCCCTCAAGCTACCTGTGAAATCAGGTACCTTTGTGCTCCAGCTAACTCAACCATCCATTGATCCATCAACAGAGCTGAACAAGAGAAGAAAATCAGGACCCGGCAAGTACTTTCCTGCCGATCTCCCCGGAGCCGCCGGCAAGGATGTTACCGGGGACACTGAGCCCGCCACGGGACGGCTAGCTCCGGCGAAGCGTCAAGCTCTTTCCATCGAGACAGCCGCTCCTATAGCAGAGGAAATGCCTTTAGTCCTTGCCGTCGAGCCCCAGGCTCCAATGTGGGCACAGCATACCGTCCGATTCCTCCAAACAGGGGAACTTCCTGAAGAGCAGGAAGAAGCAGAAAAAGTAGCCCGTCGCTCTACCATGTACCAGTTTGTCGATGACGTCCTGTACATAAAGAGGCCGAACGGTGTGAAATTGAAGTGTATCCCTCGGGAGGAAGGACTAGAGCTGTTGGCAGAGATACACGGAGGCATATGTGGATCCCACATCGGGTCAAGGGCCCTTGCCGGCAAGGCATTTCGGCAAGGTTTCTTCTAGCCCACCGCCCTCCAGGATGCGACGACACTAGTCACCAGGTGTGAAGCATGTCAGTTCCATTCAAAGAAGCTTCATCAGCCAGCTCAAGCCCTTCAAACCATTCCTCTCTCCTGGCCCTTCTCGGTCTGGGGGCTCGACATACTGGGCCCTTTCCCCGCGCTGTCGGGGGCTTTGAGTACTTGTACGTTGCAATAGACAAGTTCATGAAGTGGCCGGAAGTGGAGGCAGTGAGGAAGGTCACAGCTCAGTCAGCCGTCAAGTTCTTCAAGGGACTAGTGTGCCGTTTTGGTGTACCCAATAGGGTCATCACCGACAACGGCACATAGTTCACAAGCCGCACCTTCATGCAATATATCCAAGACCTCGGCAGCAAAGTCTGTTTCACTTCCGTTGCTCACCCACGAAGCAATGGTCAAGCTGAGAGGGCAAACTCTGAAGTACTGCGAGGCTTAAGGACCAAGACCTTTGACAGGCTGCACAAGAGTGGAAGGAGCTGGATTGATGAGTTGCGGACGGTTCTTTGGTCGATTAGGACAACGCCAAATCGACCCACCGGCCAGACACCCTTTGCCCTGGTATACGGGGCAGAAGCAGTTCTCCCCACTGAACTCATATACGGGTCACCTCGAGTGCTTGCTTATGATGAGCTTGAGCAAGAGCAACTACGGCAAGATGACGCTCCTTGAGGAAGATCGTCTTCGGGCGGCTGTGAGAGCAGCACGCTACCAGCAAGCCTTGCGCCGCTACCATAGCCGCAAGGTTCATGCCCGAAGCCTTGAGGAAGGCGACCTTCACCTTCGGCGCGTTCAATCGGCCAAGAATTCCAACAAGTTGACGCCAAAGTGGGAAGGCCCTTATCGGGTAATACGAGTCACCAGGCCCGGCGCAGTCCGCCTGGAGACTGAAGATGCCGTTCCAGTGGGTAACTCCTGGAACATTGAGCATCTTCGCAAGTTTTACCCGTGAGGCATGGCTTGTCGGGCCCCCCGGCAAGCCACCTTTTGTACAAGCATTGTCGATGATGCATGTAACCCTTTGTACAAAGCCAGGCGCAGACCCTGGGCACAAGTAAATGAAGCGCCGGTGCCCTAAGTTATAGCATCCATGCTAGGTCGAGTCTCGTCTTTGGTTAGGGTTGATAGTGCTTAGCGGCGACTAACCCCTACCTTAGAGGTCGAGTGTGCGTCTCTTTGTCTTTCTTTTGTCTTCTTTGGTTCACAGTACACACGGATATCCGTGCCGAACCACTTGGGGAGGAAAAGAAGATGAACAGACCAGCATCTAGCCCCCGGCAAGCCAGCATTGCCGGGGGCTGCAAGAGCAAAGATTCACCCACGGCGAACCAGAGTTGCCGGGGGCTGCATCTTCAGATAAGTTCTTCATCCCTTATCATGCATTCCATTATGGATTGAGGTATGTGAAACCTCGTTTTCCCCTAAGCTACCGTGCTCCCATAACTCTAAGCCCTAGGGTTCATTCCTGGGGCCAAGTTTGGTCGTAGTCGCGGCAGCGAAAGGATGAAACAAGGAGCCAGAACCCGCCTCATACCTACCTCCGCCAAAGGCGTGAGGAAGGTTGAGCGAAGTGGGAAGACAGCAAGGCCTGTTGCCTGGCAAGGAAATGTTTATCTTGAAGATATCAAGGATTTACTCCTTGTCGTGAGTTCTACCCACAAACAAATGACCCGGCAAGCATCCCTTTTTCATTAAAAACATTCCACTCAGGTACAGTCCATAGGGAATGAAAAACATGAATGATGGGATTACAAGTTTTAAATTTAGCTAAGGCCCGAAGGCTTACAAACTAAAAAGAGATAAGGTGCCCGTAATCCCTTTCTTGTCCCTCTCCTCAGGAGGCAGGTCAAGGAGGTGAAAAGTGCAAAAGGGGTGCCTAGGCGAGCTACGGGTGGCAGAAGACACCAAGAGAACATCTCGGTGGCCGTCCGAAGGCTGGATGGTGATGGCGGCGCCAGAAGCAGAGCTCGAAGACGAGGCGGCAGGACGTCAGCACGCGTCGAAGGCGTCGGTGCCCGCGTACTCCGACTTGACGGCCTTGCCGCCCGCCCTCTTCCTCTTCCGCAGCCTCCCAATGCCAGCCGCCCAAGGAGACGACCCCGGGAAGTTCAGGGAGCCGGCGACGCGGATAATGGGGTCGCCGGTGCCGCACAGAGCGGCACCCGACACCTAATCGGACCCGTCATCCTGCCGCCTACTACCCTCGTCGTCGCTGCCGCTGTCCTCCTCGTCACTCCCGCCCGAGGAGGAGTCTTCACTATCACGCAGCACCTTGCACGGGTCCCAAAGCACCCGAAGACCTTGATAGAGAGAAGGCCACCCTCCATCAGCTTAAAATGGAGAGTGAGCCCCTCCGTCAAGCGGTGGATATGGGCAAATGTCTTCCATCCCCAACGGAGATACATCACGTGAGGGGCGGGGAAATCGATGCGGGCCCGCGTGCCACTGATCGCGCAGCCCCTCATGTGCAGCCACAACGACTCCGGTGGATCCAGCTCCATCTCCCACGCGAATGGAGTCGGGAGACGAAGGCGACGGCGAGGCGGCCGGCGTAGCCTGACGAAGAACTCACAAGGGTCATCCCCAAGGTGGCCCTCCACGGGGGGAAGAACTGCTGGCGGAGGTGAGGCCGGCATGCCGCCCCATCCTCCTCTTCCCCGAGCGCCTCGGCCTCGCCCCCTCCCCCTTCCCCTCGTGGCTGGGTCTGCCACCGCGGGTGCAGGAGAAGGAGGGACGCGTTGTCGAGCGGCGACCCTCGCCGCCACCGTTGAAGGACCAGGATTCCCTCTCTCCATGACGGATGGAAGGGGGAGCAGAAGCTGAAGGAAGAAGGAGATGAAGGAATGCGGGACACCATCCCCCCCTCCCGCTCTTTATAAAGGAACGGGGTGGGGGCTCGGCCGCCCCGCTCAGCCAATCAAGACGTGGAAGGCGCAGGGAACTGGGACCGACCCGCCGCCCTAGCCCGCGGCAGACCGGTTTCTCGCCTCCACCGTTCACCACCCCAAGCGCATGAGAGCCACGTGGCAGGCGTGCAGGACCGAGGCGACGGGTGAGGCGACCTCTCCCCACCCCGTGATCGTGGGGAGTGGACGCCTTGAAGACCACGCCTCGGCCCTGTTCAGTAAATGGGTCGCGCCTCCACGCCTCCCTCCGTTTATGGGGAAGGCGCAAACCGCCCCCTTTACTACGACATGACGCATGCATGCAGAGCTCAGCCCCACGCATGCCGCCCACATCACACACGCCTCCCCACGATGCACCAGCGCGGGAAGCATGGGAAGCGCAGCGTGCGAAGAGACTTACCGCGGTAAAAACCGCCCCGCCTGCCCGCGCACCGTTTTTGGGCCTAGCCCAACGACGCGATTGCGCTTACATGTGGCCCAGGCACGGGGGCTCCTGTCGGTGTACGAAAAGAGGGGTACACTTTTTTTACCCCTATAACTGTGCACGGCCAGTCTGAGCCGCGGTCACCACCACACTGAGCAAGGCAAGGGAGGTGAGCCAAGGTAAGGCCGAAGCTCGAGAGAAGCAGAACGACGCCAAGACCAAGCCCACAAAGAGCAAAGGAGACGAAGCGAACTCCCCTCCCCCCAGCAAGATCCTTACCGGGAGGCGGTTTTAGCAAACCTGGCAAGACCCTTGCCGTGGCCGCTCGCCCCACACCTACGGAGTGAGTCACCCTTGAGTCCACTGCCCCCATGGGGCAAGGATTCGGGAGACATCCCCGTGGTGGCTTGGAGATCTTTGTGAAGACATTCAAGATCAGATACACCCTTTAGAAGGTGATGATCCCTGGCGGGATCCCAGCCAAGGAGGACGACAAGGCCCCCGGCAGAGCCTTGCCGGGGATGACAGCAGGCGCCACAGCAAGACCCTTCCCGGGGCCCCGGCAAGGCCCTTGCCAAGAACACCCGTAGGGCCACCATCAGGCCCACACCAGTCAAACCTCCGCCGCCGTTCACATGCAGCTACCGATCGAACCAGCTGGGCAGGCACCTGCGTGGCGGCATGCAGATCTTCGTGGAGACCCACCACTGCGCCACCTCAGCTGCCTGCCTACCTACATGGCACCACGGGCGCTGCTGGCCAGGGCGCGAGTCGACGCGAGAGGGAGCGGCGACGGACGAGACAAGGCTCTCCCCCATCCCCGATTAAGCAAGGACACCTGGGCAAGACGCATTAAATGCGCCTTGTCATGTAATGCAAGGGATAACCTCACATCACTGTTCCCTTTCCACCTCCTGTGTGCCACTGTGGCAACCCCTTTCCTATAAAAGGAGGCCCGAGGCGACCAGGAGGGGGACTCGGCTTTTTGGAGCTCATCACGCCCCATAGCTAGCTCAAGAACACAGATATACAATCCACCAAAGCAGGAGTAGGGTTTTACGCATCCCCGCGGCCCAAACCTGGATAAACGAACCATGTGCTATCTGTTTGATCTGCTCTTCTCACGACCCCTCGCGCCGCAACCATAGCAGGGATTCTTGTGATCCCATAGGTGTCGTTCCCACCGACACCTATTGCCCTTTCGATAAAGCGTTAGTAGTTTACCTCAGACCTACGGGTCCATAACTAGTAGCTAGATGGCTTCTTCTCTCTCTTTGATCTTCAATACCATGTTCTCCTCGATGTTCTTGGAGTTCTATCCAATGTAATATTCTTTTGCGGTGTGTTTGTCGAGATATGATGAATTATGGATTTATGATCAGATTATCTATGAATATTATTTGAATCTTCTCTGAATTCTTATATGCATGATTTGATATCTTTGTATTTCTCTTTGAATTATCGGTTTGGTTTGGCCAACTAGATTGGTATTTCTTGCAATGGGAGAGGTGCTTAGTTTTTGGGTCAATCTTGCGGTGTCCTCACCCAGTGACAAAGTAGGGGTAGCGAGGCACGTATTGTATTGTTGCCATCAAGGATAAAAAGATGGGGTTTTCATCATATTGCTTGTAGTAACGAAAGTAGGTCAAGAGGGGGGATGATTAGACTACTTGACCAATTAAAAATCTAGCCTTTTCCCAATTTTAAGTCTTGGTAGATTTTAGCAACTTATCACAAGTCAAGCAATGAACCTACACATGCAATTTTAAGAGTGTAGCAGCGGAAAGTAAAATATTGCATATGAAGGTAAAGGGAAGGGTTTGGAGAAGGCAAACACAATGTAGACACGGAGATTTTTGGCGTGGTTCTGATAGGTGGTGTTATCGTACATCCACGTTGATGGAGACTTCAACCCACGGAGGGTAACGGTTGCGCGAGTCCACGAAGGGCTCCACCCATGAAGGGTCCATGAAGAAGCAACCTTGTCTATTCCACCATGGCCATCACCCACGAAGGACTTGCATCAGTCGAGTAGATCTTCAGGAAGTAGGCGATCTCCTTGCCCTTACAAACTCCTTGGTTCAACTCCACAATCTTGTCAGAGGCTCCCAAGTGACACCTAACCAATCTAGGAGACACCACTCTCCAAAAGGTAATAGATGGTGTGTTGATGATGAACTCCTTGCTCTTGTGCTTCAAATGATAGTCTCCCCAACACTCAACTCTCTCTCTCACACAGATTTGGCTATGGTGGAAACATGATTTGAGTGGAAAGCAACTTGGGGAAGGCTAGAGATCAAGATTCTTGTGGTTGGATTAGAATGTCTTGGTCTCAACATATGAGTAGGTGGTTCTCTCTCATAAAATGAGTAGTGGAAGTGTAGGCATGTTCTGATGGCTCTCCCTTGAATGGAGAAGGGGGTGGAGGGGTATATATAGCCTCCACACAAAATCCAACCGCTACACACATTTGACGCAACTCGGTCAAACCGAATAGAAGAACTCAGTGAGACCGATTTAGTTCAAAATATGAACGTTAGGAATCTCGGTGGGACCGACATGATCAACTCGGTGGGACCGATGTGCTAGGGCTAGGGAAAAATCTCATCTCGGTGAGACTGATTGCATCAACTCGGTTAGACCGAAGTTAAGAAATAAGGCAATAGAGAGTTGGTCAAGCAAACTCCGTGGGACCGATCGCTCATTTTGGTGAGACCAAAATGTTACGAAGGGAAACAGAGAGTTTGCAGGGCCATCTCAGTTAGAATGAGATCCGTATTGGTGAGACCAAATTATCTAGGGTTTCTGGCAGTGGCTATGTCATTTCAACTCCGTGGCGCTGGATAGATCAAATCGGTGGGGCCGAGTTCGACTTTGGGTTTTGGACACATTTGGAAATGAGAAAGTGGCTGGGGGTTTTGGAGCAATATCACTAAGCACTTTGAGCAAGTAGACCATTAAGCAACACCTCATCCCCTTTCAATAGTATTGGCTTTCCTATGGACTCAATGTGATCTTGGATCACTAAAATAGAAATGAAGAGTCTTGATCTTTTGCCAATATTTGTCCTTAGCATTTTGAGGGGTCCACATCTCTAGTCCATGCCATGCCAATCACTGAACTTTCTAAACTATTTAACTTGAATGGATATTAGTTCAACGAGCTATATGTTGTTATGAATTAGCAAAACCACCAGGGGATTAGTTGCACTTTCACTTGAGTTTATCCCTCTACATCATGTCATCTTACTTAATGCGTTACTCTATTCTACTGAACTTAATACTCTAGATGCAGGCAGGAGTCGGTCGAGGTGTGGAGTAATAGTAGTAGATGTAGAATCATTTCGGTCTACTTGACATAGACATGATGCCTATATGCATAATCATTGCCTTGGATATCTTCATAACTTTGCACTTTTCTATCAATTGCTCGACAGTAATTTGTTCACCCACCGTATTATATGCCTTCATGAGAGAAGCCTCTAGTGAAACCTATGGCCCCCGGGTCTATTTTCTATCATATTTTCTTTCCGATCTACTATTTTGCAATCTATTATTTTTAGATCTATAAACCAAAAAAACCAAAAATATTTAGTTACCTTTTATTTTACCTATCTCTATCAGATCTCACCTTTGCAATTGACCGTGAAGGGATTGACAACCCCTTTATCGCGTTGGTTGCAAATGTTTGATTGTTTGTGCAGGTGCATAGATTGGGGACTTGCTTGTACCTCCTACGGATTGATACCTTGGTTCTCTAACTAAGGGAAATACGTATCTCTACTTTGCTGCATCACCCGTTCCTCTTAAAGGGAAAACCAATGCAAGCTCAAGAAGTAGCAGGAAGAATTTCTGGCGCCATTGCCCGGGAGGTCTACATCAAGCCTACCAAGTACCCATCGTAAACTCTCATCTCTTGCATTACATTATTCTCCATTTTCCTCTCATTTTCCTCTCCCCCACTTCTAAAATGATTTTTAGACAAATACAAAAAGATTTGCCTTTTTATTCGCGCTTCTTTCGTTCCTCTTCTCGTTTGCTTTTTTGATACTTGTGTGTTGGTGTGTTTGCTTGCCTTTATGGCTCAATCCAAGAATGTTGATCCTTACTTTAGGAAGTTGGAAGAAATTGAAAATAATGTTAGGACCTTTATGTCCTTACAAGTTGAGCATGATAGTTTCTTTAGGAATGAGCCAAGGAGCAAAAAACTTTGATGGAAAATATGAATAAAGAGCTCGATGATATGTGATACGTCTCCAACGTATCTATACTTTTTTATTGTTCCATGCTATTATATTATCTGTTTTGGATGTTTTATATGATATTTTATATTATTTTTGGTACTAACCTATTAACCTAGAGCCCAGTGAAAGTTTTTGTGTTTTACCTTGTTTTTCATTTTTACAGAAAAGGAATACCAAACGGAGTCCAAACAAGTTGAAACTTTAGGACAATTTTTATGGACCGGAAGAAGCCCATGAAGTATCAGAGATGGACCTGTCGAGGATATACCCCGCAGTGTAAACCGGCCGGAAGTTAACCCAGCTGTACTTGGCGGTTTATCTGAAGACCCCGCTGACACTTGGCGAGTTACTGGCGACCCGCCCTGACCTAGCGGTTTACAAGCAACCCACCTGGTCATTATGACTCACTGGTGATCTGGCGTGCGGGATCGACGGATGACAAGGCCCAAAGCCCAGAAGGCCGGTTCACATTTAACGGTGGGCCAGTTTAAGAGGAAAGGCATGAGGAACATTATCTTACAAGGAGCTAAGACCTGGACTTGTATCCGGTTTGTATTAGAGATAGACTAGTCCTAATCCTAATAGGACTCCACATGTAAGCCGCCCCTTCAACATATATAAGGAGGGGCAGGGCTCCCCAAAAGGGGAGAAGATTCACAAGTTCCACAAGTTGGACAAGTTAGGTTTAGACAATAGCTCTCGAAATAGAGCACTCTTGTAACTGTGATCATCATCATCAATATCAATGAAGCAGGATGTAGGCTTTTACCTCCACCGTGAGGGGCCGAACCTGGGTAAAACATCGTGTCTCTCGTCCCGCTCAACCCCTCTCAAGCTACCACATAGATGCGTTGGCCTCGCGACTAAGTCCTGACACTAAGGACATCTGTCGTGACAATTCCACGACAGTTGGCGCCCACCATGGGATTGTCATGGCAGATGTCCTTAGTGTCAGGACTTAGTCGCGAGGCCAACGCATCTATGTGGTAGCTTGAGAGGGGTTGAGCGGGACGAGAGACACGATGTTTTACCCAGGTTTGGCCCCTCACGGTGGAGGTAAAAGCCTACATCCTGCTTCATTGATATTGATGATGACGATCACGGTTACAAGAGTGCTCTATTTCGAGAGCTATTGTCTAAACCTAACTTGTCCAACTTGTGGAACTTGTGAATCTTCTCCCCTTTTGGGGAGCCCTGCCCCTCCTTATATATGTTGAAGGGGCGGTTTACATGTGGAGTCCTATTAGGATTAGGACTAGTCTATGTCTAATACAAACCAGATACAAGTCCAGGTCTTAGCTCCCTGTAAGATAATGTTCCTCATGCCTTTCCTCTTAAACCGGCCCATCGTTAAACGTGAACCGGCCTTCTGGGCTTTCGGCCTTGTCATCCTCGATCCCGTATGCTGGATCACCAGTGAGTCATAATGACCAGCTGGGTTGCATGTAAGCCGCCAGGTCAGGGCGGGTCGCCAGTAACTCGCCAAGTGTCAGCGGGGTCTTCAGATAAACCGCCAACTCCGGCCGGGTTAACTTCCGGCCGGTTTACACCGCGGGGTATATCCCCGACATTAGCCCCCAAGTTTAACTTGGATTTATTCATGGTAAACTTATGCTGCAAAATAAACATAAGAACAAATTTGACAGGTTATGCTCCGGGTTAAGAATTTTTGTAAACCGGTACTTGATCATCCTTAAGTCCTTGTTATTTCCAGGTCAACAAACCAGCTTCATAATTAATTTGCCGACATTGGTTTGTCACCCAGAAATATTGTGAAGAATAACTCCTTTGACTCAGCTCCCAAAGCATCGGTTTAAGAAATATGGGTCTGAAAATACTTATCTGATATTCTGCCGGTTTGAAGATGTAAAACTTGCCGGTTTAATATTACCAAAATGGCCAGTTTATAAATATTGATAGAGCCGGGTCATAATTGTTGTCGACACCGGGTCATGTAATTGATCTTCCTGATTTGCTCAAAACTGATAAAATGAAGGTGTTCCTCCTTTATATGCATAATACCTGTAGCCCCCAAGTCTTAAGAGGAGAACATAGTGATAACTTAAGACTTGCTCCAATAAGTGTTTCAACCTTGAAGAAATCTGATTAGTTCATCTCGATCATATAAACTTAATACTCCATATATGTAGCCCCCAAGTGCCGGGTTGTCATGCTTGCAGCAACCTGGGACTTGTAATTGCTTGATGCTCATAAAAACTTCAACCAGTGTAGCCCCCAAGGGCCGGGTCATTATGCAATAATGAGCAGGGACTTTGTAAATATAATCTTGTAAACTGTGAACAGCAACGTGTAGCCCCCAAGGGTCGGCTTAGTAAGATAATACTGAACCGAGACTTGATATATACTTCAAATAACATATTATAATGTAGCTTCCATCATAGGGCTTGAACCCATGTCCACAAGGTTAAGAGCTTTGTGCTTTACCAAGTGAGCAATGGATCCTTCAATATTATGGACGAAAACTTGTGTACCTTGAATTGTTGACAGGAACAATTGGTAGCCCCCAAGGGTCGGCTCATTATAATATGATAAGTCGGGTCTTCAATAAGACTAGTAAAAATGACTTTGCATTAGCCCCCAAGTGCCATGGTGCATGCTGGCAGTGACATGGGACTTGCATATTTGATATAATTTTCAGTTGAATAATGTAGCCCCCAAGTGCCGGGTCGTGAGCCTGCAGCGACTCGGGACTATTCCTTCAATTGTAAAATAAACCATATCCATTGATAATATAATAGCCATTGCGCTAAAGCGACTTTGAAAACCTCAATAATACCGGTTATTTAATAACCATAATAAAATCCAGCCATGTTGGCTATTCAAGATAACATAATCCGGTATGAAAACCTTATTTATTCAACATCATAATGGAAATTCAGCCAAGTTTGGCTATTTGAATAATATAACCCAATGATTTATAAGCACATAATTCCGATGGCGCAATCCAAATATATATATATATATACTGGCGACTTATAGTCCAAAAACCAGGCCGGTTTAACAAACCTGTTTTTGCATACAACAAGTTTAAAGTGTCCTCGCGGTTTACCGCCGGACGGGTCATAATGCCCAACATATAACCCGGGTTTATAACCAAGGCTGCACTTAAAAATAATCAAATATGAAATAGATCATACCTGTGACATTGAATCACATTGTTGGTTTTACCAACTTTTTGTAGTAAAGGTGATAACCCCCATCTTGAGTACTGATAACTCCTTCCATATTGTGCCGGTTTATGATAAAACCGTGTCGGGCTGTGATAAACACCGGTTTAACCATATATAATACTGGCGACTCGTAGTCAAACCAGACCGGGCTGATAGTCTCCGGATTATAACTTGATCGTGCACAGACAACTTGTAGTTGAAAGCCGAGTTGGGTTGATAAACACCGGTTTACTCCATAATAGGATGGTAACAGAAAATCAAACCGGGCAGATAGTCTCCGGATTAAGATTTGACCGTGTTCCATCAATTTGTAATTGACAGTGTGAACCGGTTGAAAACTTTGTCGGTTTAAAAAACGCAATAAAAAGAAAGAAATATCTTTCAAAGAAAAGTGTGAAGCAAAGGCAATGACAAAACCGTTTGCAAAAAAGGTTTATTTGAGCTGATCAAATGGCGTTACCATGGCCGAACATGACCAAGCTCCCGTTAGGTGTAACTATGGTTCTAGTCAGCCAGGTCCCCAAATGAAACCGTGGCATTTATGCCAACCAAGTGGCATGGCAATGGTTCAGGTTCAACCAAGCCCCCAAGTGATTCTGTGGCCTTAGCCCGATCAAGAGGCATGACTGGTTCAGACGTGACCAAGTCCCCAAGTGATCTGGTGGCTCTCGCCTATCAAGAGGTATGGTATTGGTTCGGACACGACCAAACCTCCAAGTGATATAACATGATGCTTTTAAAAAGCAAACTCAAGGGGTAAACCGGAGGCCGCTTTAGAACAACTCCGTGTAACCACACATGATTTAAAAGAATAGAGACCCCGCTTTATGAAGCAGAAGCCCCCATGTGATCGATAATATGTCAGGCCAGAAAGGCGGGATACCCATGTTTGAACCGCGCATCATGGCAGCAGGTCCTCTTCCGCAATTTTTAACTTTTGCAAGAGATAAATTCTTCTTGAACCAGGATCTTGAACCGGATATTGAGAGCTTCAAAGCTTTGTGGGAGATATCTTTCCCTTGAACCGGATTTCAAACCGGAATCCTTATTTTTAGCCGGAAATTTTCTGATGGCCTTTAAACTCGAACTTGCGAGAAGTTAATTCCCTTTTGAACCGGACATTGTTAAACCGGATTTGAGAGCTTTAGAGCTTTGTCGGAGAACAAATTTCCCTTGTACCGGATTGTAAACTGGAATCCTTTTCTGATGACCCAAAACTTCTTCATTGAGCTGGGATTTTGTAACTGTCATATACTTTCTAATCCGGAAATCTTCTGACAGCACGATGTGAATCCAAGACCGGGTTATCTTTCCCTCCAACGTATTGGGGTTCTTGACTTCACTGAAAATCGGCAACGTTTGCTAAGTCATATCATTGTAGCCCCCAAGTCTCAAGGTGACTCGAGGATTGGCTTGAGATTCTCCATATTTGACCGTGATATAAACCAGCATAACTTGTATATCATTGGTGTTGATAGTACGATGTGAATCCACAGAAGGTTGATGTGACTGTGGCGGGTTGTAAATGATCCCGTATGAGCCGTGTCAGCAACTCGGCCAATGGTTCCTTCCAAGTGGTGATTTGAAGTTAACCAAACTGTAGTGGCGGCGATTTGTGCACCTGCCCATTGAACCATCCAGTGCAGACGGTGGATGAATGATAATTTGCCTTCAATTTATTGAAAGAAATCTAGGCTACGCAAGTAGTGACTTGCTCATACTCAATAAACAGCTCATGCAGACAGGTGCGGTCTGGTATGTTGATGTAGACAGGGTCATGAGAGACGGACGACAAAGACGACCGCAACATCAGAGGCAGCTCGGACAGATGAACCGGCCGCGGCATTGTAAGCCGGTGCGGACAGGGGAAAATCGGCACTGGTGTCGTAAACCGGCAAGGACGAGCGAGTTAATCACGGGCGTGGTCCCGGCAAGCTGATGTAAACCGGGCCACAGGGACGGCGGCTTGCACACGTTCATTCACTGGGTGGTATGACACGGATGAAACGCCGGTGCAGAACGTTGCTAGCGCGTGCTCCATGCCCGTAATATAACGCCTCATTTGTAATGAACAATTGTCCTGCATAAACAATATTGCAGACCAAGGCAAAGATAAACTGATCTTTGACAAAAAAGAATATGTGCTAATTTTTTTTAGATGGATATCACCTGAGGTGTTTAGGCCGGAAGTAACCCGCCATGAAGTTGATCACCACTAGGTGAAACTGAAATCACTCACGGGTGAATCGGCCGCGGGAGCAGACATATAAATCGGCCACTGTGTTTGTAAGCCAGTGCAGACGAGAAAGTTATCCTCCGCATTGTAAGCCGGCGCGGATGCGAGAACCGGCGGCGAAGGCGGACGGGCGAGTCGTCCGTGGCGTTGTAAGGTGGTGCAGACGGGCGAGTCGGCCAGTGCGTTGATGTAACCGGTCCGCAGGGGCGACGGCTGTATATAACAACACTGGTCATTTTTACTTGCGGCAACTTTGACCGGCCAGTGGCGACTTGGGCTGCAGCGAGAGCCCCGGCGAAGTAGAGCATGAGCGACTGGAAGCCAGGCACTGTCTTTGATCCGCCACCACTGCTGCCCATGAGCCGCTCGTCGCCTAGTGCAGGGACCGGCCGCTGAAGATGTGGCCAGTTTAATGCTTTTTTCTTTGACGTGAACTAGCACATTCGGCAAACTCACGTGAGGGGTCCTTGTTGCATACTGACGTAGCTGACTGCTGACGCGACCGTAGTCCAGAGTGACCACCGTTTAATATTCCCAGGCGTGTCACAACAGAAGGCAAGGCCGGCTTGAGAAAAAACCACCGTGGCGAAACCGGGTCACAGCCGTATCCGTATCTGGGTCGTGGAATTTTTTTTCTAAGGGTAGTAACAGCCGCGAACACAGGAAACAACAGCAGTAACTTTCGGGCAACAGATCGACGTATCAAGCCCGGTTGAAAAGCAGAAACTCACGTGAGCAACCTCTTGGAAAGCTTTACTATGTGAGATCAATTGTAAGGTAATGATTGGCCTAGGAATCTGTACCCTTGAGGGATTTGCTTCTCCGCATAACAAACAGAGACTTTCTCAAAGAAAACTGATTTGGAGATGACTTCAAGGGTCCGAGTAATAATAGAAGTAGTACTTGCTCATTGTTGTAGGGTTGTTTCTGTATGTAAAAGTACATGTTAATCAACTTGCAGCAGGATTCAATCTTCATGCCAGAGGGCAGCAATCAGACATGGTCACTAAATCGGACCAGTTGACATATACTGCGGTAAAACTCCGGTTCATCTTGGTGACTTGCGGCCGCGTACAGACGCAGCCCTAACTCCCGATCTCAATCTCGTATCCTTCCAAAATTGATGAGTGGAATTAATTAATCCGGCCGACGGCAGACTTCCTGCGCGATTGTTTCATGTCGGCTCTTCTTTATCCTTTCAATTGCAAATTTCTTGATCCCTGAAGAGCTCCCTCCAAGAACTTAACACCACCGTGCGCAGGCCCCACGGTGGGCGGCAACTACCATGACAATTCCACGACAGGACCAGAGGAGCCATGAGGCATCCACAAGGGTGGGGGCGCGCCCCCTACCTTGCCGCTGCCTCGTAGACCCCCCTGACTTGAAATCGATGCCAAAAATTCCTTTAAATCAAGAAACCCCCCAAAAAAACCTAGATTGGGAGTTATACCATCACAAGCCTCTGTAGCCACAAAAAACCAATCGAGAGCCCATTCCAGCACCCTACCGGAGGGGGAAACCATCATCGGTGGCCATCTTCATCATCCCGACGGTCTCCATGACAAGGAGGGAGTAGTGCACCCTCAGGGTTGAGGGTATGTACCAGTAGCTATGTGTTTGATCTCTCTCTCTCGTGTTCTTGATATGGCATGATCTTGATGTATCGCCAGCTTTGTTACTATAGTTGGATCATATGGAGTTTCTCCCCTCTACCTTCTTGTGATGAATTGAGTTTTACCTTTGAGGTTTTACTATTATCGGATTGAATACTATTATCATGTTCTTGTGATGTATGTCTTGCGTGGGATACCCATGGTGACAATGGGGTGTTCTATTGATTCACTTGATGTATGTTTTGGCACACAACACAAGGATTCCTGGGGTGACATTGGGGTAATCTATGCATAGGGGTCGATGCATGTTTTCGTCCTTGTTTCTCCGGTAGGAATCTTGGGGCACTCTTTGAGGTTATTTGTGTTGGATTGAATATTATGAATCTGAAGTTGTTTGATGCATAATGTATAATTGACCCACGGATACTTTTGGTTACATTGGAGTATCTAGGCGAAATTTGAAGGAAATATTCCCTAGAGGCAATAATAAAGTTGTTATTTATATTTCCTTATATCATGATAAATGTTTATTATTCATGCTAGAATTTCATTAACCAGAAACTTGATACATGTGTGGATACATAGACAAAACACCATGTCCCTAGTAAGCCCCTACTAGACTAGCTCGTTAATCAAAGATGGTTAAGTTTCCTAACCATAGACATGTCTTGTCATTTGATTAACGAGATCACATCACTAGGAGAATTATGTGATGGACAAGGCCCATCCATTAGCTTAGCATAATGATCGCTAAGTTTTATTGCTATTGCTTTCTTCATGACTTATACATATTCCTTTGACTATGAGATTATGCAACTCCCGGATACTGGAGGAATACCTTGTGTGCTATCAAACATCACAACGTAACTATGTGATTATAAAGATGCTCTGTAGGTATCTCTGAAGGTGTTTGTTGGGTTGGCATAGATCGAGATTAGGATTTGTCACTCCGAGTATCGGAGAGGTATCTTTGGGCCCTCTCGGTAATGCACATCATAATAAGCCTTGCAAGCAATGTGACTAATGAGTTGGTTGCAGGATGATGCATTACAGAACGAGTAAAGAGACTTGCCAGTAACGATATTGAACTAGGTATGGAGATACCGATGATCGAATCTTGGGCAAGTAACATACCGATGACAAAGGGAATAACGTATGTTGTCATAACAGTTTGACTGATAAAGATCTTCGTAGAATATGTGGGAGCCAATATGAGCATCTAGGTTCTGCTATTGGTTATTGACCGGAGAGGTGTCTCACTCATGTCTACATAGTTCTCGGACCCATAGGGTCCGCACGCTTAACGTTCGATGATGATTTTGTATTATATGAGTTATGTGATTTGGTGAGCAAATGTTGTCCGGAGTCCCGGATGAGATCACGGACATGACGAGGAGTCTCTAAATGGTCGAGAGGTAAAGATTCATATATTGGACAATGATACTCGGACATCGGAAGTGTTCCGGGGGTACCGGGTGCATATTGGGTCGCCGGAAGAGGTTCTGGGAATCCCCCCGACAACTACATGGGCCTTAATGGGCCAAGAGGAGGACAGACCAGCCCTAAGGGGCTGGTGTGCCCCACCCATATGGGCTGGCCAAATTGGAGTAGAAAAGGGGAAGGAGGAAAGGAAAAAGGGAATAGGATTCCCCCTTCACCCTCTTTCCTTCCTACTCTGAATAGGAATAGGAAAGGGGGGAGGCCAAATTGGGAGGACCCCAAGTAGGATTCCTCCTACTTGGGGCGCCCCCTTGGCTACCTATCCTCCCCTAATCTATATATATGAAGGGGGGCACCACTGAACACACACCAACAATTGTTAGTCATGTGTGGTGCCCCCCTCCGCCTCCGGTCATATTCACGTAGTGCTTAGGCAAAGCCCTGCGTGGGTCACTTCACCATCACTGTCACCACGCCGTCGTGCTAACGGAACTCTCCCTCGACACTTTGCTGGATCAAGAGTTCGAGGGACGTCATCTAGCTGAACATGTGCAGAACTCGGAGGTGCCGTACGTCCGGTGCTTGATCGGTCAAAATGATAAGTTTGACTACATCGACTGCGTTGTCAAACGCTTCCGCTTTCGGTCTATGAGGGTACGTACACACACTCTCCCCCTATCGTTGCTATGCATCTTCTAGATAGATCTTGCGTGAGCGTAGGATTTTTTTTTTGAAATTGCATGTTACATTTCCCAACAGTGGTATCAGAGCCAGGTCTATGCGTAGATGATATGCACGAGTAGAACACAAAGAGTTGTGGGCGGTGATCGTCATACTGCTTACCACCAATGTCTTATTTTGATTCGGCGATATTGTTGGATCAAGCGGCTCGAACCAACCTTACATGACCACGTTCATGAGACCGGTTCCACTGACAGACATGCAACTAGTTTTGCATAAAGGTGGCTCGCGGGTGTCTGTTTCTCCAACTTAAATTGAATCGGATTTGATTGCGGCCGGTCCTTGTTGAAGGTTAAAACAGCAAACTTGATAAATCACCATTGTGGTTTTGATGCGTAGGTAAGAACGGTTCTTACTAGAAGCTGGTAGCAGCCATGTAAAACTTGCAACAACAAAGTAAAGGACGTCTAACTTGTTTTTGCAGGTCATGTTGTGATGTGATATGGTCAAGACATGATGTGATATACATTATTATATGAGATGATCATGTTTTGTAAAAGTTATCGGCAACTGGCAGGAGCCTTATGGTTGTCGCTTTATTGTATGAAATGCAAATGCCATGTAATTGCTTTACTTTATCACTATGCGTTAGCGATAGTTGTAGAAGCAATAGTTGGCGAGACGACCATGACGCCATGATGGAGATCAAGGTCTCAAGCTAGTGACGATGGAGATCATGACAGTGCTTTGGAGATGAAGATCAAAGGCACAAGATGATGATGGCCATATCATGTCACATATTTTGATTGCATGTGATGTTTATCTTTTATGCATCTTATTTTGTTTAGTACGGCGGTAGCATTATAAGATGATCCCTCACTAAAATTTCAAGGTATAAGTGTTCTCCCTAAGTATGCACCATTGCGATAGTTCATCGTGCCAAGACACCATGTGATGATCGGGTGTGATAAGCTCTACGTTCACATACAACGTGTGCAAGACAGTTTTGCACATGCGGAATACTCAGGTTAAACTTGACGAGCCTAGCATCTACATACATGGCCTCGGAACACTGGAGACCGAAAGGTCGAACGTGAATCATATAGTAGATATGATAAACATAGAGATGTTCACCATTGAAAACTACTTCATCTCACGTGATGATCGGACATGGTTTAGTTGATATGGATCACGTGATCATTTAGATGACTCGAGGGATGTCTATCTAAGTGGGAGTTCTTAAGTAATATGATTAATTGAACTTAATTACCATGAACTTAGTCCTGACAGTATTTGCATATCTATGTTGTAGATCAATAGCTCGCGTATAGCTCCCCTATTTAATTTTTGATATGTTCCTAGAGAAAACTAAGTTGAAAGATGATAGTAGCAATGATGTGGACTAGGTCCGTGATATGAGGATTATCCTCATTGCTGCACAGAAGAATTATTTCCTTTGATACAGACACCACAAGTACTCTTGTGGTTCCTCCATTACTGCCAAGTAAAATATTTTCTAGGCGAGAGGTTGGCTATGGAAAAACGATGCAGAAGTATGTGATTCCGGCTCTACGTCAAAGGAGGGTGTCACATTCAACAAATCAAAGAGGTATCTTAGGCTCCCTGCCTTGCTCACGTACTATCCAAGGCATGCAAAAGCCAGTATTCAGGGATCCAAGTATCACCAGGATTGTAATTGAAGAGATGCCAGCTAATTTAATCCCTTCGGATGAAGTGGATCCTTGCTTTAGAACCCCAAGCAACTACTACAAGTTTAGCCAGAAAAGCAAGCTTACGTGAAGGTCTCCTAGTTTTATTATGGTGTATTTTTTTATCCTGTTGAGTGTTTTCTTGTATTTTTATTGAGTCCCGTCCGTGTCGTGATGTGAGTCGGGCTTAGCCCAAGTTTCTTGCGTGCATCTATGAATAAAGGTCATATGGCCATGTAAAAAGGAGGTTTTTTTAGTTTTGAAGGAAATACTCAAAAAACACAACTGATGGATGCGCCACATCTATGCTCTTGCGTCCCTCATTAGGGTTTGATATTGCACCGTGTTTCGGCGGCATTGATCGTCAAGACACAGGCTCCGTTTTGGTTCTAGCAATTCTGCAAGGGTCAATCCACTGTGCATTCTTTTTCCCTCTAGTTCTACTAGTTCATGGTCTCCGTCTGTCTAATTACTCAGTCGTCGTCGTCGCCGCTAATCTCCATTAGCTTAATCCCTCCATCTATCCTAGTACTACTACACCACGTCTGTACTTCTGATTCATCCACTATATTTAATCTAGCTACTACATACGCCTGCAAGCATACCCTATCATCTGTTGTTTTACGTTCTTTGCTACCAACCCCATTGCTACCTGTCTATGCATGCGGTGAAAGATCAAGCCACCCAAAAAATCATCTCAACGCTACTTGAGGCATATCAGCTGGTATCAGAGCAAGGTTGTTCACGACACTGTGTGGGAGATGACTAGATTATCATGGAAGCTAAGCTATGGATTTCAACTCGAGGAGGAAGGTCGATGGGATGGCCTTTTCCATACCCGTGTTGTGGTACAAGAGAGATCGTGCGCCATGACAATTGATCACATGAGTTTGACCAATGTTGCAAGCATCGAGATGGTGGAGAAGCTGAATCTTCCAATGACACCATGACCACAACCATACTTGTTTCGTTGGGGTCATGAAGAGCTCATTGTCATGCAACAAACCAAGGTATTGTTTCTGTTGGAGAATTATTTTTTCGAGGTTTTGTGTGATGTGATTCTGACACCGATGATTTCATGTCACCTGTTATTGGGCGAGCCATGGTACAAAGAGCATGATGTTGCATATGACTGCAAAAGACATAGATATACCATCAAGAAGGGTCAGAAGTACAGCCTTGTGCCACTGGGTGAGGAGCGTTTTATTTCTTGGAGGCAAGAACATCTTAAGAAGATAAAAGAGCAGAAAGAAGCAAAGAAAAAGGAGGTCAAACCTACTGAATTTTTAGCCTCAAAAATCGTTATAGATGCAATTATTCAAGAGGAGGACTCAAAACCGAGGATGTTTTTGTTGCAAGGAGGAGAGGATGATACAACCGTATCTAATGTGCAGAACAAGGAGGTCCAAACATTGGGTACTGTTCCGGCTACATGTGCAGCCGATGTGTATAGCTTGATGCATGTTCAAGAAGAGAATAGAAAAGTTGAGTATAACCACATCATGTGTGTACGTTCCATAGCTTGCATGGATAAATGGTAGGAGGATCAAGCTGAAGGAAATATGCCCTAGAGGCAATAATAAAGTTATTATTTATTTCCTTATATCATGATAAATGTTTATTATTCATGCTAGAATTGTATTAACCGGAAACATAATACATGTGTGAATACATAGACAAACATAGTGTCACTAGTATGCCTCTACTTGACTAGCTCGTTGATCGAAGATGGTTAAGTTTCCTAGCCATAGACATGAGTTGTCATTTGATTAATGGGATCACAACATTAGGAGAATTATGTGATTGACTTGACCCATTTCGTTAGCTTAGCACTTGATCGTTTAGTTTGTTGCTATTGCTTTCTTCATGACCTATACATGTTCCTATGACTATGAGATTATGCAACTCCCGTTTACCGGAGGAACACTTTGTGTGCTACCAAACGTCACAACGTAACTGGGTGATTATAAAGGTGCTCTACATGTGGCTCCGAAGGTACTTGTTGGGTTGGCGTATTTCGAGATTAGGATTTGTCACTCCGATTGTTGGAGAGGTATCTCTGGGCCCTCTCGGTAATGCACATCACATAAGCCTTGCAAGCATTGCAACTAATAAGTTAGCTACGGGATGATGTATTACGGAACGAGTAAAGAGACTTGCCGGTAACGAGATTGAACTAGGTATTGAGATACCGACGATCAAATCTCGGGCAAGTAACATACCGATGACAAAGGGAACAACGTATGTTGTTATGCGGTCTGACCGATAAAAGATCTTCGTAGAATATGTACGAGCCAATATGAGCATCGAGGTTCCTCTATTGGTTATTGAGCAGAGATGTGTCTCGGTCATGTCTACATTATTCTCGAACCCGTAGGGTCCGCACGCTTGACATTATGATGACACTTTCACTATGAGTGTATATATTTTGATGTACCGAAGGTTGTTCGGAGTCCCAGATATGATCACGGACATGGCGAGGACTCTCGAAATGGTCGAGACATAAAGATCGATATATTGGACGGCTATATTCGGACCCCGGAAGTGTTTCGGGTGATTTCGGAGAAAACCGGAGTGCCGGAAGGGTTACCGGAACCCCCCGGGGAAGTATTGGGCACAGGAGGTGGGGCGCCCCCTCCCATGGGGAGTCCGAATTGGACTAGGGGAGGGGGCGCGGCCCCTCTTTCCCTCTCCCTCTCCCTCTCTTTCCTTCCCCCTTCTCTCTTCCTATTTGGACTAGGAAAGGGGAGTCCTACTCCTACTATGAGGAGGACTCCCCCCTCCTTGGCATGCCCCAAGGGCCGGCCGGCCTCTCCCCCTTGCTCCTTTATATACAGGGGCAGGGGGCACCTCTAGACACACAAGTTGATCTTCGTGATCATTCTCTTAGCCGTGTGCGGTGCCCCCCTCCACCATAATCCTTGATAATATTGTAGTGGTGCTTAGGCGAAGCCCTACGACGGTAGAACATCAAGATCGTCACCACGCCGTCATGCTGACGGAACTCTTCCCCGACACTTTGCTGGATCGGAGTCCGGGGATCGTCATCGAGCTGAACGTGTGCTAGAACTCGGAGGTGCCGTAGTTTCGGTGCTTGATCGGTCGGGCCGTGAAGACGTACGACTACATCAACCGCGTTGTGCTAACGCTTCCGCTTCCGGTCTACGAGGGTACGTAGACAACACTCTCCCCTCTCGTTGCTATGCATCACCATGATCTTGCGTGTGCGTAGGATTTTTTTTGAAATTACTACGTTCTCCAACAGTGGCATCTGAGCCTAGGTTTTATACGTTGATGTTATGCACGAGTAGAACACAAGTGAGTTGTGGGTGATATAAGTCATACTGCTTACCAGCATGTCATACTTTGGTTCGGCGGTATTGTTGGATGAAGCGGCCCAGACCGGCATTACGCGTACGCTTACGCGAGACTGGTTCTACCGACGTTCTTTGCACACAGGTGGCTGGTGGGTGTCAGTTTCTCCAACTTTAGTTGAACCGAGTGTGGCTACGCCCGGTTCTTGCGAAGGTTAAAACAGCACCAACTTGACAAACTATCGTTGTGGTTTTTTGATGCATAGGTAAGAACGGTTCTTGCTAAAGCCCGTAGCAGCCATGTAAAACTTGCAACAACAAAGTAGAGGACGTCTAACTTCTTTTTGCAGGGCATGTTGTGATGTGATATGGTCAAGACATGATGCTAAATTTTATTGTATGAGATGATCATTTTTTGTAACCGAGTTATCGGCAACTCGCAGGAGCCATATGGTTGTCGCTTTATTGTATGCAATGCAATTGCGCTGTAATGCTTTACTCTATCACTAAGCGGTAGCGATAGTCGTGGAAGCATAAGTTTTGGCGAGACGACAACGATGCTACGATGGTGATCAAGGTGTTGCGCCGGTGACGATGGTGATCATGACGGTGCTTCGAAGATGGAGATCACAAGCACAAGATGATGATGGCCATATCATATCACTTATATTGATTGCATGTGATGTTTATCTTTTATGCATCTTATCTTGCTTTGATTGACGGTAGCATTATAACATGATACCTCACTAAATTATCAAAGTATAAGTGTTCTCCCTGAGTATGCACCGTTGCGAAAGTTCTTCGTGCTGAGACACCACGTGATGATCGGGTGTGATAGGCTCTATGTTCAAATACAACGGGTGCAAAACAGTTGCACACGCGGAATACTCAGGTTTAACTTGACGAGCCTAGCATATAACAGATATGGCCTCGGAACATGGAGACCGAAAGGTCGAGCGTGAATCATATAGTAGATATGATCAACATATTGATGTTCACCATTGATACTACTCCATCTCACGTGATGATCGGACATGGTTTAGTTGATTTGGATCACGTGATCACTTAGAGGATTAGAGGGATATCTTTCTAAGTGGGAATTCTTAAGTAATATGATTAATTGAACTTAAATTTGTCATGAACTTAGTACCTGATATTATCTTGCTTGTCTATGTTTGATTGTAGATAGATGGCTCGTGCTGTTGTTCCGGTGAATTTTAATGCGTTCCTTGAGAAAGCTTGGTTGAAAGATGATGGTAGCAATTACACGGACTGGGTCCGTAACTTGAGGATTATCCTCATTGCTGCACAGAAGAATTACGTCCTGGAAGCACCGCTAAGTGCCAAGCCTCCTGCAGGAGCAACACCAGATGTTATGAACGTCTGGCAGAGCAAAGCTGATGACTACTCAATAGTTCAGTGTGCCATGCTTTACGGCTTAGAACCGGGTCTTCGACGATGTTTTGAACATCATGGAGCATATGAGATGTTCCAGGAGTTGAAGTTAATATTTCAAGCAAATGCCCGGATTGAGAGATATGAAGTCTCCAATAAGTTCTATAGCTGCAAGATGGAGGAGAATAGTTCTGTCAGTGAACATATACTCAAAATGTCTGGGTATCATAATCACTTGACTCAACTGGGGGTTAATCTTCCTGTTGATAGTGTCATTGACAGAGTTCTTCAATCGCTGCCACCAAGCTACAAAAGCTTCGTGATGAACTATAATATGCAAGGAATGAATAAGACTATTCCTGAGCTCTTCGCAATGCTAAAAGCCGCGGAGGTAGAAATCAAGAAGGAGCATCAAGTGTTGATGGTCAATAAGACCACCAGTTTCAAGAAAAAGGGCAAAGGGAAGAAGAAAGGGAACTTCAAGAAGAACAGCAAACAAGTTGCTGCTCAGGAGAAGAAACCCAAGTCTGGACCTAAGCCTGAAACTGAGTGCTTCTACTGCAAGCAGACTGGTCACTGGAAGCGGAACTGCCCCAAGTATTTGACGGATAAGAAGGATGGCAAAGTGAACAAAGGTATATGTGATATACATGTTATTGATGTGTACCTTACTAATGCTCGCAGTAGCACCTGGGTATTTGATACTAGTTCTGTTGCTAACATTTGCAACTCGAAACAAGGGCTACGGATCAAGCGAAGATTGGCTAAGGACGAGGTGACGATGCGCGTGGGAAATGGTTCCAAAGTCGATGTGATCGCGGTCGGCATGCTACCTCTACATCTACCTTCGGGATTAGTATTAGACCTAAATAATTGTTATTTGGTGCCAGCATTGAACATGAACATTATATCTGGATCTTGTTTGATGCGAGACGGTTATTCATTTAAATCAGAGAATAATGGTTGTTCTATTTATATGAGTAATATCTTTTATGGTCATGCACCCTTGAAGAGTGGTCTATTTTTGATGAATCTCGATAGTAGTGATACACATATTCATAATGTTGAAATCAAAAGATGCAGAGTTGATAATGATAGTGCAACTTATTTGTGGCACTGCCGTTTAGGTCATATCGGTGTAAAGCGCATGAAGAAACTCCATACTAATGGACTTTTGGAACCACTTGATTATGAATCACTTGGTACTTGCGAACCGTGCCTCATGGGTAAGATGACTAAAACGCTGTTCTCCGGTAATACGGAGAGAGCAACGGATTTGTTGGAAATCATACATACAAATGTATGTGGTCCAATGAATGTTGAGGCTCGTGGCGGATATCGTTATTTTCTCACCTCCACACATGATTTAAGCAGATATGGGTATATCTACTTAATGAAACATAAGTCTGAAACATTTGAAAAGTTTAAAGAAATTCAGAGTGAAGTTGAAAATCATCGTAATAAGAAAATAAAGTTTCTACGATCTGATCGTGGAGGAGAATATTTGAGTTACGAGTTTGGTCAACATTTGAAACAATGCGGAATAGTTTCGCAACTCATGCCACCCGGAACACCATAGCGTAATGTTGTGTCCGAACGTCGTAATCGTACTTTATTAGATATGGTGCGATCTATGGTGTCTCTTACTGATTTAATGTTATCGTTTTGGGGTTATGCTTTAGAGACGGCTGCATTCACGTTAAATAGGACACCATCGAAATCCGTTGAGACGACGCCTTATGAACTGTGGTTTGGCAAGAAACCAAAGTTGTCGTTTCTAAAAGTTTGGGGCTGCGATGCTTATGTGAAAAAGCTTCAACCTGATAAGCTCGAACCCAAATCGGAGAAATGTGTCTTCATAGGATACCCAAAGGAGACTGTTGGGTACACCTTCTATCACAGATCCGAAGGCAAGACTTTTGTTGCTAAATTCAGAGTTTTTCTAGAGAAGGAGTTTCTCTCGAAAGAAGTGAGTGGGAGAAAAGTAGAACTTGATGAGGTAAGTATACCTGCTCCCTTATTGGAAAGTAGTACATCACAGAAACCGGTTTCTGTGACACTTACACCAATTAGTGAGGAAGCTAATGATAATGATCATGAAACTTCAGATCAAGTAACTACCGAACCACGTAGATCAACTAGAGTAAGATCCGCACCAGAGTGGTACGGTAATCCTGTTCTGGAAGTCATGCTACTAGATCATGATGAACCTACGAACTATGAAGAAGCGAGGGTGAGCCCAGATTCCACAAAATGGCTAGAAGCCATGAAATCTGAGATGGGATCCATGTATGAGAACAAAGTGTGGACTTTGGTTGACTTGCCCGTTGATCGGCAAGTAATTGAGAATAAATGGATCTTTAAGAAGAAGACTGACGATGACGGTAATGTTACTGTCTATAAAGCTCAACTTGTTGCAAAAGGTTTTCGACAAGTTCAAGGGATTGACTACGATGAGACCTTCTCACCCATAGAGATGCTTAAGTCTGTCCGAATCATGTTAGCAAATGCCGCATTTTATGATTATGAAATTTGGCAAATGGATGTCAAAACTGCATTCCTGAATGGATTTCTAGAAGAAGAGTTGTATATGATGCAACCAGAAGGTTTTGTCGATCCAAAGGGAGCTAACGAAGTGTGCAAGCTCCAGCGATCCATTTATGGACTGGTGCAAGCCTCTCGGAGTTGGAATAAACGCTTTGATAGTGTGATCAAAGCATTTGGTTTTATATAGACTTTTGGAGAAGCCTGTATTTACAAGAAAGTGAGTGGGAGCTCTGTAGCATTTTTGATATTATATGTGGATGGCATATTATTGATTGGAAATAATATAGAATTTCTGGATAGCATAAAGGATACTTGAATAAGAGTTTTTCAATGAAAGACCTCGGTGAAGCTGCTTACATATTGGGCATTAAGATCTATAGAGATAGATCAAGACGCTTAATTGGACTTTCACAAAGCACATACCTTAACAAGGTTTTGAAGAAGTTCAAAATGGATCAAGCAAAGAAAGGGTTCTTGCCTGTGTTACAAGGTGTGAAGTTGAGTAAGACTCAATGTTCGACCATCGCAGGAGATAGAGAGAAAATGAAAGATGTTCACTATGCTTCAGCCATAGGCTCTATCATGTATGCAATGCTGTGTACCAGACCTGATGTGTGCCTTGCTATAAGTCTAGCAGGGAGGTACCAAAGTAATCCAGGAGTGGATCACTGGACAGCGGTCAAGAACATCTTGAAATACCTGAAAAGGACTAAGGATATGTTTCTCGTATATGGAGGTGACAAATAGCTCATCGTAAATGGTTACGTTGATGCAAGCTTTGACACTGATCCGGACGATTCCAAATCGCAAACCGGATACGTATTTTTACTAAACGGAGGAGCTGTCAGTTGGTGCAGTTCAAAACAAAGCGTCGTGGCGGGATCTACATGTGAAGCAGAGTACATAGCTACTTCGGAAGCAGCACATGAAGGAGTCTGGATGAAGGAGTTCATATCCGATCTAGGTGTCATACCTAGTGCATCGGGTCCAATGAAAATCTTTTGTGACAATACTGGTGCAATTGCCTTGGCAAAGGAATCCAGATTTCACAAGAGAACCAAGCACATCAAGAGACGCTTCAATTCCATTCAGGATTTAGTCCAAGTGGGAGACATAGAAATTTGCAAGATACATACAGATCTCAATGTTGCAGACCCGCTGACTAAGCCTCTTCCATGAGCAAAACATGATCAGCACCAAGGCTCCATGGGTGTTAGAATCATTACTGTGTAATCTAGATTATTGACTCTAGTGCAAGTGGGAGACTGAAGGAAATATGCCCTAGAGGCAATAATAAAGTTATTATTTATTTCCTTATATCATGATAAATGTTTATTATTCATGCTAGAATTGTATTAACCGGAACCATAATACATGTGTGAATACATAGACAAACATAGTGTCACTAGTATGCCTCTACTTGACTAGCTCGTTGATCGAAGATGGTTAAGTTTCCTAGCCATAGACATGAGTTGTCATTTGATTAACGGGATCACATCATTAGGAGAATGATGTGATTGACTTGACCCATTTCATTAGCTTAGCACTTGATCGTTTAGTTTGTTGCTATTGCTTTCTTCATGACTTATACATATTCCTATGACTATGAGATTATGCAACTCTCGTTTACCGGAGGAACACTTTGTGTGCTACCAAACGTCACAACGTAACGGGGTGATTATAAAGGTGCTCTATAGGTGGCTCCGAAAGTACTTGTTGGGTTGGAGTATTTCGAGATTAGGATTTGTCACTCCGATTGTCGGAGAGGTATCTCTGGGCCCTCTTGGTAGTGCACATCACATAAGCCTTGCAAGCATTGCAACTAATAAGTTAGCTGCGGGATGATGTATTACGGAATGAGTAAACAGACTTGCCGGTAACGAGATTGAACTAGGTATTGAGATATCGATGATCAAATCTCAGGCAAGTAACATACCGATGACAAAGGGAACAACATATGTTGTTATGCGGTCTGACCGATAAAAGATCTTCGTAGAATATGTAGGAGCCAATATGAGCATCCAGGTTCCGCTATTGTTTATTGACCGGAGACGTGTCTCGGTCATGTCTACATTATTCTTGAACCCGTAGGGTCCGCACGCTTAGTGTTACGATGAAAGTTTCATTATGAGTTTATATATTTTGATGTACCGAAGGTTGTTCGGAGTCCCGGATATGATCACGGACATGACGAGGAGTCTCGAAATGGTCGAGACATAAAGATCGATATATTGGACAGCTATATTCGGACACCGGAAGTGTTTCGGGTGATTTCGGATAAAACCGGAGTGCCGGAAGGGTTACCGGAACCCCCCAGGGAAGTATTGGGCCTTAGTGGGCCTGAGGGGACAGAGAGGGCAGCAGCCCAGGAGGTGGCGTGCCCCCTCCCATGGGGAGTCCGAATTGGACTAGGGGAGGGGGGCGCGGCCCCTCTTTCCCTCTCCCTCTCCCTCTCTTTCCTCCCCCCTTCTCTCTTCCTAGTTGGACTAGGAAAGGGGAGTCCTACTCCTACTAGGAGGAGGACTCCCCCCTCCTTGGCGCGCCCCAAGGGCCGGCCGGCCTCTCCCCCTTGCTCCTTTATATACAGGGGCAGGGGGCACCTCTAGACACACAAGTTGATCTTCGTGATCATTCTCTTAGCCGTGTGTGGTGCCCCCTTCCACCATAATCCTCGATAATATTGTAGCGGTGCTTAGGCGAAGCCCTGCGATGGTAGAACATCAAGATCGTCACCACACCGTCGTGCTGACGGAACTCTTCCCCGACACTTTGCTGGATCGGAGTCCGGGGATCATCATCGAGCTGAACGTGTGCTTGAACTCGGAGGTGCCATAGTTTCGGTGCTTGATCGGTCGGGCCGTGAAGACGTACGACTACATCAACCGCGTTGTGCTAACGCTTCCGCTTCCGATCAACGAAGGTACGTAGACAACACTCTCCCCTCTCGTTGCTATGCATCACCATGATCTTGCGTGTGCGTAGGAATTTTTTTTAAATTACTACGTTCTCCAACACAAGCATATGAAGAGATTTACGTGGAGGGAAACTCTAAGCTGGCTAATAGCACGTACAATGATAATTACTGCTACTTTGCATGTTCACGTCCATCAGAATAGAAGCTTGCCAGAGAATTTAATCTGTTTATTAATTAATAATTGTCCCATACAATTAGGAGATCAGAAAGAAGTCCATGTATTTCGCTAATACTTTGGAAGGCTACGACCACCAGAGATACGCGAGATTGTAAGGAGGCGCCGACCGACGGACGTGTTGTGCTTGTGCGCTATAGGATGGGGTCCACCAAACCAGCAGCTTACATATGGCAAAGAGCTGGAGCACCTTATTTTATATGTATCAAGTTTGAGTCGGTTTGCTAGTTTGAGGATAAAACAAAACTGCCGAGATGTAAAAGGCAAGTACTTTTATATTTTAGGAGAGTCCAGGATTTATTTGAAGCTAGAGATAAGGTTGTGTCTTACTAGGCAAGTCTATATGTGGGTTATAAATAATGAAGGTGCCGCCATGTAAAAATCAGGTTATATTTTGATAATAAACACAATGTGTTTTTAGAGTAGGCACCTGTATCGAGTTTTGGGGGAAGCTGTCTAAAAATCCCTAAGTTTTGGAGGAAGCTTTCGAAAACCTCTTTGTTGCGATTTCTGCGAGGAAATTGTTTTGCACGTGAGTACCGTTGTTGAGATTGGTTTTCTCGTGCTGGACCGTAAGGTTCAATCCCTCTATTTAACGTACATCGCGTGCACGGGCGAGAGGTTACTACTACTGAAGGAGGACTATCGTGAAAGATCGGTCTGCAACAACCGATCGGATCTCACCACGAGGTTCGGTTCACATTATCCTTGATGCACCACTAGGTGACGAACCTATTGCAGGAGTAGATGCAGACGTTATGAATGTTTTGCAAGCTCGGTATGATGACTACTTGATAGTTTAGTGCACCATGCTTTACGGCTTAGAACGGGGACTTCAAAAATATTTTGAACTCTATGGAGCATATGAGATTCTCCAAGAACTGAAATTGGTATTTCAGACTCATGCCCGTGTCGAGAGGTATGAGACCTCTGACAAATACTTTGCCTACAAGATGGAGGAGAATAGCTCAGCTAGTGATATGTGCTCAGAATGTTTGGGTGCTACAATCGCTTGAATGAAGTGGGAGTTAATCTTCCAGATAAGATAGTGATTGACAGAGTTCTCTAGTCACTATCACCAAGTTACTAGAACTTCATGATGAACTATAATATGCAAGGGAAGACGAAAATGATTCCCAAGCTCTTCGCAACGCTCAAGGCTGCGGAGGTAGAAATCAAGAAGGAGCATCAAGTGTTGATGGTTAACAAGACTGCTAGTTTCAAGAAAAAGGGCAAAGGGAAGAAGGGGAACTTCAAGAAGAATAGCAAGCAAGTTGTTGCTCCCGTGAAGAAACCCAAAGCTAGACCTAAGCCTGAAACTGAGTGCTTCTACTGCAAAGGGAATGGTCACTAGAAGCGGAACTACCCCAAATACTTGGCGGATAAGAAGGATGGCAAAGTGAACAAAGGTATATTCGATATACATGTTATTGATGTGTACTTTACTAGTATTCATAGTAACCCCGGGGTATTTGATATTGGTTCAGTTGCTAAGATTAGTAACTCGAAACAGGAATTGCGAAATGAACAGAGACTAGTTAAGGGCGAGGTGACGATGTGTGTTGGAAGTGATTCCAAGGTTGATAAGATCACCATCGCACACTCCCTCTACCTTCGGGATTGGTGTTGGACCTAAAATAAATGTTATTTGGTGTTTGCGTTGAGCACGAATATGATTGGATCATGTTTGTTGCGATACGGTTATTCATTTAAGTCAGAAAATAATTGTTGTTCTGTTTACATGAATAAAACCTTCTATAGTCATACACTCAATATAAATGGTTTATTGAATCTCGATCGTAGTGATACACATATTCATAATATTGATACCAAAAGATGCAAAGTTGATAATGATAGTGCAACATATTTGTGGCACTGCCATTTAGGTCATATTGGTGTAAAGCGCATGAAGAAACTCCATGCAGATGGACTTTTGGAATCACTTGATTATGAATCATTTGATGCTTGCGAACCATGCCTCATGGGTAAGATGACTAAGACACCATTCTCCGGAACAACGGAGCGAGCCGCCGACTTATTGGAAATAATACATACCGATGTATGTGGTCCGATGAGTTTTGAGGCTCGCAGCGGGTATCGTTATTTTCTGACCTTCATGGATAATTTGAGAAGATATGGGTATATCTACTTGATTAAACACAAGTCTAAAACATTTGAAAAGTTCAAAGAATTTCAGAGTGAAGTGGAGAATCATCCACTACAAAAAAAAGACACATCCGTGACATTTTGGGCCGAACGAAATTTTTTTCTGTCATACATATGACACTTCTATGACGATAATTGTGACAAAACCTGGTATCATCATAGATGTGGTGGGCTCCTACTTCTATGACAAAAAATCATGACAGAAAATGGGCTTTTCGTCCTGGGCGGGCCAGAGACGCAGCTGCATGACATTCTTTGGGCCGTCCATGATGGAAAAAAGCATGGTAGAAGCGAGGGGAAGGAAAATTTCGGGGAGTTCCCAGTTACGGTGGGAGGTCGGGGGCCAAGCGATGCGCGTTTCTCTCATACACGTACGCGCGTGTGTGCGAGGCGTTGGATCTAACTGAACCCGAGCGAGGCATTGGGCTCTAACTAAACCCGAGCGATTGCACTGCAGGCTACGCGTTACTGAACCCGAGCGATCAATCGATGGCTGTTAACTAAACCCGATCGAGCGATTCCTTCGCTACTGCTGCTAACTGAAGCCGATCGATGCTGCCTCTGGATGAACAATGAGTGTTGCGGGGGGGTTGGATGAACAATTCCCGGTGGGGGTGGATGAACAGGACCCCGTGGTGTTGCCTCTGGATGAACAGGACCCCGATCGATCGAGCCGGTTGGGGCTGGATGAACAGGACCCCGTGGAGGGCAGGATGAACAGTAGATGATGGAGGGCATGATGAATAGTAGCCCGTGGAGGGGTGGTTGAATAGGAGCCCGTGGAGAGGGTTGGTTAAACAGTAGCCGGTGGAGTAGCGCGCGGTGGAGGCTGGATGAACAGGAGCCCATGGATGAACAGTCGCAGGTGGAGGCTGGAGGAGGTCGATGGTGGATGAACAGTAGCTCGTGGAGGCTGGAGGGGGTCGATGGTGGAGATGAACAGTATCCTGTGGAGTCCCGTTTTGCGGTATGCCACACCCCTCCCGATGAACAGGACCCCCGTTTCGACCGTAGCGCTCCAACACTAGTCTGTTTCGTCCGTTTTGCGGTACGCCACACCCCTCCCGATCAACAGGACCCCCGTTTCGACCGTAGGACGTCCGTTTCCTCCGTTTTGCGGTACGCCAGACCCCTCCCGATCAATAGGACCCCGCTCCGAACGTAGGAGGTCCGTTTCCTCCGTTGTGCGGTACGCCAGGCCTCGTTTCCATCGCCTGTTCCGTCCAAGCCCTCCCGATGAACACGACCACGCATTCTGTTCCGACCCCGCCGATTGGCTCCCACGCGTTCCGTTGCCTCCCCATGAACACTACGCATTCCGTTGCCTCCCCATGAACACGACGCATTCCGTTGCCTCCCCATGAACACGACGATGACGCTGTTTCTCCATTCCGACCCAGCCATGTCAACGAGCCCTCGTCGTACGTATGCGCGAGTAGGCATTCGAGAGCCCGCCCGTATGTACACATACGTGGCCGTATTTTCTTTCTTGCACCCTGGCCGCCTCTACTATGACACGTGCGCGCCTCTACATCCACCAGTATATATGTGGGTACACGTTCGCGACCAGAATGACAATGCTACGTACGCTTCGACCAGGTGAGTCCCCACTGTCAGGCACTTCCTTGCGTGCGAAGATGTAGCTGGTGGGTCCCAGCAGTCAGGGGGCGAAATACGGTGACCCGTCCGGTGGGTCCCCGCTGTCAGGTGGAGGAAAAATTATTTTGCACGTAATAAGGAGGCACTTCCTTGCTGCGGCCGTGGACCCAACTGTCAGCCTCTCCACGTTTAGTCCACGTCCGATGGAAGCCGTTCCTTGACCACGTTGACCACGCCACGCCGAGAGCACCAGGGCAGTGGACGACGGTGAGGCCTAGGAAGGGGACGACACGGAGCCGGGGAAGACACGACAGTGGATGCCCATGCGTAGAGGAGTACGAGGGCACTGGTTCGCTGCGGTGTGAGGCTGCCGTCGCCGTAGAGTAACAGGGGGTGTGGGTGAGTAGAGGGATGGCCTGGCCAGCGGTGGGAGTAGTAGGGTGCGGTGAGGCCTCCGCTGCATCGTAGCCGGCCACGGGAGGCAGGAGCACGAGGCATGACCGGCGCTAGTTTGGGCGGCTGGAGCAAGAAGACCGGAGGCTGAAGAAGCACTCCGGCCATTGGATGGACATCGTACGGTCACTGGAGCTAGAATCGTGCATATTGACTAAGTTGACAAAGCCCTTCGTCCCCGTAAACTTAGTAGTCCCACAAGTCAGCCTGCCACTATACTGGGTCCCAGCTAATAGGGGGAGTATTCATTTTTTTTGCGTAATAAGGTGGCACTAACTTGCGTGCGAAGATATAGCTGGTGGGTCCGAGATGTCAGCGGTGGTAATGTTTTTTTCCGAAATGCAGAGGCCCTTTCGGTGGGTCGCTGATGTCAGGTGGAGGAATCGTTATTTTGCGTGTAATAAGGAGGCATTTCCTTGCGTGAGGCCGTGGACCCAGCTGTCGGCCTCTCCACGTACATTCCACTTCAGATGCATCTCGGTCGTTGACCACGTTGACCAGGCCGCACCGAGAGCACCAGGGCGGTGGACGACGGTGAGGCCTAGGAAAGGAACGACACGGAGGCAGGGAAGACTCGGCAGTTGTTTCCCACGCGGAGGGGAGTATGACTGTACGAGGGTTTACTGGTTTGTCTGCCGTCGCCGGAGAATAACAACAGGTGTGGGTGAGTAGAGGGATGGCTAGGCCAGCGATGGGAGTACGGTGGGGCGGTGAGGCCTGCGCGGCAGCACAGCCGGCCGCGGGAAGGAGGGAGCAGGCAGTCCCGCCGGCGCTTGTTTGAGCGGCTGGAGCAGGAAGAGCAGAGATTGAAGAAGCACGACGGTCGTTGGATGGACATCCAACAGTCACTGCTTGTGCGTCAACCTTTTTTTAGGAAAGCCTTAAATCCGTGGAAAACAGCATACAACCCATGTGCCATTATTTCTAATAATTTTCAGCCCATTTGCTAATTCTTAAGGTTTTTTTGGAGCCCATATCCTTTTTGTTAGCATTACATCCCAAATTGTGGCCACGGTTAAAAAATTATACGAAATTTTGCATATTTCGGTGCGGTCCGAACTGTTTTTAATCCTGAAATTTTGACTCACATTCAAACTGATTTTAAAATTAATGTATATCAATATAAAATCCAACAAATTCTCCATGCATAAAAATTAATGTAGTTTAAAATCTTGAAATGAAAAAAAATATTTGAAACTAATTGCCGATTTGATGTGTTTTAAAAATGTACAGCCCATTCCTCATTACTGATGGGCCATTTTCTTGGCCAGCCGAATGAAAGCTCTCCTCGTCTTGAAAGATTTGTAGCCCAACAGGCCTGACAAAGCAACTTACTTGGCAAATCACAAAAAAACTATGTTGTGGCCGTGGACCCAGCTGTCAGCCTCTCCACGTACAATACTCTTCTGATGGAAGTCATTCCTTGACCACGTTGACCATGCCGCGCAGAGAGCACCATGGCAGTGGACGACGGCGAGGCCTAGGAAGGGGACGACGCGGAGCCGGGGAAGACACAGCAGTGGAAGCCCGCGCGGAGAGGAGTACGAGGGTTCACTGGTTTGGCTACGGCGTGAGGCTGCCGTCTCCGCAAGGCCTGGCCAGAGGTGCGAATAGTAGGGGGCGGTGAGGCCTCTGCGGTAGCATAGCCGGCCACGGGACGCAGGAGCATGCGGCACGACCAGCGCTGCTTTGGGCGGCTGGAGCAAGAAGACCAGAGGTTGAAGAAACACTACGGCCGTTGGATGGACATCGTACGGTCACTGGAGCTAGAATCGTTCATATTGACTAAGTTGACAAAGCCCTCCATCCCCGTCAACTTTGTTGGCCCACAAGTCATCCTCCCACTATGGTGGGTCCCAGCTAGCAGGGGGGTATTCATTTTTTTGTGCGTAATAAGGAGGCACTTCCTTGCGTGCGAAGATATAACTGGTGGGTCCGACATGTCAGTGGGGGAACATTTTTTCGCGAAATACAGAGGCCCTTCCGGTGGGTCCCAGCTGTCAGGTGGAGGAATCATTATTTTGCGCATACAATCCACGGCCGATGGATGTCGTTCATTGACCAAGTTGACCAGGCCACGCCGAGAGCACCATGGCGGTGGACGACGGCGAGGCCTAGGAAGGGAACGACACGGAGCCGGGGAAGACTCGGCAATGGTTGCCCACGCGGTGGGGAGTACGAGGGTTTACTGGTCCAGCTGCCGTTGCTAGAAAAAATAACAGGAGGTGTGGGTGTGTAGAGGAATGGTCTGGCCAGTAATGAAGTAGGGTGGGGTGGTGCGGCCTGTGCGGCAGCACAGCCGGCCATGAGAGGCGGGAGCAGGTAGCCCCACCGGAGCTGGTTCGGGCAGCTAGAGAAAGAAGATCAGATATTGAAGAAGCTGCACGGCCGTTGGATTAACATCCAACGGTCACTGCTGCTAGAATCGTTTGTGGACTAAGTTGACAAAGCCAAAGTACACGTCAACCTAGTAGACCCACAAGTCAGCCTCCAAATCTGTCCCAAACAGCATACAGCCCGAAATTTCTAGCCAGATTCAAATTAATTTTAAATATAAATATACCTTAATTTAAATTCAATGAAATTTTACCCGCACAATAACAATGAAATTTAAAATATCAAAATCCGAAAGAAAATAGTATTTTGGAACTAATTGTCCGTTTGTTGTATTTTCTCATTTTACAACCCATTTCTTATTACTTATAGACCATTTTCTGGGCAAAATGCATCCCTCCTCGTCTTGAAAGATTTCCGGCCCAGCAGGGCGTAGAAAAGCAAGTAGGCCTACGTTGGTTATTCTGCAAAAAACAAAATAGCTAGCTAGCAATTTTCAGAACGGAAAAAAAAACTGGGATGGCCATGTGCTAAACATATGAAATAAAAGCCTGGGCTAGACGAGCCATGGGTCCCACACAACCCAGTTGATACCCTTCTCCGTCCCAAAAAAACAAAATTACTGCGCGCTGCTGGGTCCCTACTGTCATCCTCACCATGTACAGTCATCTCCTTATTCCTCTCGGTTGTTGACCATGTTGACAACACCAGAGGGCGGCGCCGCGGCGAGCGAACCAAGTTGGAGGACGATGGTGAGGCCTCGGACGGGAACGAACAGGAGCTGGGGCAGATCACAGCCAGCCGTGGGAGGCGGGAGCAGGCTGGAGCAGGCGATCCCGCCGGCGCTGGTTTGGCTTTGGCGGATCGAGGAAGAAGACACTAAAGAAATGCGACTGGCATTGAATGTCAATCCAACGGTCAAGGTTGGCACAATCGTTTTGTTGACTAAGCGGACACCAAGTAGCATACTTTTTTATATATAGGAAGAAAACTGTGAGGAAAATGCGTTCGTCTGCCGTCCTCCTCACAAGGAACGTTCGCCACATAAGTGACTAGCACCCTTGGTTTTCAACCGAGAGGTCTTGGGTTCGAGTCCCAGGAACTCTCAATTTTGTCCTCCTTCCTTCCTCGCAAAAAAAGGAAAGAAAATCAAAGACTTGGGAAGGCGTACAAAACAAGCTAGTGTACCAGTAATGAGACGTTGCCGAGTTTTAGAAAAAAGAAAGACGTGCTCCTGTAGCTGGTTCTAATCCAAACCTAGACTATGACTATATATGGTGCTATGCTACTCTGCAAGTAATGAAACTGACATATCCAACATTCGCTTCTCCTCTTCTCTACTTACTCTGCCTAGCATCAGAAGCTCTAGCCGCAGCAACCATGTCCGCTGGCTGCTCGTCCACCTGCTCTTCAGCAGGCAACAACCAGATATGCGCCAAGTCGCAACCCGTACGATCGCCTGTGGGTCTCATCACACCCTCGTCGGCACGCGCACCGTAGCCGATTGCTCATCGCAACCCGCTGTCATTGGTGTGGTGCCACAGCTGCAAATCACGCAGAGTCATCTGTCGCGTCTCAACCACAATTCGCAACCCTGGCCGAGTCTTCTACAAATGCCCGAATCATGGGGTAATAATATGTTTAAGTGTTGTTCTGCTGCTTTCAGTTGCTGTTTTTTTAATAGTTTGGTTGATGATCTACCAATTTGATTCGTGCAGAAAAGGGAAGATTCGTGTGATTTGTATTTCTGGGAAGTTGCTGATGTGGGGGATTGCAACTACGTTAATTATTTGGTTAGCCGAGGAATCCCAATACCAGCAGGTTGGGGTGTTGGACAAGTAACTGAAGGAACGGCAGAAGAGGAAGATGCAGAGCAGAAGCTTAAAGATGCAGTTCAATAGCTGATCATGGCCAAGCAACAGCTGCTGAATGGCCTTGACAGCAATAAGGAGATGAAAGAGCTTGTGAAGATAATGGGCAAAATCGATGTGCTCTGTAGGATGATTGTCTCTTTATTTGCAGTGTATGTAGCACTCGTGATGTATTCAGTGGCTACGACATGAGCACTTTGCTGAAACTAGTAATGAATGAAACCTGTGTAGCAGGCTGGGCGTAGTGTTGTGAACATCCAATGATTTCTATTAATGGAAATCAGGGGGTATCCCCTTTTGCTCATATAAATAAATAAATAGCAGAGGCCATGTCGGGTCAGCTTTGTTCTCATTCGAAGACGTCGAGCAAATTGCAGTCCAACAGCAAACTATGTCATCAAATTCAAGTTTCACAGCCAAATATGAGTACAACTAAACAACAATGTCATCATGTTTTAGTTGTCATACAATCACCAAACACAAATCATCATACATAACAAGTGATGTTCTCGCAGCAAAATACTAAACAACATGTTCATCAGGTTTCAGTTGTCATAGCAAACACAATGTCACATAGTAGATAAAAACGTCTTCTGACAGGCAAATACGACAAAAGCAATGTAATCATCATCCGCAGCAGCAGCGCCAACATCTTCGCCATGTGTATCAGTTTGAATCGT
The DNA here is from genome assembly GCF_018294505.1 of Triticum aestivum. Classification (NCBI taxonomy): domain Eukaryota; kingdom Viridiplantae; phylum Streptophyta; class Magnoliopsida; order Poales; family Poaceae; genus Triticum; species Triticum aestivum. The sequence continues at coordinate 298,482,341 of NC_057806.1, read as the reverse complement.
AATTCCCCATGGAGTCATCTTCTTCTTCGTCCTCAACGTCCTCGAACATTGGCTTCTTCTTGATCAACTCTTGTATGTCCAAAGAACGACAAGCAATCTTTTCACCGGCGTCATTGACGTGATGGTTCTCAAAGATATTAGGAACATCCGTGTTATCTTGTACATCAGGAGCAGTGTAAGCATCATCTTGTTGTGCAACTTTATTAAACGAATTCCTCTGCTCAAACCTTTGCAATACTCTCCAGTCATCGCTACGTGCAAATGTGTCTTCCAAGAAAAATATCTGTGTTGCTTGATATGCCAAAATAAAAGGCTCGTTTGTCTGGTACGCCGCCTTGACATTGATGGATTTGAAATAATTATCAGCTCTGGGTTTTGCGATCCTGGAAAACAGGTTATACCAACGACAGCACAACAGAACCACACACCGATGATCCTCGAAACTGGAGATATACTGCAACTAAATAATGTCTGTTATGTTAGCATACATTTCAGTTGTCTCTTTGTCATACGTATCCGTGCTCATGATGGCACTGTTTTGTGTCTTCCTGCCTATGTCTCGTGCAAGGGTGTTGCAGCGCACATCTCCAACAATGCAAGATTCATAATATCTTACTCGAGTATCAGGACCCATTGCTAGTGAGTAAAGGGCATCATCAACTGCCTGCCCATCCTCCCGCATCTTCTTAACCTATGGTTAGAAAATGGACAAGGTGATCATCTTATGTACTCAATATATTAAAAAAACTGACAGTGCACATCAAAAGCTTACATGGTTCTTGAACCATTTCACAAATCCTGCCATAACCAGTTTGTCATTGTTTCTTGGATTTTGCGGCAGTAACTCCTCTTTGTAGATGCTGCACAACATAGTGATTGCGTAAAACATCTAAATATATAAGAATGTGCTGCCAGTTTAGTAGATTACGATGTATAAGCTGCAGTATTGCACTTACTTGATATAAGGTAGTATCTGAGGACAGTTATTCAACACATACCAAACCATTTTGTCCAAATCTTTAGGTTTGTCCTCTTGTCGACTCTTCCCTGTAACTCGAATAGAATAATTGAAAACATTGAGCCCGTGATTGTCTTCACCCACCTCTTTGCTAAGCTGATCAGCTGTTTCAATGTATTTTGAGCAGAATGGCAATGCTTCTATAGCAATGTAGGCCTCTGCAATGTCTAGCTCTGTTCCTAACATAGCCCTTGAAAGTGCCTAGCCGCCTTTCAATAGGGTACATCCAGCCATACTGTACTGGACCTCTAAGTAGTGCCTCATCAGGCAGATGAACAGCCAAATGCACCATCACATCAAAGAAGGCTGGAGGATATATCTTCTCAAGGTCGCATAGGATAGTTGGTATCTTATCTCTAAGACGCTCCAAAGCATCTATCTTGATATTCCTACTGCAGAGTTCCCTGAAGAATTGTCCCAACTCTGCAACTGCTCTGTATAAGTCAGGGCGGCCCAATCCTCTAAGGATAAAAGGTAAAACCCTTTGAAGTAGGACGTGGCAGTCATGAGTTTTCAACCCTTGTACCTTGTTTCCATCTACACTGACTCTCCTTTCAGGGTTGGAAGCAAATCCATGTGGGAATCTCACACGTGATAGGACCTTGCAGAATTCTTTTCTTCTTACCTTGTCCAAGACGTACACAGTTGGTGCCATATCCCATGGTTTACCTTCATCTTGCACCTGCAAATCCTTTCTGATACCTAGGTGTGTCAAATCAATCCTAGATTTTGAGGTATCTTTCGTCTTGCCTTCAATATTAAGAAGTGTGCCGATAATGCTGTCACATATATTTTTCTCGATGTGCATCACATCAAGATTATGCCTTAGATCCAAATCTTTCCAATACTCCAAGTCCCACAAAGTGGACCTGCGGGTAAACAATAATCTCTCTTCTACCCTGCCACGCTTCCTTTTCTCGCTACCATTACCAGGATGGTTTTTGGTGTAATATGCCTGACCTTCTCTAATTCCACTTGCAACTCATCGGCGGTGAGCCTCTTTGGCGCATCACGGTTTTCATGCTTTGCATTGAACACATGTCTTCGGTATTTTCTAGGATGCGGCTTGTCCTTCGCAAGGAAACGATGGTGTCCAATGTAACAGATCTTGCTAAGTATTGCGTATGATAGCGGATTCCTGTCACAGCGAACACATGCATTGTATCCATGTGTCATTCGCCCTGACATAGTGCCCAAAGCCAGATAATCATGGATGCACCAAATTATAACAGCACACAAAAAGAAATCAGCTGGTGGGCTGCTATATAGGTCTCGAGTGAGAACACCCTTCCATAGCTGTTGAAGTTCCTCCACAAGAGGCTCCATGAACAAATCAAAATCATTTCCAGGACTTTTTGGACCTGGGATGAGCAAGGCCATCATGTAGTTTGATTCTTTGGTGCAGACATTTGGAGGCATGTTGTAAGGGATAACAAGCACTGGCCACATGCTATATGTGGCGCTCTAGTAGCCAAATGGGTTAAATCCATCTGAAGCTAAGCCAAGTCTAATGTTTCTCGGGTCAGCAGCAAACTCTTTGTGTTTATCATTGAAGCTTTTCCACTCACTACCATGAGATGAATGGCTCATTACATTCTGATCTCTGTACTCCTGGTTCCTAGAATGCCACAGTACATCCTCTCTTGTTTCAGCATCATGAAACAACCTCTGCAATCTTGGTGTAATTGGAAAATGTCTCAAAACATTATGAGGAATCCTCTTCACAGCATCGCCATCTTTCCATCTTGATGATTTGCATTTCGGGCATTCACTTAAGTTGGCATAATCCTTCCGGAATAGAACACAATTATTCGTACAAACATGGATCATATCATATCCAATTCCAACTGCACGAAGGAAATTCTTCATTTTACTGTAGGTGTGTGGCAGCTCAGACGCATCTGGGAAAGATTCGCGGAAAGCAGCCAACATCGCATCGAATGATTTGTTGGTCATCCGCTCAGATGTCTTCACCTGAAGAAACGTGACCATAGCTGAGAATACTGACAGCTTATTTCCCGGGGTGACAGCAACGTTGCATTATTCCAACATGCGGGCCCACCGTTTTTCTTCTGCAGGTGAAAGTTCACGGAATGCATGAGCATTTTGTAGCATTGTTTCAATGTTGGTCAAACTCACTGGCTCCGCCACCACCACCTCCTCCTCCTCTTCCACCTGAGCATCAGGTAGATCAAGATGGTGATCTGCTGCTTCCACCTAGTCAATAACATTGATGTTCACAGCTTCACCATGATGAACCCACCTAGTATATGTGACCGACATCCCATACAAGTGTAGATGATTTTTCACAGTTGACTGGGGTCTTGTAACTGAATTCATACAACTGCTACACGGGCAGAGCACATCTGATTTCGGACCACCATACTCAGCTCTGATATAGTTCATGAAGTTTTCAACCCCCTCGACATATGCAGCTGAGAATCTTCGAGCAGAAGTTATCCAAGTCCTGTCCATCTGTTAGACATACAAATTAGTTCTTCTACTAGATATTACAGGAAAAACATATATGCTTTTTTATGAAGTGCAGAAAAAAATACCTAGGTTGATGTCTAAAGCTATGGCAAGATATTTGGACGAGCAGATCTAAGTAACGAAATATATGTAAAGCTAATTCAGCAAATAGATTTGAGTGCCAAATTATGGTAGGCTGTTTCAGTAGTCAATGAGGCCGAGCACACAGCCATCGAACTATCGAAGGCCATCGCAACAACAAAGATCGAGTATAAAACGGTGTAGAGCTATTTCAGCTAACAGATTGGCTACTAGACCATGGCAATCTACGTCACAATAAATATATGGCAGCATATTTTAGCAACTAATCGGCCTTGGCATGCCATCTCAGCTAAGCAGATTGAGTGCACAACAGGGCAAGGAAGCTTCTTAAGCAGAGCATATTGACAATAAACTACTTCAGCAAACAGTGAGATTAACAACGTCTATCAGCTAACATTCAGTGCTACACCGACATGAACGGGGCCTCGGTCTAGAATGCGCGTATCGTGGGAGAAGCTGACCGCTGTGCGTCTCTGTGGGAGTCCTGGATTAGGGGGTCTCCGAACAGCCGGAGTATCTCCATTGGCCGGACTGTTAGACTATGAAGATACAAGATTGAAGACTTCGTCTCGTGTCCCGATGGGACTCTACTTGGCGTGGAAGGCAAGCTAGGCAGTACAGATATGGATATCTCCTCCTTTGTAACCGACCTTGTGTAACCCTAGCCCTCTCTGATGTCTACATAAACCGAAGGGTTTTAGTCCGTAGGACACAACAACTACAACATACAATCATACCATAGGCTAGCTTCTAGGGTTTAGCCTCTTTGATCTTGTGGTAGATCTACTCTTGTACTACCCATATCATCAATATTAATCAAGCAGGACGTAGGGTTTTACCTCCATCAAGAGGGCCCGAACCTGGGTAAAACATTGTGTCCCCTGCATCTTGTTACCATCTGGCCTAGACGCACAGTTCGGGACCCCCTACCCGAGATCCGCCGGTTTTTACACCGACATTGGTGCTTTCATTGAGAGTTCCTCTATGTCGTCACTTTTAGGCCCGATGGCTCCTCCGATCATCAACAATGATGCGGTCCAAGGTGAGACCTTTCTCCCCGGACAGATCTTCGTGTTCGGCGGCTTTGCACTGCGGGCTAATTCGCTTGCCCGTCTGGAGCAGATTGAAAGCTACGCCCCTGGCCATCAGGTCAGATTGGGAAGTTTGAACTACACGGCCGACATCCGCGGAGACTTGATCTTCGACGGATTCGAGCCACAGCCGAGTGCGCCGCACTGTCACGATGGGTATGACCTACCTCTGCCGCCGAACAGTGCCCTGGAGGCCGCGCCCGCATCAGCTTCGACCCTTAGCATGCAGCCAACTGCGCCGATCAAGGACGGGTGGCTAGACACCGCCTCGGGGCTGCAGTCTCAACGGCGATCGAGCCGAACACCAGCCTTATCCCCTGCGAAGCCCGTGACTCCAAGGTGCCAGACTCTTTTCCAGACTCTGAATCCTCCGTGCCCCCGCCAATTGAATCCGATTGGGCGCCGATCATGGAATTCACCGCCGCGGATTTCAGCACTCGCCCTTCGAAGACATTTTGAATTCGCTAAGGTCTCTCTCTTTGTCAGGAGAGCCCTGGCCGGACTATGGCCAACAGAATTGGGATGCGGACGACGGAGAAATTCGACGCCCACCCACCACCCACTTCGTAGCCACCATCGATGATTTAACCGACATGCTTGACTTCGACTCCGAAGACATCGACGGTATGGACGACGATGTAGGAGACGAACATGAACCAGCACCTATAGGGCACTGGAAAGCCACCTCATCATACGATATATATACATGGTGGATACACCCAAATAAGGCAATGGCGACGAGATAGCGGAGGATGACCCCTCCAAGAAGCAACCCAAGCGCCAACAGCAGCGGCGCCGCTCTAAGTCCCGCCAAAGCAAAAGTGGTGATACCGGCACAGGAGATAATAACACTCCGGATAGTGCCAAAGACAACAATAATCCCCTCCAGCAAGATTTAGAGCAGGAGGATGGAGAAGCCAGCCCTCCTGAGAGAGCGGCAGACGGAGAGGAGGAGGATGATAATTACATGCCCCCTCCGAAGACGAGGCAAGCCTCGGCGACGACGAATTCGCTGTGCCAGGGGATCGAACAAGAGCGCTTCAAGCGCCGGCTTATGGCCATGGAAAATAGCCTGAAGAAAAAGCAGCATCAGCTTCAAGCTGATCAAGATCTGCTAGCTGACAGATGGACTGAAGTCCTCACTGCCTCGAGCGCCCCTCCAAGAGTTACCCAAAGTGCAGGTTGCTACCCCGACTGGAGGAAGAAGCGTATGATGCGGCTGATCGGCCACCTCATGGCCGTGATAGAGAGGCATTCCAGCCAAAAGCTCAGCCCGCACCCCGACGCCATACAAATAAAAAAGCATGGGGAGACACGCCAGACCTGCGAGACGTATTGGAGGACAAAGCAAAGCATGCAAGATCGATCTATGGATCACGAGGGCGCGCCACTATGCGAGACGATAAAACTCACGCCGGATACAGTAAAAGTAAATCCGACCGGGCCGAACAAAGCGGGCAATACCCATTCGAGCTGCATCATGATATAGCCCAATATAGAGGCGCCGCACACCCCTTATGCTTCACAGACGAAGTAATGGATCATCAAATCCCAGAAGGTTTCAAACCTATAAATATTGAATCATACGACGGCACTACAGATCCCGTGGTATGGATCGAGGATTTCCTCCTCCACATCCACATGGCCCGCGGTGATGACTTACACGCCATCAAATACCTCCCACTAAAGCTCAAAGGACCAGCGCGTCATTGGCTTAACAGCTTGCCAGCAGATTCCATTAGTTGTTGGGAAGAACTGGAAGCCGCATTCCTCGACAACTTTCAGGGCACTTATGTGCGACCGCTAGATGCCGATGACTTGAGCCACATAATTCAACAGCCAGAAGAGTCAGCCAGACAATTCTGGACTTGGTTCCTTACAAAGAAAAATCAAATCGTCGACTGTCCGGATGCAGAGGCCTTAGCGGCTTTCAAACACAACATCCGGGACAAGTGGCTAGCCCGGCACCTTGGTCAGGAAAAGCCGAAATCTATGGCAGCCCTCATGACGCTCATGAACCACTTTTGCGCGGGAGAAGACAGTTGGCTAGCTCGCAGTAATAACATATCAAAGAACCATGGTACCTCAGATACCAAGGACGGCAATAGCAGGTCACGTCTCAACAAACATAAGCGCCGCATTAATAGCGATAATACTGAGGATACGACAGTCAATGCCGGATTCAAAGGCTCTAAACCCGGTCAGCGGAAGAAGCCATTCAAACAAAGTACGTCGGGCCCGTCCAGTTTGGACCGCATACTCGATCGCTCGTGTTAGATACACGACACCCCCAACAAGCCAGCCAACCACACCAACAGGGACTGTTGGGTATTCAAGCAGGCCGACAAGTTAATTGCCGAAAACAAGGACAAGGGGCCCCATAGCGATGACGAGGAGGAGCCCCAGCAGCCACACACCGGAGGACAAAAGAGGTTTCCCCCACAAGTGCGGACGGTGAACATGATATATGCTATGCACATCCCCAAACGGGAACGGAAGCGTGCGCTCAGGGACGTATATGCGTTGGAGCCAGTCGCCCCAAAGTTCAACCCATGGTCCTCCTGTCCGATCACCTTCGATCGCAGGGACCACCCCACTAGTATCTGTCATGGCGGATTCGCTGCATTGGTCCTAGACCCAATCATTGACGGATTTCACCTCACTGGAGTCCTTATGGATGGCGGCAGCAGCCTGAACCTGCTTTATCAGGACACAGTGCGCAAAATGGGTATAGACCCCTCAAGGATCAAACCCACAAAAATGACCTTTAAAGGCGTCATTCCAGGTGTAGAGGCCCATTGCACAGGCTCAATTACATTGGAAGTGGTCTTCGGGTCCCCGGATAACTTCCGAAGCGAAGAGTTAATCTTCGATATAGTCCCGTTCCGCAGTGGTTATCATGCACTGCTCAGGCGAACCGCATTTGCTACATTCAATGCGGTATCACATTATGCATACCTCAAGCTCAAGATGCCAAGACCTCGTGGAGTTATTACTGTCAATGGAAACACAGAGCGCTCTCTCCGAACAGAGGAGCACACTGCGGCCCTCACGGCAGAAGCGCAAAACAGCCTCTCAAGGCAATCTACCAGTTCGGCGTTTCAAAACCCGGACACCTCCAAGCGCGCTCGGAGTAATCGGCAATTAGACCGCCTGGCGTGATCTGAGCTCGCGTAGCAATGCGGCCCCCACCCCAGTCCCAGCCAAACGGTGAAATCCGTGCCACGCGTACATAATTACGCATTAAAAATACCATGGGCGCAGGTGGGAAGGGGGGCACAACCGCGGCACATCCCAAGACGCGGCTTAAACCACACTAGGGGCTTCCCGCTTTGTTATTTTTTCCCTTTTTCAGGACTTTAATCTCTAGAAACCCTGTCCGGTAGCACTATTGCCGAACACATGATGCAGCAACCAAGGAGGCAGAAAGCTATGTCACACCACGGAATTCCCAGGTGGATTACAGTGACGAGTGAAATATTTAATTTAGTACTATTCCTCAGCCTGCCCTTGGAAGGGACATAGTCCTACTTTTTGCTTATCGCACTATCTGTATCATTCTGCTTTAACGCACCTTTTTGAATAAACAATGCATTACGACTATTATTGCATTCTTGTTATATATATATGTGTGTGTGTGTGTGTGTGTGTGTGTGTGTGCGTGTGTGTGTGTGTGTTCATTAACGACGCCTTGCAACCGTACACTTTTGGTACGGCCAATACACCAGGGGCTTACGTACCCCACAATATGGTGTGAAAAGTCCGAACACTTTCACAAGTGCGGCACCCCGAACTTATAGCATTATATGCATCAGCTCCGAATCATGTCTTTGGTCAAATGTTGGGTTTGCCCGGCTCCTATGTTTTGGTACCTTACGTTCCACTCTATCGGCTAAGGTAGCGCTAGGAGAACTACTGCGATTGTGCCCCGGTTCTGCCGGGCTTAGCACCTCAGTAGAGAAAGCTAAAACTGACTATCATGATAAGGCGAGAGATTGGTCGTTGTTCGGCGAGGTTTTCGAGTCCCTAAAGACTTATGCCGCTTAGAGCGAGGGGTCGACCCTGTCTGGCTTTGTCGGGTGGTAGGTGCGACATATGCCAACGGGTGGCTTATCATTGTGGGAGCCAGTAAGACATCGCCAGTGCCTGGAAACGGGATGAGGCGAAGACATGCACGCCGGCGAATCTTACCCAGCTTCGGGGCTCTCCATGGAGATAACACCCCTACTGCTGCTCTACGGGGTCTCCGCATGATCACTAGATGAACAAGTAGCTACACGATGCTCCTAGAGCTGTTTGGTGAGAGGAGGAAGAAGGGAACGACTCGCTCTCTTCTTCTCCTTGTGTGGTGTCTAGAACTAGCAGAGATCAACCCTTTGCATGGATGCCCCAGGGGGTTTATATAGGCCTACTCCCCGGGGTTACAATGGTAATCCGGCTGGGCATGGGGCCCAGCCGTCTGTGTCTACACTCGCCGGCTTCTGCGCCGACTGCTGGGGCCCACCCGCTGGTGGGTCCCGCCGGCTGCCGGCTCCTTGGTCGACAAGCAGGCCCCACTGTCCAGGGCCTTGTCGGCGGGTGGTTACTATTGCTCAATCCAGGTGACGAGGGCTTCGTCGAGGTAGGCGTGGCTACAGTGCCTCCGTCCGGCGGGTGATCGCTGTAGCCTCACCGCGTCTTGTCTCCTTAATGGGGCGTCTCCTTCGAGGGAGGTGGCAAGCCAGCTGTGGGGAGTCGGCTCTGTCTTGGGTCGACTGGGGGAGGCCTGGCCGCCTTTGGGTGTCTCTCTGCATGAAGGGGCCCACCGCCCGTGGGCCACGCTAGCGGCCCGTCGTGGATGACATCAGGGTCAGCGTGGCAACAGTGGCGCGCCGGCCGGGTCATGGCCACCCGTACGGCGCACTGTGCTAGGCGTGCACCGGGATTCGGGGGTGGTAGGCTTTACTGTAGCCACACCCCATCACATCGCCGTTAGGTGGATGCAGACTCCGAGGGTACAATCTTGACTGCTTTGTGGGAGCCGGCTTCTTGGAGTCGGCCTTCTCGTGGCCGGCTTCTCGAAGCCGGCCCTCCCGCAGCTTTCTTTATGAGGGCTGGAGTCGGATCGCCTTCCGATAGTCGGCCTGGGAGACAGCCAGCAAGAGGAAGGTGGCCCCGGGTCTTGGATCCTTGAGGGCCGGATCGGCTCGTAATTTTTCTAGAAAGACCAGGGGGAGCCGGCTTGGCTACCCGTGGTCATATCCTTAGACAGTAGTCCCCGAAGCTGATCGAGCTCCGAGGCTGACAAAAGGACGAGAAGCTTGGTCAGTTTCCTTCCCTGAGGGGTCGGCTTCGCTTGCGCGCGCTGTCTTGGGAATAGTGTAAGGACCCAGACTCAATGCCACATCGATCTAGCATGTAACACCTCATATCACTTTGCGGCCTCACGCACGGTATCCCCACGGGTGTCGCCTTACCTTTGCCCGGGACAGTTTGCGCCTTTTGGCACACGTATATGACAGTGTCGTTAGCATCCATATGATAAGGAGCCCGGGCTGACATGGCTAGTCGTAAACCCAAAGTGGCACTAATTTACAGGGACATGCATCCATGACCCAGCATCGAACGTGTCGGTCATCAGCGAGTGAATCCAGGCTGTAGCACTGGGCTAACAGGACTCCGGTGAACCGGGCTCTAGCGGGCCAACAGGACTCCGGTATTCATCGCGTGACATTTCCCCGAAGGGACAGACACAGGAACGAAGAAGGACACATGCCGGCCAGCCTAAGTGTTCCGGAGCAGTAGCAAGCTACCAGGGCTCAGTGGAAGCACTAGGAGACATTTCCCGGTAAGAAAGACTACTAAGGATAAACAACTAGATAGTCAGATCCCACACATAGCAATACACATTACACGTACACATAACATGCAAGTATGTGCTGTACAACATGGCATCACAGCATAACTCAACAACTCATATAGATAAAGGCTCAGAAGAGCCATCATAGCATTTATTACAAACAGGGGTCACATGACCCAACATTCAGAGCAATCAAGCAACAAACGGAAGCATTACATGTCTGAGTACAGACATCTATAAATGAAAAAGGCTGAAAGCCTGACTATCTACAACGTCCGATCAAGATCGTAGCTGAGGTACAAGCTACTCGTCGAAGTCCACGAGAACACTATTAAGACCGAAGTCTCCGCTGCAAAAACATAAATAAAGCAACATGAGTACAAAGGTACTCAGCAAGACTTACATCAGATCCTATCATACATGCATTTGTGTCAAGAGGGTAATGTGGGGTTTAGTTGCAGCAAGCCAGCTTTGACTCTGTGGCTATCCTGTTCTACGACTACCATAAACTCTTGAGGTGATATGGCGCACACGAGTCCACTAATCACCACACAATACACTACTATGGATTCATCCCCGTCTCCCTACGAGAAGGCCATCCATAGCACTCACACTTGTCTTGAGCATTTTAGAGTATCCACTTCAAGTTGTCTATGTACCATGTAAGCATCCAAGAAGTCCATAACCGCGGACCCGGCTATTCGAATAGATCATGTTAACCCTGCAAGGGTGTACTTCTTCACACACGCTCTCGCCACTTACCGCCATGTACACGTCATGTATCTCGGCAACCTTCAAGCGGAAGCCTGGCGAGGGTGTCGTCCATGACCTGACTAACCACACAAGACTCTAGTCCAGGTTTATCGCCTATTCGGGTTCCATCCGCAAGGAGATCCGGCCGGGGTGTCGCTCACGGCCCCAAACGATGTGTGCAGGGTTCCCGAGCCCACCATCCGGGTGCCACTCGGTACACCAGGCCACGTGTGCCTAGTCTGTCCCAAGCCCACCCTGCCGGGTGCCACTTGGTAGAAAAATAGCACTACCTACAAACACCAGAAACTAGTTGCGACTCCTGGACAGAGACCAAGTTGGTTAATAAGTCGAGAGGGGTCGAGTTACCGGAACCCAATGTGTGGTAGTATCGAGTCATTGGATAACATACATAGAACTCAGTGCTTAAGGACGGTTCCAGTGAGACAACCCACCATGTACTCCTACATGGCCTCTCACCGCTACCTTTACCAAATCGTGTTCACACACTTCACTCTCAGCATCAGAACATATCGTAACACTCCAATTCATTCCCGATGAACCAGACCTGACACAACTCTAAGCAATAGCAGGCATAGCACGGTAGGAACACAACATGGCTCAATCAACTCCTACACATGCTAGTGGGTTTCAACTATTTACTGTGGCAATGACAGGTCATGCAGAGGAATGGGTTCAACTACCGCAGCACAAAGTAGCAGATGAATCGCTGTTGTCCTAATGCAATAACTGAGAGCAGGGGCGAGAGAGTAGGGTTTTATCGAAATGAACAAGGGGGTTTGCTTGCCTGGTAGATCAACAAGGGAGGCACTGCTTCATAGACAGGTACTCTGGAACAGACTCCGGAGCACGACCTATCGAGAAGGAACAGTGTCGGCAATCAATACACAAGCATATGCAACAATATGATGCATGAACATGGCATGAAGATGTGATTTTGTTTGAGCTAATGCAACTAGTAATCATTTGGTTTGAAATCCATTTGAACCCAAAAGCTCAAATGCACTTCCAAAGTAGGCTCTTATATATGCCATAATGTGTTTTCCCATATACAGCATGTATAAGTTGGTTTGTCATGCATGAAACTAGTACAGATGGAAAGATTGCATTTTTTGATAATTTTTCATATATAAATTATTTTAATCTGAGCTACGGTTGAATTGATATGAATTTTTGAAGTTTAAATCAATTTCTGGAATTTCCTGAATTATTTTAATTCCAGAAAATATATATTGCGCCATCATGACATCAGCATGACGTCAGCAGTCAACTGCGGCTGACTAGAGTCAAACCTGACGTGTGGGGTCCACACGTTAGTGACAGGGGGTTAAACATGGTTAGTTTAATCCTAACTAAAGGATTAGTGGCGCTGGGGCCCACTGGTCGGTGTTAGTGGCTAATTAGGTTTAGTTAATATTTAACTAAAATTAGCAGGGCCTGGCCCCACTAGTCAGCGACCCTGGGGGGTCAAACCCCAGGTCAAAACAAGTCAAACCCGCCGGCGGTTAGTCGCCGGCGAGGTCCGCGGCGTACTTGTGCCCCGGGTTTCCTCTGTGGTGTTCCGAATGGCGCGCGGCTAGGCGCGTTGGAGAGCTAGCTCGATGGCGCGTCGGGCGGTGGCCGTGGCTGGGCCTGGGGTGGCCAGAGTCGACGGCGGCGAGCTCGGCTGCGGCCGCCGGAGTTCGGTCGTGCACGAAAACGCGTTTGGAGCTCGAAGACGAGCGAAGCAAAGCGCTAGGGATGCTCTACGGGGCCTTATGAGTGTGTTGGACTCGCTGGGGTGACCAAATGGTCACCGGAGCTGCGTCGACGGCGAGCTCAGCGGCGGTGGAGGTTCGGCCATGGTGGAGAAAGGGCTACGGCATGCGGGTGACCAAGCGGAGAGGGGGAAACGGTGGCGGAGCTCACCGCGGTTGCAGCGGGCGTCGAAGCGGGCTCGTGGACGCACTGGAGATGGCGGGGCGGCGATGGGGATCCACGGCGGCCGGCGATGAAGAAGACAACGGTGTCGGCGATGGAGCGCGTCCCTGGTCACTTGGCTCGTCGAGGACGATGCGGACGACGAGGCGGAGCTACTAGGCTCGGGCGGAGGGCGAGGGGAGGCCGGTGGTCGCGGCAACGGCGAGCGGCGGCGGTGATGGCGCTCGGGTGTGCGAGGGAGAGAGCAGGGGGAGAGGAGGAGGGCGAGGGAGAGTGCGAGAGAGGTCGGGGTGGCTGCGTGGCGTCTCTGGGGCATCCAGACGAGGAGGGGAGAGGGCAGGCAGGCAGGGAGGCTGGTGGCGTGGCGCGGGGGAGCGCGCGCGCGTCGGGCACGCAACTGCTTGGCGAGGTGGAGAAGACGACAGAGGAGGAGGCGGGTTGGGCCGCCTGCTGGCTGGGCCGGCCTACTGCTGCTGGGCTGCACAGGGAGGAGGCCCAGGTAAGTCTCCCTCTTTTATTTTTGTTTTCTAATTTTTTTCTCACATATGTTTTGATTTAGTAATAATACTAAATCAATTTATTTCCTTATGCCAATTTTTGCAGGAGCTAACTATATTATTCCAGAGCTCCTTTACAAATGGCATAATTTTTGGACAATATTTTATATATATAACAATATATATCCAAGGCAAATAATTATCGGATTAATCCAAATGGCCAAGATTAAATATCCATGAGCTCCTAAAATAATTTTTTGAATTTTACCTCTGACCAATATTTTCAGAGAGCAACATGAACATTTCCTTGGACCTTTTTGGAGCAATTTTTATTTAGGTCATTTTCAGAGATGATTCTGAGGGTTCCACCAATCCTCATTTCAAATTTAAATGGAATATAAACATGATGCACAAATGACTAGCTAGTCTAGGTCATACCAGACTAGGGATGTGACAACTCGCCCCCACTTGAAAGAATCTCGTCCCGAGATTCAGGGGTCGACGGAAAGAAGGCGGGGTACTCCAGTCGAAGACGATCTTCTCGCTCCCAAGTAGCTTCTCTCTCGGAATGATGAGACCACTGAACCTTGAGAAACTTGATGTTCTGACGTCGGGTAACACGCTCTGCTAGATCAAGAATGCGAACCGGGTACTCTCGGTATGTTAGGTTATCTTGGAGATCAAGCGTTTCGTGGTCCACTCCGCGGATGGGACCCGAGAAGCAACGCCTGAGTCGAGAGACGTGGAAGACATCATGAACTCGAGAAAGATGTGGGGGTAGTTCCAATTGGTAGGCAACCTCTCCTCGTTTAGCGAGAATGCGAAAAGGACCAATGTAACGAGGAGCCAACTTGCCCTTGATACCGAAACGATGGGTACCCTTCATGGGAGTAACCCGAAGGTAAGCTTGGTTGCCAATTTCATAAGTCATATCCTTATGATGACGATCGTACTGGCTCTTTTGACGAGATTGGGCTGTTTTCAAATTCTCACGGATGATGCGAACTTGCTCTTCTGCCTCCTGGATCATATCCGGTCCAAAGAATTGTCTTTCACCGGTTTCTGACCAGTTCAAAGGTGTTCGACATCTTCGTCCATAGAGAACTTCAAAAGGAGCTTTCTTGAGACTGGATTGGTAGCTATTGTTATAAGCAAACTCGGCGAAAGGAAGGCATTTCTCCCAATCCATACCGAATGAGATAACGCAAGCTCTAAGCATGTCTTCGAGAATTTGATTGACCCGTTCCACCTGACCACTCGACTGAGGGTGGAAAGCGGTACTGAAGGAAAGATGGGTTCCCATGGCAGTTTGGAAACTCTCCCAAAAATGAGAAGTGAAAAGACTGCCACGGTCTGAATTGATCTCTAGTGGAACACCATGAAGTGATACTATTCGAGAAATGTATAAGTCAGCAAGCTGACTAGCAGTGATACTCTCTCGAACAGGTAGGAAGTGAGCCACTTTGGAAAGACGATCAACGACTACGAAGATAGCGTTATTCCCTCTCTTGGTCCTGGGAAAGCCGGTGATGAAGTCCATACCAACTTTATCCCATTTCCATTCAGGAATAGCTAAAGGCTGAAGGGTGCCAGCAGGTCCTTGATGCTCTGCCTTAACACGACGACAAACGTCACATTTAGCAATGAACTCAGCGATTTCTCTCTTCATCCTAGTCCACCAGAACCTCTGGTGTAGGTCCTGATACATCTTAGTACTACCGGGATGAATCGTGAGAGGAGATTCATGCGCCTCCTTAAGAATCAATTGTCGCAGATGTTGATTCTTGGGAACCACCAAGTGATTCTCAAAGAAAACAACACCATGATCATCCATAGAGAAACATCCACCAACTCCCTTCTTAATGTTTCTCTTGATCCGAGAAATCCCCATATCATGCTTCTGGGCTTCTATGATAAGATCCACAAGAGTAGGTTTCGCCACCAAGGTAGAAAGGAATCCGTGAGGAGCAATGTGAAGATTAAGCTTACAGAATTCCTCATGGAGAAGTGGTTGGCCTTGCTGCAACATGAGATTGTTGCAATAGGATTTACGGCTTAGCGCATCAGCCATGACATTGGCTTTGCCTGGGGTGTAGGTAATCCCTAGATCATAATCTGTGATTAACTCCAACCAACGTCTTTGCCTAAGGTTCAGGTCTGGTTGGGTGAAGATATACTTGAGACTCTGGTGATCGGTGTAGATCTCGCAACGTTTACCAAGGAGGTAATGTCGCCAGGTCTTGAGTGCATAGACTACGGCTGCAAGCTCTAGATCATGTGTAGGATAATTCTCCTCATGTGGATGCAACTGTCGAGATGCATAGGCAATCACATGACGATCCTGCATAAGAATGCAACCTAGTCCCTGTCATGAGGCGTCGCAGTAGATAATAAAGTCTTTAGTGAAATCCGGTGGCACAAGTATGGGAGCAGAAGTCAGGCGTCTTTTCAGTTCCTGAAAACTGTACTCACACTGTGGGGACCACTCGAACTTTTTATCTTTCTTGAGAAGTTCCGTGAGGGGTTTGGCTACTTTAGAGAAGTTTTCAACAAAGCGGCGACAATAGCTGGCTAGACCAAGGAAGCTCCTAACTTGTTTAACGGTTTCAGGTGGAGTCCAATCGAGAACGGCCTTGACTCTCTCGGGATTGACAGCAATGCCCTTACCAGAGATTACGTGGCCTAGGTAGGTCACTTCTGGCAACCAAAATTCACACTTGGAGAACTTGGCATAAAGGCGGTGCTCTCTGAGTTTTTCTAAAACAAGTCTAAGATGTTCGGCATGCTCTTCCTCGTTCTTCGAGTAAATAAGAATATCATCGAGGTAAACCACGACGAACTTATCTAAGTACTCCATGAAGATCGAGTTCATCAAGCGGGAGAATGTGGCTGGGGCGTTGGTTAGGCCAAAGGACATGACGGTGTATTCGTACTGACCATAACGAGTGACAAAAGCTGTCTTGGGAATGTCCCAGTTTCTGATCTTAATTTGGTGGTATCCTAACCTCAAATCCATCTTGGAGAAGACTGAGGATCCAGCGAGCTGATCATACAGGTCATTGATCCTGGGGAGCGGATACTTGTTCTTTATCGTGACCAAATTAACGGGACGATAATCTACAACCATCCAGTCCGTACCATCCTTCTTCTTGACGAAGAGGACGGGGCAAGCCCAAGGAGAAGAACTAGGACGGATGAAACCCTTTTGCAAGGACTCACCAAGTTGTTTCTTAAGCTCGGCTAGTTCTAAGGGTGCCATCTTGTAAGGTCTCCTAGAGATTGGAGCTGTTCCTGGGATAAGATCTATGACAAACTCTACATCTCTGTCAGGGGGAACACCTGGCAGTTCCTCTGGAAAGACATCCGGAAAGTCACGGACTACCGGGATATCTTCAAGGTCTAGAAGAGGACTGGCATTAAGAGAATAGAGCTGACGCTTTGCAACTCTAGTGGAGACAGTGACTATCTTGCCAGATGGGTGTGTAAGCTGAACAGATCTTGTGTAACAATCAATCTTGGCATGATGAGCTGTCATCCAGTCCATACCCAAGATGATGTTAATATCTGAGGACTTGAGGGCTACAAATGATGCAAGGAATACAAGTCTATCAACAAGGATTTCATTACCATGGCTAATTCTGGTGGTCTGCCATCTAGACCCTGGGGTTTGGATTTCAAGCGGAGTTGGCATATCACAAAATGACATGTCGTGCAAACGAGCATAGCCTTCAGAAATGAAGGAATGAGATGCTCCAGTATCGAATAGAACCGATGCTGGGTGACAATTGACAAGGAGTGTACCAAGAACGACATCCGGATCATCATGAGCGTCTTTAGCTGAGACGTGATGCACACGCCCACGTTTAGTGTGAACTGGCTTGGCTTTGATCGACTTACTCGGCGGCTTAACACAGCCAACAGTCTTCTCGGGCTGGGGTGGAGCATAACTAGTCTGAGAGCAGTCACGTGCATAGTGTCCTGGCTTCCCGCATGTGAAGCAAGTCCCTGAGGTTGGACGTGGACCCGCACTAACAAGCGGTCTACCAGTAGGCCTGGGTGAAACATACGACTGAGATGGGGAAGGCACCACATAGGATGGCTTCGGTGTATACCCGGAAGGAAGAGCGGAGTTTGGAACCCAAATCCGGCGCTTCTGGGAACTAGAGCCAGAGGAAGATCCCAAATCACGGGTGTGCTTACGAGACTCCTCGTAAGTGAGCTGAGCTGTCTCTGCATTGATGGCCTTGTTCACAAGGGCTTGGAATGTATCACAATGATGCAGGTGGAGATCACGACGCAACTTGGGGTTGAGACCCTTCCGGAACCTAGCTTGCTTCTTGGCGTCCGTGGACACTTCTTCTGTGGCATAGCGAGCGAGGTTCTCAAACTCTCTACTATAAGCATCAACAGTCATCTTACTCTGGGTGAAACTACAGAACTCTTCTCTCTTGCGATCAATGAGGGCCTCAGGAATGTGATGCTCGCGAAAAGCCTCAATGAAATCCTTCCAGGTAGGAATCTGGCCAGCTGGAAGCATAGCCTCATAGTTCTTCCACCAAAGACTAGCAGGACCTTCCAGGTGGTATGTGGCATAAGTGACCTTGTCATCTTCAGCTACGTTCGCGGAACGCAGCTTATGAGTGATGCTACGGAGCCAGTCATCTGCATCGAGTGGCTCGATGGAATGATGAAAGGTGGGTGGGTGCAAACGAATGAAGTCATGAATGGTAGCAGACCCTTTGAACTGATGTGCGGTGTTCTCCTCGATATGTGCCAACAAGCGGTTGGACTCACGCTTGTTCCTCTCCATCTCTAGCATGAACTCTGTCAACGAAGGTTGGTCGGGAGGATCCTCATCCCTACCATCTCCATGGTTCTGGCTACGAACAATAGAACTTGATGACATCCTGAGAAACGGAACCAGGGACGAAGTCAGCATCAACTATGGACTGTAGAATGTAGGACAAGGAATTAGTATCTCTCGAACTCCTAGGGAAATCTGGCAGCATAACGGCAGTAAAATGCTTAGAATGAGACATCCTGCTAAAATGGGGTAGTACATGCTCAACATCATCACTCAAGGTTCTGAGATCAAACTAAACAGGCTACACCGGAAGTACTCGAAACTTGGGTATGACTCTAATCAACCAATCCTATGGGACTACGGAGTAGTAACACGTGATCCTGATAGACGGAAGAGAAAGCCTAGTTCCTTAACCCCGTAGGAAGGATAGGACGACCCAGATCAGAAGGTCATGAGGTAAAGGAGTAAAAGGAGCCTTACATTCCTTCCCACAATCAATTCCCTTACATAACTAAAGAATTTCTAGACTCAACTTCGACCAGTTTGGCTTGGTAATCCTACAGGCAGTCAGGCTCTGATACCAGCGCTGTCAGGACCCCGACTCAATGCCACATCGATCTAGCATGTAACACCACATATCACTTTGCGGCCTCACGCACGGTATCCCCACGGGTGTCGCCTTACCTTTCCCCGGGACCGCTTGCGCCTTTTGGCACACGTATATGACAGTGTCGCTAGCATCCATATGATAAGGAGCCCGGGCTGACATGGCTAGTCGTAAACCCAAAGTGGCACTAACTTACAGGGACAGGCATCCATGACCCAACATCGAACGTGTCGGTCATCAGCGAGTGAATCCAGGCTGTAGCACTGGGCTAACAGGACTCCGGTGAACCGGGCTGTAGCGGGCTAACAGGACTCCGGTATTCATCGCGTGACATTTCCCCGAAGGGACAGACACAGGAACGAAGAAGGACACATGCCGGCCAGCCTAAGTGTTCCGGAGCAGTAGCAAGCTACCAGGGCTCAGTGGAAGCACTAGGAGACATTTCCCGGTAAGAAAGACTACTAAGGATAAACAACTAGATAGTCAGATCCCACACATAGCAATACACATTACACGTACGCATAACATGCAAGTATGTGCTGTACAACATGGCATCATAGCATAACTCAACAACTCATATAGATAAAGGCTCAGAAGAGCCATCATAGCATTTATTACAAACAGGGATCACATGACCCAACATTCAGAGCAATCAAGCAACAAACGGAAGCATTACATGTCTGAGTACAGACATCTATAAATGAAAAAGGCTGAAAGCCTGACTATCTACAACGTCCGATCAAGATCGTAGCTGAGGTACAAGCTACTCGTCGAAGTCCACGAGAACACTATTAAGACCGAAGTCTCCGCTGCAAAAAAATAAAAATAGCAACATGAGTACAAAGGTACTCAGCAAGACTTACATCAGATCCTATCATACATGCATTTGTATCAAGAGGGTAATGTGGGGTTTAGTTGCAGCAAGCCAGCTTTGACTCTGTGGCTATCCTGTTCTACGACTACCAGAAACTCTTGAGGTGATATGGCGCACACGAGTCCACTAATCACCACACAATACACTACTATGGATTCATCCCCGTCTCCCTACGAGAAGGCCATCCATAGCACTCACACTTGTCTTGAGCATTTTAGAGTATCCACTTCAAGTTGTCTATGTACCATGTAAGCATCCAAGAAGTCCATAACCGCGGACCCGGCTATTCGAATAGATCATGTTAACCCTGCAGGGGTGTACTTCTTCACACACGCTCTCTCCACTTACCGCCATGTACACGTCATGTATCTTGGCAACCTTCAAGCGGAAGCCTGGCGAGGGTGTCGGCCACGACCTGACTAACCACACAAGACTCTAGTCCAGGTTTATCGCCTATTCGGGTTCCATCCGCAAGGAGATCCGGCCGGGGTGTCGCTCACGGCCCCAAACGATGTGTGCAGGGTTCCCGAGCCCACCATCCGGGTGCCACTCGGTACACCAGGCCACGTGTGCCTAGTCTGTCCCAAGCCCACCCTGCCGGGTGCCACTTGGTAGAAAAATAGCACTACCTACAAACACCAGAAACTAGTTGCGACTCCTGGACAGAGACCAAGTTGGTTAATAAGTCGAGAGGGGTCGAGTTACCGGAACCCAATGTGTGGTAGTATCGAGTCATTGGATAACATACATAGAACTCAGTGCTTAAGGACAGTTCCAGTGAGACAACCCACCATGTACTCCTACATGGCCTCTCACCGCTACCTTTACCAAATCGTGTTCACACACTTCACTCTCAGCATCAGAACATATCGTAACACTCCAATTCATTCCCGATGAACCAGACCTGACACAACTCTAAGCAATAGCAGG
Source organism: Triticum aestivum (assembly GCF_018294505.1). Lineage (NCBI taxonomy): Eukaryota > Viridiplantae > Streptophyta > Magnoliopsida > Poales > Poaceae > Triticum > Triticum aestivum. Next base: position 298,461,416 of record NC_057806.1, on the reverse strand, counting down.
CATAGCATGGTAGGAACACAACATGGCTCAATCAACTCCTACACATGCTAGTGGGTTTCAACTATTTACTGTGGCAATGACAGGTCATGCAGAGGAATGGGTTCAACTACCGCAGCACAAAGTAGCAGATGAATCGCTGTTGTCCTAATGCAATAACTGAGAGCAGGAGCGAGAGAGTAGGGTTTTATCGAAATGAACAAGGGGCTTTGCTTGCCTGGTAGATCAACAAGGGAGGCACTGCTTCATAGACAGGTACTCTGGAACAGACTCCGGAGCAGGACCTATCGAGAAGGAACAGTGTCGGCAATCAATACACAAGCATATGCAACAATATGATGCATGAACATGGCATGAAGATGTGATTTTGTTTGAGCTAATGCAACTGGTAATCATTTGGTTTGAAATCCATTTGAACCCAAAAGCTCAAATGCACTTCCAAAGTAGGCTCTTATATATGCCATAATGTGTTTTCCCATATACAGCATGTATAAGTTGGTTTGTCATGCATGAAACTAGTACAGATGGAAAGATTGCATTTTTCTGATAATTTTTCATATATAAATTATTGTAATCTGAGCTACGGTTGAATTGATATGAATTTTTGAAGTTTAAATCAATTTCTGGAATTTCCTGAATTATTTTAATTCCAGAAAATATATATTGCGCCATCATGACGTCAGCACGACGTCAGCAGTCAACTGCGGCTGACTAGGGTCAAACCTGACGTGTGGGGTCCACACGTTAGTGACAGGGGGTTAAACATGGTTAGTTTAATCCTAACTAAAGGATTAGTGGCGCTGGGGCCCACTGGTCGGTGTTAGTGGCTAATTAGGTTTAGTTAATATTTAACTAAAATTAGCAGGGCCTGGCCCCACTAGTCAGCGACCCTGGGGGGTCAAACCCCAGGTCAAACCAAGTCAAACCCGCCGGCGGTTAGTCGCCGGCGAGGTCCGCGGCGTACTTGTGCCCCGGGTATCCTCTGTGGTGTTCCAAATGGCGCGCGGCTAGGCGCGTTGGAGAGCTAGCTCGATGGCGCGTCGGGCGGTGGCCGTGGCTGGGCCTGGGGTGGCCAGAGTCGACGGCGGCGAGCTCGGCTGCGGCCGCCGGAGTTCGGTCGTGCACGAAAACGCATTTGGAGCTCGAAGACGAGCGAAGCAAAGCGCTAGGGATGCTCTACGGGGCCTTACGAGTGTGTTGGACTCGCCGGGGTGACCAAATGGTCACCGGAGCTGCGTCGACGGCGAGCTCAGCGGCGGTGGAGGTTCGGCCATGGTGGAGAAAGGGCTACGGCGTGCGGGTGACCAAGCGGAGAGGGGGAAATGGTGGCGGAGCTCACCGCGGTTGCAGCGGGCGTCGAAGCGGGCTCGGGGACGCACTGGAGACGGCGGGGCGGCGATGGGGATCCACGGCGGCCGGCGATGAAGAAGACGACGGTGTCGGCGATGGAGCGCGTGCCTGGTCACTTGGCTCGTCGAGGACGATGCGGACGATGAGGCGGAGCTACTAGGCTCGGGCGGAGGGCGAGGGGAGGCCGGTGGCCGCGGCAACGGCGAGCGGCGGCGGTGATGGCGCTCGGGTGTGCGAGGGAGAGAGCAGGGGGAGAGGAGGAGGGCGAGGGAGAGTGCGAGAGAGGTCGGGGTGGCTGCGTGGCGTCTCCGGGGCATCCAGACGAGGAGGGGAGAGGGCAGGCAGGCAGGGAGGCTGGTGGCGTGGCGCGGCGGAGCGCGCGCGCGTCGGGCACGCAGCTGCTTGGCGAGGTGGAGAAGATGACAGAGGAGGAGGCGGGCTGGGCCGCCTGCTGGCTGGGCCAGCCTGCTGCTGCTGGGCTGCACAGGGAGGAGGCCCAGGTAAGTCTCCCTCTTTTATTTTTGTTTTCTAATTGTTTTCTCACATATGTTTTGATTTAGTAATAATACTAAATCAATTTATTTCCTTATGCCAATTTTTGCAGGAGCTAACTATATTATTCCAGAGCTCCTTTATAAATGGCATAATTTTTGGACAATATTTTATATATATAACAATATATATCCAAGGCAAATAATTATCGGATTAATCCAGATGGCCAAGATTAAATATTCATGAGCTCCTAAAATATTTTTTTGAATTTTACCTCTGACCAATATTTTCAGAGAGCAACATGAACATTTCCTTGGACCTTTTTGGAGCAATTTTTATTTAGGTCATTTTCAGAGATGATTCTGAGGGTTCCACCAATCCTCATTTCAAATTTAAATGGAATATAAACATGATGCACAAATGACTAGCTAGTCTAGGTCATACCAGACTAGGGATGTGACAAATAGCCCCGTTTCTTGTTGGCAGGAACGCGGGTCGGCCTGCAAGTTGACCGTGCACCATCCCGCGGGCCACGTGGCAAGGAGATCCTGCCATCGCACGCGCGCGACGAGACGCCGCCGCAGGCCCAGGCCCGCCACTCCCACGCCTCGGTCCGAGCGCGGATCTTCTGCGGCCCATATGGACCGCTCGCCTCCTGTGGCGGTTTTATCACGCCATTAGGGCGCAATAATCGCGGTACGTGGGGGAGGCTCTCGCGCTCTCCCTCGCTCCACCCCCTCTTTCTCCTTCTTTCCGCTGCTGCAGCACCCACCGCCGCGCCGTTTCTCCGTCGCTTCGTCTTGCTCCCCGTCGCATCGCCCCCATGGCGCTGTCGAGCTCGTGGGACGGCTCCAATGTCCATGAGGATCACGTCGAGTTCCTCCACCGGACGCGGCGCCTGCCGGGCGAGAACCTCGTGCGGGTTCGTTGGGCGCCGGAGAGGGAGATCTCGCCGGCGCCGGAGGAAGGCGAGCGGGTGATCTTCCACTCGCACTGCCTGCGCGGCTTCGGCCTCCCGGCGAGCGGATTTCTTCGAGCCTTCCTCAAGTTCTACCACCTCCAGCCGCATCACCTAACGCCCAATGCGGTGATGCTGCTGTCGGCCTTCGTCACGCTCTGCGAGGGCTTCCTTGGGGTTCTCCCCACTCTCGAGCTCTAGGGGGAATTCTTCCAGAGCAAGCTCGGCACCGTCATTGCGGGCGTGCCCGCCCCCTGCGGAGCCGTCATCGCCATGAGGCGGACGGGGGAGAACAATCTGTTCCCGCCCATCCTGCTGATCCAGTCGGTGAAGATTTGGCAGAAGTCTTACTTCTATGTGAAGAACGTCGCCCAGCAAGGCAACTACGTCAACCTGCCGGCTTACGTAGCCGGCCCGCCGGCTGGGAGGCAACCCTCGTGGAGCTACCGGGCCAAGTCGCTGTCTCTGGCCGGGAACGCAGCCGTCGCCCGACTCCGGGTAATGATCCAGGCGGAAGGCCTGACCGGAGCTGACTTGGTGGCCGCCTTCGTGGAGCGCCGGGTTCTTCCGCTCCAAGGCCGGCCACACATGATCTGCCAAATGAGCGGCCGCTTCGACCCGTGCCGGCTGAGCACCAGGGAGATGCCTCATGCGGAAGTATCCTACATTGTGAACTACATCTCCAACTGCATGCTCACCGAAGATTGGCGATACGGCAAGAGTCCGTATTCCCGCGCAAACCCCCCTCTGACAGTAAGTTTTTCCTCTTTTCTTCTTTTTGCAGCCGGCCTTATGATAGCTGGCTTCTGATTAGTTGGTTCTCCCCTGGCAGAACCCTCTTATTCTGCCGACGACCGGGGCCGCAGGGGTAGAGCGCCAGCTCCTCCCCGACCGCACGGTGGACAACGCTGATGATCCGGACCTGGGAGCGGCCGCCATGGAAGACGCCGTCGTAGGGGAAGGCGGCGAGGCAGGAAGCGCGAGGCCCGGAGACGGCTTCGAGGACTGGCCGGATGATGACGAGGTCGAAGCCGTCCAGCACCGCCAGCCGGCGCCTGACCTTCAAGGCACGGGCTCGTCCGCCGCGCCGGCTACCCAAGGCGGCACGCAGAAGCGCCGGGCCGCGTCGACCTTCTTCGGCAGCCGGCCGAAGAAACCCAAGGCTTCCACGGCGGCGACCAGGTGGGACGAGGCGCCTGCGAAGGCGGCCCGCTTCTGCAAGGCGGTGAAGCAGCCGCAGGCAATCTCGGTGTAAGTCGTCGAATGTCTTGTATATTTCATATATATATATGTTGTTCTTTTCTATTGACAACCCTTCTAACCCTTTCTTCGCCGGCCGCGCAGGGCGCCGCTTTCCCTTGAGCGCGGCCCTGGCGGCTCCATAGTCGGGCCGACTGGAGGGTCCTCCAGCTCCCGTCGTGTGGACCCCCGCGCCGACCTTAGTGAGGCCACGGAGCGAAATGCGCGTGAGGCACGGGTGGAGCGGGAGGCGGCAGAGCGAAGAGTCGCCCAGGCGGCGAAGGAGCGGGCCGATGCGGCAGCCAAGGCCCGGGCGGAGGCGGCAGCCATGGAGACGGAGGCGGAGGCTTCGCACAACCAGCCTCCGCTGCTCGCCATTCCCCTCCGCGTCGTGGCCCCTGACATCCCTGTGCCTCCGTCGGAGGAGGTCGACCAAGCGTCGCCGATGATGGAGAGGAGCGAGGTTCATGTGGCCTCCGTGGAAAGGACGCCGCAGTCGGCGCCGACCGGAGCGGGCCAAAGCGGCCAATCCGCTGCGGCGCCAGAGCAGCCAGCTGGGGGTGAGCCGGAAGCAGGAGCCGGCCTCGAGGTGCAGCCGGCAACGCGCCGGCGCGCAGGGGGAGGCACCGCCACGCCGGAGCCGTGCCGAGTTTCGGGTGCCAGCCAGACGGCGGAGGCCCTGGAGGCGGCCAGCACCGGCACGTCCAAGTGGACTCCCAGCGGGGGGACGGGCGAGCTGAACGTGGCGGCCCAAGAGGTTCGGAACTGGCTTCAGGCCCAAGCCGCCTCGCTGCAGCACTACACCCAGGAGTTCCTTGCGATGCGGGCCGTCATCCGGGTGAGTCTTCTAGCCTTGGTTGTTTTGTTCTCTTGATTTCTTCCGTGGGGGCGCGTCAGCGCACCCACTAGGTGTAGTCCCCGAGTTCCGAGTCGGCTGCTGTGCAGGCGGCTCGGAACTTACTAGGTCCTGACACCCATCTTATACCCACCTCCTGTCTGTTCTTTCAGGAGTATCATAACCTCCGCGCTGCTGCCTTCAACTCCCAGGCTCAGGAGCTGGGCCGGAGAAACGAAGACCTGATCAGCAGCCGGAGTACATACTTGGTTTTGTTCATCTCCTGTGGGGGCGCGTCAGCGCACCCACTGGGTGTAGTCCCCGAGATTCGGGCCGACTGCTGAGCATTCGGGTCGGATCTTCCCTGACGACTTCTTCCTTATTGGTTTTTCTTTTGTCTTTCATGCTCGCAGAAGCCAATGCCGACTTGAGGGGGAAGCTCAGCGAGGCGCAGGCCGCCCTTCGCGCCAAGGAAACCGAGTACGACGCCTTGGTCCTGGAGCGTGACCGCCTAGCCAAGAAGCTGGCTGACCAGGAGGAGAGCCACAAGGCGGCCCTGAAGAAGGCGCAGGATAACGAAGACGCCTTGAAGGCCGAGTTCGAGACCGAAGCGACAGGCTGGGCTGAGACCAGGCAAGCGCTGAATGAAGGCTTCGGCCGTATTGAAGATTTGATCGACGGTAAGCCGCCTTCCTTGCTCCCTGCCTGCCCCTTACCGCCTGATTTGTGTTCTGACTTGTGCTGCTTTTTATTCTCTGTGCAGACTACTTTCCCGGCTACTCCGCCTTTGCTACTCAAACCATCGAGGCCCATCACGAAGCACGCCGTCAGGCGGGGGCCGACATCGCGCCGGATGCGAGCCGGACGCTTGAGGAGCAGCTCTTGGCGGTCCAAGCGCGGCTGCAGCCGGCCCATCGTATGCTCTGCCGCCTCCAGCGCGCCGGAGCGCAGGTGTTGGCCGCCCTCTGGCCAGGCGAGACGATTCCCCACACCCCAAGCCGGACTGCTGACTGGCTGGAGGTTGCGGTTGGCCGCTTCGAAGCTTGGAAAGCATCAGCGGCCCGGCTTGGAGCTGGGCGGGCGTTGGAGTTCGTCCGAGCTTGCTATCCGGGGCTGAACCTAGACCAGCTGCGCACTTGGCGGCTGGAGGCCAACGAGGAGATAGAAGAGGTGCGGCCGGCTATTGCTCAGTGCGCGTCGACGATCGCCGAGTGCACTGACATTAGTGTCTTTGCACCTGAAATAAATGATGACGGCGTTGCCCAGCCGGAGGAGTGGTTCGGGCTAGACCCGGCAGCGGGTGAAGACTCGGCAGAGGAGATCGCCTCCAGCGACGAAGGCGAAGACGACAAAGGAGAGGAAGACAAAGATGTCGAGCCGGCTGGTGAAACAGCCAACCAGCCTCAGCCTGACCGTGCCTCCAGCAACGAGGCACGCGCAAGCGCGCCTTCGGCGGGGGGCGGTGGTCACGCCGAGGTTCGACAGCCGGCCACTCCTCCAGCCGGCACTGCCGTCTCCGCCGACCAGCCTGACTCGCCAGTCGCTCCCCTGGCTTAGTCTGCCGTTGCTTTCCCTGCTTGTTGTCCTTTGAACAAGTTTTATTAAACTTGCGCAGTTCCACCCACTTGGGGTGTATTCGAACTATGTTGAATGCTGGCCTTGCGAAGGTCTTTTTTGTAAATATGATTGTGTGCATGTTTGGTTTCCATTCATGTATGCTTTTTATCCTTAGGCTTTTTTCCTTTGCCGCCTTCCCCTTTTGGGGAGGCAAGTACTCGAGCTTTCTTGGATTGAAGTGAAGCGAATGGAAGCCGGCCGTCCGGCTACTCTGGTAGTCGGTCGGTGGTAAGAGACAAACCGGCTTTCGTTATATTAGTCCGTTAGTCCCTAGCCATTTTTCATGTGGGCATCCTTTCCTGCTTTTAACTCTCGCCAGTCGGACAGCCGGTTCTTCGAACTGCGACTTTTGGCGAGAGAGAGCTTGGGTGCCGGCACGCTATTTGTCTGACTGCGGGTAGGACTTCTAATATAACTCTAGGCGGCCAGTCCCGGGCCGACTAGTCGAACCCGGTGCCGGACGAAGAAAAAGAAATGAATGTAATGACAAGGTCATAAGCATAATGTTCTTCATTTATAGATAGAAGGTGGCAGTCCCCGAGCTCTCCTCGGGGGGCCTATTGTCTCGTACTTAGTACAAAAGTTAGCGTCATACATACTGCATTTCAGCTGTAAAATCTTCGGAGGAGGTTGGCGTTCCATGATCGTTCCGACTCCTTGCCGGAGTCGTCCCTCTTGCGTGCCTTGGGCTTCTGTGCGTCAATGAGGTAGTAGGAGTCGTTGCCCAAAGCTCTGCTGATGACGAAGGGGCCTTCCCAAGGGGTCGAGAGCTTGTGCTGGCCGGCTGTTCGCTGGATCAGCCGGAGCACAAGATCGCCCTCTTGGAAGGATCTTGGCCTGACCTTCCGACTGTGGTAGCGGCGCAAACCCTGCTGGTAGATGGCAGATGGCTGAGGGCTAACAGCCGGCCCTCTTCCAGCAGGTCGACGCCATCTTCTCGTGCTTCCTTGGCCTCCGCCTCTGTGTACATGGTTACCCGAGGTGAGTCGAACTCGATGTCAGTTGGGATGACCGCCTCGGCACCATACACGAGGAAGAAAGGAGTGAAGCTGGTTGACTTGTTCGGGGTTGTGCGCAGACTCCAGAGGACAGCCGGTAGCTCATCGAGCCAACAGCCGGCCGAACGCTCCAGTGGTACGACCAGCCGGGGCTTGATGCCGGAAAGGATGAGGCCGTTGGCCCGTTCGACCTGGCCGTTTGACTGTGGGTGGGCAACGGACGCCAGGTCCAGCCGGATGCCCTGCGTCGCACAGAAACGTGCCAAGGCTCCCTTGGCGAAATTTGTGCCATTACCGGGATGATGCTGTGTGGCACGCCGTACCGGGTTGTTATATCTGCGATGAATGTGACTGCAGTCGGCCCATTCAGCTTCTTGATCGGTTTTGCCTCAATCCACTTGGTGAATTTGTCCACAGCGACTAACAGATGTGTCATGCCGCCGCGCGCCGTCTTGAACGGGCCTACCATGTCCAGTCCCCAAACGGCGAAGGGCCAAGTGAGGGGAATGGTCTTGAGTGCCGAGGCCGGCATGTGCTGCTTGGAGCTGAAGAATTGGCACCCCTTGCAAAGTTTAACTAACTCCTTGGCGTCATCCAAAGCAGTCGGCCAAAAGAAACCATGGCGGAAAGCTTTGGCAACGAGTGATGTTGAGGTCGCATGGTGGCCGCATTCTCCTTGGTGGATGTCTCTGAGGATTGCAATGCTCTTCTCTTGCTCGACACATCGCTGGAGGACTCCAGTGACACTATGCTTGACGAGTTCTCTGTTGATGATTGTGTATGCCCCTGCTCGATGTTGGACTTGTGTTGCCTCCGTCTCATCAGCCGGCAGATCTTGGTTCACTAGGAAGTTGAGGATGGGCTGTGCCCATGATGGTGCTGTGACTTCTTCTATTGCCAACACTGCTACTGTGACCAGGGCGGGCGGGCTGGGCAGTGAAATGCTGGAGTCGGCCGCCGCCTATTGTGTTGGCGCGGTTCCCGGGCCGGCTACCGCAGTCCCCGAGCCGGGTGTAGCAGTCCCCGGGTCGGGCGTAACTACGGAAGTCCCCGAGCCACTTGCTGACGTCCCTGGGCCGACTGTCGGAGCCCCCAGGGCACCCGTCTGGTTCTTCGAGCCGGACCCGGCTGCGTCGGGGTCAGGTGGCACGAAGATGGAGTCGGATTCTGGAGACGGCTTGATAGACGGTTTGAGGAGGCGTTGTAGAGAGACGCCGGTTGGTATTGCTTGCCGAGTGGAGCCTATTCGAGCCAGGGCATCGGCCGGCTCGTTGTCGGCTCGTGGTACGTGGAGGAACTCGCATCCTTCAAAATACCCAATGATTTGCTAAACAAGGAAGCGGTAGCTTGCCATATTTGTGTCCTTGGCATCCCAGTCGCCGGATGATTGCTGGACCACCAAGTCCGAGTCGCCATAACATAGGATCCGGCGAATGCCGAGTTCTTTGGCAAGCCGGAGCCCGTGTATGAGCGCCTCGTACTCGGCCATGTTGTTGGAGGCGGCAAAGTGAATTTGCAGCGTGTATCCGAGCTTGTCGCCTTTGGGAGAGGTAAGGGCGATGCCGGCTCCCAAGCCGGTATGCATCTTGGACCCATCCAAGTGCATGCGCCAATGAGTGGAGTCGGGAGCCGGCGGCAGGTACTGGGTCTCGGCCCAATCGACGAGGAAGTCGGCCAATGCTTGGGACTTGATGGCGGTGCGAGGTTGGTAGAAGATTGTGTAGGGGGCCAGCTCGATGGCCCATTTCGCCACCCGGCCGGTTGCATCCCGGCTGCCTATGATCTCGGCCAGTGGAGCAGTGCATATGACCGTGATGGGATGCTCTTGGAAATAGGGCTTCAGCTTCTTGGCGGCGAAGTACACGCCATAGCACATCTTCTAGTAGTGTGGGTAGTTCTGCTTCGAGGCGGACAGCACCTCACTCAAATAGTATGTTGGCCTCTGGACCGGCTGGGCTCGGCCCTCTTCTAGGCGTTGGACTGCGGCGACGGTGCTGACCACCCGGCTGGTTGCAGCAATGTAGAGGAGCATGGGCTCTTTCTCAGTCGGCGCCGCCAGGACAGGCGGCGTGGCCAGCATCTTCTTCAGCTCGTGAAAAGCTTGGTCGGCCTGGTCATTCCACTCGAAGTGAGTTGTCTTCTTCATGAGGCGGTAGAGGGGGAGGGCTTTCTCTCCGAGCCAGCTGATGAAGCGGTTCAGGGAGGCCAAGCATCCAGTGAACTTCTGGACGTCCCACAGCTTGGTGGGAATCGCCATTCTCTCAATGGCCTTGATCTTTACCGGGTTGCATTCGATGTCGCGTTCGGAGACCAGGAAGCCTAGGAGTTGGCCGGCTGGCACTCTGAACACGCATTTCTCGGGGTTGAGCTTGATTTGGAATCGGCGCAGATTCTCAAATGTTTCCTTGAGGTCTTCCAGCAGAGTGCTGCACTTCTCCGTCTTCACCACAGTGTCGTCTACGTAGACGTGGGCATTTCTGCTGAGCTGCTTGAGGAGGCACTTCTGCATGCAACGCTGAAAAGTGGCACCGGCATTTCTCAAGCCGAATGTCATAGTCAGGTAGCAGAAGGCTCCGAATGGTGTGATGAAGGCGGTCTTCAGGCGGTCTGCCAGATCTAACTTTATTTGGTGGTATCCTGAGTAAGCATCCAAGAAACTCAACAGCTCGCATCCGGCCGTCGAGTCTATCACTTGATCAATCCTTGGTAGGGCGAAAGGATCTTTGGGGCAGGCCTTGTTGAGGCTTGTGTAGTCTATACACATGCGCCACTTGTTATTTTTCTTCAGCACAAGGACCGGGTTGGCGAGCCACTCTAGAAAGAAAACTTCCATAATGAAGCCGGCTGCCAGAAGCCTTGCTATCTCTTCTCCTACAATCCTTCGTTTTTCCTCCGACAACCGGCGGAGGGGTTGTTTGACTGGTTTTGCATCTTCTCGGACATGTAGCTTGTGCTCGGCGAATTCCTTCGGAACACCCGGCATGTCCTTGGGAGACCATGCGAAGATGTCCCGATTCTCACGGAGGAAATTGGCGAGCTCGCCTTCCTATTTGCTGTTTAGGTTTGCCCCGATGACGGCAAACCTCTCTGGGTGCTCGGGGTCGAGAGGTATCTTCTTCGTCTCCTTGGCCGGCTGGAAAGACCCTTGGGTATCATACTCCTTGGGGTCGGGGGACAAGGCCGACTGCTTGCCGGCCATGGCCACAACTCGATCCAATATCTTCTTTTCTTCGGCAATCACAAGGGACTCGGCCAGCCGGCTGCTGGCTGCTGCACACTCGGAGGACTTCTTGTAATCGCCGGCTATGGTGATGACGCCCTTGGTGCTTGGCATCTTCATCTTGAGGTAAGCATAGTGGGGAACTGCCATGAACCTGGCCAAGGCAGGTCGGCCTAGCAACGCATGGTAGGGGCTCTCCAGGTCCACCACTTCAAACCAGATCGCTTCCCGGCGGAAATGATCCTTGTCCCCAAAGAGCACATCAATCTTGATCTTGCCAATGGGAGCGCAGGACAGGCCGGGTACAATGCCATGGAACACAGTCCGAGTTGGCATGAGTTGTTTTGTCTTGATGTTCAGCTTCTCCAGGGTGTCACAGTACAGGATATTGATGCTGCTCCCGCCGTCTATCGGCACGCGGGAGAAGCAGGCGGCGTGTCTATCCATTGCAAAGGTGGCATCCAAGACCAATGCATAAGAGCCGGGAGACAGCGTTACTTCTGGGTGGTCGGCCCGGCTCCAGCCGATAGGTTTTTCTGACCAGTGCATGTGCTCGGCGGGGGTGGCAGTGACCATGCTGACTTCCTGGTGCTCTCGGCGTTTGCTGCGCCGGTCTTCGGGCTGGCTCGTAAAGATGACGTAGGTGGCCTGCTCATCGGGGAACTCGTCGTGCACAGCTCCGACCGCAGGCCGAGCGGTCGGCGGCTGCGGAGCCGGAGGTGGCGGACCAGCAGGCGGAGGTGGTGCGAGCCGTTCGCCCTTGGAGATTCGGGTGAGCCAATGACACTTCCGGGTTGTGTGGTTGGATGGCTTTGCGCCACTGTGAAACTTGCATGGGGCGTCGAGAGTTTGCTCGTAGGAGAAGGCTGGCTGCCAAGCCGGCTTGCCACCCCTCTGCTTCTTGGGTGCGGGCCGCCCTTCGGGCGGCTGGTCTTCGACGGTGGCCACCTGCCGACTGGTGGAAGGCGGCATGGGGCCCTTGCGCTTGTGGTCGTTCGGGTGTGGGCGTTGGCCGGAGTCCCCAGCCGGCGTCTTGGGCGCCGGGTTGAGTACTTTTCCGGACGCATCTACCCGGAGTTCGGTCTTCATTGAGGAGTCGGCGGTGGCGTACTTGTCCGCTATGATCAGAAGCTCGTCGAGGGTAGCCGGCTCGTCGCAGAGGATCTTGTGCTTGAGGAGGGTGCCTTCTCGGCATCCGGTAGTGAAGTATTCTATGGCTTGCACCTCGTGCACCCCTTCACAAGAGTTGCGGAGCTCGGCCAAGCGCGTGAGGTAGTCACGGGTGGACTCGGCGGGGCCTTACACACACAGGGAGAGCTGTCTGGGCTTGGGAGCCCGCTTGTAGGTGCTGGTGAAGTTGCGGACGAAGGCTTCTGTGAAGTCTAGCCAGCTGTTGATGTTGTACGGCTTGAGGCTGTTGAGCCAAGTCTGCGTCGTGCCCTGCAACATGAGGGGCACGTATTTCACGGCAACGCGCCTGTTGTCGTTCGCTATGCTAACTGCCGTGGAGTAGTCGATCAGCCAATCTTCTGGCTTCACGGAGCCGTTGTACTTGGGCGTGTCTCTTGGGAGCGAGAACCCTTTGGGGAAAGGCTCGTCGCGGATGCGGGGGCCGAAACAAGGCGGGCCGACATCTTCTTCCAACACCAGGGATCGCACCAGGCGGTCGATCCGATGGCGGGCGTCGTTCTCGCCGACTCCCTCGCGGCGACCTAGCCGGCCGCTGAGAGTCGGATGCGCAACAGGCGGCGGGGTGGGGTATCTCTCCCCACAGGGCCGAGGCAGGGGCGGGCTGCCTCGCCACTCCATGGCCCGGGGATGGCCTTCTACGTCTCGTTCGATGGAAATCCGGGTTCTGCTTCGGCTGACGGCCGGCTCTTTTTCGCGCCGCGCGTGGGCTTTGCCCGTGGTCGGTGTCCGGGACGTCGCGCCGTGATCTCGGTGCGGGGGGAGGTTCTCCGCGCGAGCGTCGGCTTCGTGTCGCCGCGCAGCCGCATCAATTAGCTGCTGGATGTGTCTGGTCATGTGGGGGACTTCTTCGGCCTCCAATCCGTCCAGCTCATCTACGGCCGCCTGGGCGGCACGCAGGTTCTCGAGTGGGGTGGCATAGACTGCGCGGTCGACTCCCAGCGTGTCGGCGATGACAGCGCCGTGTTGCTTGACGACGCCGGCCCGGCTTGGCCCGCCCGGGGCCGACGTGCCGAAGGCGGCACGGTCGGCTTCGTGCTGGTGGGCCTCAGTGAGGCGTCTCATGGAGGCCAGCCTCCGGCCCTCCGCGAGGAGGGCGAGGCGGCGAGCCTCCAGTGCTTCGTCGTCGGCATCGGCTGGGAGGGGGGTGGACAAATCATGGGCCGCCGCATGCGGGGCGTCGTGGGTGCTTTCGTCGGGAGCGTCGTCGTGGCCGATGACCATCACCTCGGTGGTGACAGCGTCGCAGCCATCGGCTCGGGGAAGCGGGTCGTTGTAGATCGTGACGTCGGTGGGGAAAGTGTCGACAGAAGCCGTGTCGGAGTCGACAGGCATCGGATCGGTGGAACCAACCGACTCCAAGTCCACGGCAGGCTCGCCGGAGACGTGAAGCTGGCCGAAGAGGTTGACGAGTCGGTCGGTGCCCGCGTCGGAGGCGAGCTCGTCGGTGATGAAGGTCTTGTTGAGGAGATCGGCGAGGCTGGTCGCCGCGCAGATGTTGGTGACGTCTTGCAGCGCGTCGTGGCAAGCGCCATCGGGCATGCCAGGCTGGCTACGCTCGCTGGGGAGGAAGAGGGTTCCCATCCAGAACAGGTCTCCGGACAACGGTGCACCTGGCCCCACGGTGGGCGCCAAATGTCGGTGGTAGGTGCGACATATGCCAATGGGTGGCTTATCATTGTGGGAGCCAGTAAGACATCGCCGGTGCCTGGAAACGGGATGAGGCGAAGACATGCACACCGGCGAATCTTACCCAGCTTCGGGGCTCTCCGTGGAGATAACGCCCCTACTGCTGCTCTGCGGTGTCTCCGCATGATCACTAGATGAACAAGTAGCTACACGATGCTCCTAGAGCTGCTTGGTGAGAGGAGGAAGAAGGGCACGACTCGCTCTCTTCTTCTCCTTGTGTGGTGTCTAGAACTAGCAGAGATCAACCCTTTGCATGGGTGCCCCGGGGGGTTTATATAGGCCTACTCCCCGGGGTTACAATGGTAATCCGGCTGGGCATGGGCCCCAGCCGTCTGTGTCTACACTCGCCGGCTTCTGCGCCGACTGCTGGAGCCCACCAGCTGGTGGGTCCCGCTGGCTGCCGGCTCCTTGGTCGACAAGCAGGCCCCACTGTCCAGGGCCTTGTCGGTGGCTGGTTACTGTTGCTCAATCCTGGTGACGAGGGCTTTGTCGAGGTAGGCGTGGCTACAGTGCTGCCGTCCGGCGGGTGATCGATGTAGCCTCACCGCGTCTTGTCTCCTTAATGGGGCGTCTCCTTCGAGGGAGGTGGCAAGCCGGCTGTGGGGAGCCGGCTCTGTCTTGGGTCGATTGGGGGAGGCCTGGCCGCCTTCGGGTGTCTCTCTGCCCGAAGGGGCCCACCGCCCGTGGGCCACGCTGGCGGCCCATCGTGGATGACATCAGCGTCAGCGTGGCAACAATGGCGCGCCGGACGGGTCATGGCCACCCGTACGGCGCACCGTGCTAGGCGTGCACCGGGATTCGGGGGTGGCAGGCTTTACCGTAGCCACACCCCATCACATCGCCGTTAGGTGGATGCAGACTCCGAGGGTACAATCTTGACTGCTTTGTGGGAGCCGGCTTCTTGGAGTCGGCCTTCTCGTGGCCGGCTTCTCGAAGCCGGCCCTCCCGCAGCTTTCTTTATGAGGGCTGGAGTCAGATCGCCTTCCGATAGTCGGCCTGGGAGACAGCCGCCAAGAGGAAGGCGACCCCGGGTCTTGGATCCTTGAGGGCCGGATCGGCTCGTAATTTTTCTAGAAAGACCAGGGGGAGCTCGCTTGGCTACCCGTGGTCATATCCTCCGACAGGCTTAAAGGCGTGTATCGCGCCCCGAATTCAGCCTTCCGAATACCAGGGGCTTTGCCGAAATTTAAAATTATAGAATTCTATGGCTAAGTGAGAGTGATAAAGCATTATTAGTCCGGTTGCCTTGTTCATTGTGCTGAGCACCTCCCTCGAAGGACCCAAACATGGGAACAAGAGTGCTCAGGTTTATCCCGAACACCCCGGCACTCGTGGCATGGGGGCAGAAGCCGAGCACTAGCCATCTCTCAGATTGGATAAACAGCCAAACAGAAGGCAATATTTTAAATTCAAACAAGCGTTGCATAGCGCCTATGAAACAAGTTTTCATAAATACAGGATAAAACGAGCAAGTCTCACTCAAACATTACATCTTTTGAACACTCGTCTGCTATAAGACGGGCACCCGGCAGAACACCCTTGTAGTACATCTCGGGGTGGCGGTGCTCCTTGCCCTCCGGTGGCCCTTCCTTGATCAACTTCACGGCGTCAAGCTTGACCCACTGCAATGTCACATGGGCGAAACCCGGCGTGCACCTTCAATACAGACGGATCGCTTGACGACCTCCAGCCGCGGGGAGGCATCCACAAGCCGCCTCACCAGGCTGAAGAAGCTGTTCGGAAGGGCGTCGCCAGGCCACAGCCGGACTATAAAGCCCTTCATGGCCTGTTCGGCTGCCTTATGTAGCTCCACCATCTGCTTCAGCTGGTCGCTCATGGGCACCGGGTGTTCGGCCTCGGTATACTGAGACCAGAACAGCTTCTCCGTGGAGCTTCCATCCTCGGCCTGGTAAAATTGTGTGGCATCGGACACGCTGCGGGGCAAATTCGCGAATGCTCCTGGAGAGCTCCGGATTCGGGTAAGTAATCGGTAATTTACTTTTACATCCTTGCTTTGCATATAGAAATCCTTACCCGCCGCTATCTTCTTCATTGCATCAATCTCCTAGAGAGCCTTTTGGGCTTCGGCCTGGGCACTTTTTGCGCTCTCGAGGGCCGCGGCAAGCTCAGACTCTCGCGTCTTTGAGTCAAGCTCCAACGCCTCGTGCTTCGCCACGAGAGCCTGGAGCTCTTGCTGCACCTCGCCCACCCAAGCCTCGTGCTTCCCTCGCTCGGTGCGCTCCTTGGCCGCTTTATCTTCGGCCTCGGACAGCGCCTGCTTTAGGGTCGCCACTTCGGTCGCGGCCCCTGGCAAATTCATGATGATCCTGTCATTTTGCAATCGCATTATTTTTATACATATACATAGACTAGGTACTACTTACCTTTATTCTCCTCGAGCTGCCTCTTGGTAAGGCCAAGCTCACCCTGAGACCCTTTAAGGTCCTGCTTCAGTACGGCGACCTCCGCAGTCAGTGCGGCGGACGCCAGCAGTGAAGCCTGCATATGCATATTGACATACTTCTATTAGACTCCTGCAATATTGTTTGATCCTCTATTCGGCTTTTCTTTGTGAACACCAAACAGAGCATCAGGGGCTACTGTCTATGCGATAATATTTTTCCTATACTTTAAACACTTATCTCAAAGCCTGTTAGAAGGCTGGCACAGGCTTCAGTCAATCCGCTCTTAGCGGACTGAACCTTCTGGATCACCGCACTCATAATAGTCTGGTGCTCCTTGTCGATGGAAGCGCTGTGAAGCGCTTCCAGCAGATTGTCTGGCACCTCTGGATGGACAGAGGTCGCCGGTGCAGGTGTCTTGCCCCTCTTAGAAGGAGGCCGCCTGCCCGATTCTGGAACCACTAGAGGTTCTGGCGCGGTGTCCGGCTGAGGGCCGAACTCGGAGCCCTCAGGGGCTTTGTCCCCTCTGCTCTCAGAGTCCAGGAGGCCGCCTTGAGGCACCTCCAGGACTGTCTCCCCTCGACCCGGTGCTTCATGAGACAGCACATCGGCGTCGTCCGCAGGACGAGGGGAGGTGGCGGTCGGAACTGGATCGCTATCCATATCCGACGAGCCCAGGGAGCCGTCCGATGATACATCGATACTGGCTCGTGGCGGCCTGCATAATCATGTTCGGTGTTAGGGAAAGCAGTGCGGCAAAGGAATACTATGACTTACTCCGGTAACCAAATACTTACGATTTCCCCAGGGGCTTGGCCCTGGGTAGCCACTCGTCTTCGCCATCGGCGGCGGTGGTGGAGTAGTCCGTAGGGAGGGTCCGCCCCTTCTTGGACCCTCCGGCCTCCCCAGTTGGGGCGGCCTTCCTTTTCTTTTCTCCCCCCGCTGGGGAAGAAACCTCTCTTTCCTCCTCCTTGTCTTCATGGGAGGAGTGTGCCTCGGAGTCATCGGACGATGAGTCCGACTCCACCGGGCGCTGGGAACTCTTTCGGGTTCCCGTGGCCTTCTTCTTGGCCTTCTTCTCCGGCACCACGTAAGGTGCCGGAACCAGCAGTTCCGCCAAGCGGGCGTCCGCTGGGTCTTTGGGCAAAGGACCCGGACAATTGATCTGTTCGGCCGTCCTCTGCCAGTCCTTTCAAAGGCATGGGGGCTTAGATCCCGCATAGAGTCAAACTATGAAAGACAAATATCCTGTAAGAGGTAAAAATAGCTTACCATTGTCGGCGTTCTGGGAACGGGGGTCCCCAGACTTGCCTGCCTGCGGCCTGCGGCGTGGCTCAAGTGGGGGCCCAGCACGGCCCACCTTCACCAGCACAAGACTCAAGACCCTCGCGAGGGGCCAAGCCTCGCAAGGCGGACGACACGGCACCTCCTCAGGCGAAGCCTCATCAGGATGTCTCGCGAGGAGGCGGAGACATCAAGGCGGGGTACCTCGCGAGGTGCCCATGATGTGAGCCATGACGACTCAGGGCACCAGGCGGGTGCCAGCGCGCGTAGCGTCCTTCTTTCCTCTTCGGTGCAAAGGGGACAAGCGCATCCGCGGAGTACCGAGGCATCAGGCAAAGGTTGCCACTTTGGTGCAATGAGACCAAGGCCAGAGAGGACTACGAGACGGAGGCCACCATGGAGCCCAGCACGGCGTCACCACCAGAGCCTTTGGCAGGCGAACACTGCTTTTGTCAGGATAGATGTACTAGCTGTCCCCCTTCAAATTACCCTGCCATTGTTGGATCCCTTCCCGCTCAATATTTTGGGAGAGGACCAGGGCCTCTATATATAGGACTAGCCACCCACATTGCAAGGGGACGATCAGTGAGAGATTGGTGGGAAGCCAAGAAAGAGTGAGAGAGAGAAAGGTGACTGAGCTCCCCCTAGCAGCTCATCACCCAGCCAAGAACATACCCTCGTGAGGTTGTTCTTCCTTGTATTGTTCATCCTCACCAGCCCCAAGAGGCAATCCACAAACCACACACTGGAGTAGGGTATTACACCACAACGGTGGCCCGAACCAGTATAAATCTTGTGTCTCTTGCATGTTTCTTGCAGTAGGTTAGTTCCTTGTGAGACGGAGAGGTTGAGGGCGTAATCTCCGTGCGCACCCCAGTGTTCGAACCTTAAGGGTTTGCCGGAACCCGAAATCCGACATTTGGCGCGCCAGGTAGGGGTGCGCCGGAATTTGTCTTCCACCACTCCGCTCTCCTCCGACCGTCGCGTCCATGGCTGACGCTCGTCGGGCCCGCGCTGAGCGCCCGGCCGCCGTCGCCCCTCGCACCGCCCAGACGGCCCCCATCGGTGGGCGTCCTCGTCGTTCCCCACCGCCCGCCGTCAACACCGCCACCGGCCCGGCGAGGAATGAGCAGCGAGCGCCACCCCAGCATCCGCCTGCACGACGGAGTAGCGGCACCGCAACATCGACGCCTTTGGTCGTTGCGGTCCTCCTGGGCGGCTCCCAGGCGCCGCCCATGAGTCGCCATGTCAAGCCTTTTGCCCGCCGGGTCAGCGCCGTTTTCGCACAATAGGGGGCTCCCCGGGATAGGGCGGCGCGCGAGGCCGACCTGACCTTCGGCTCGGAGGACCACCCCGCTAACCCGGTCGGCTCGGGCGCGCTCCCTGTTGTGTACTCCCACTATCTGCCAGGTGGCCGTCACCAGGACTCTCGTTGACGGCGGCGCGGGCCTCAGCGTGCTTTTGGTCGAGACTTTCAGCCTCCTCTGCATACCGCGAGAGCGGCTGCGACCCAGTCGATCTTTCTCGGGTGTCGGGGGCGGATCGTCCGATTCCCTGGGACAGATCCGGCTCCCGGTAACCTTCGGCACCTACGACAACTTTCACACGGAGATGGTCGACTTCGACATCGCCCCCATCGGCCTCCCCTACAACGCCATCCTCGGCTACCCGGCGCTGGCTCAGTTCATGGCCACCACGCACCCGGCGTACAACCTCATGAAGATGCCTGGGAGCAGCGGCACCATCATCGTGCGCGGGGACACCGGGGACGCCCTACAAGTACTCAAGCTCGCCTTCAAGACGGCGGCATCAGCACGGCCCGTCGATGAGGAGGCCCCAGAGCCCAAGGGGGCTGCTCCCGCCAAGAAGAAGCAGTTGTTCACCCAGGACAAAGCAGAAACCAAGCAGATACCAGTCGATGAGGATGGGTCCTCCAGTGCCACTTTCACCATAGGCGCGAACCTCGAGCCCGAGCAGGAGGAGGCCTTGGTCAAGTTCCTGTGCGTGAATAAGAAGGTATTTGCTTGGGAGCCTGATCAGCTGGCGGGGATCCCCAGGAGTGTCATCGAGCACCACCTCAACGTGTGCCCAAATGTGCGCCCCGTGAAGCAGAAGGCCAGGCGATAGTCCACAGAGAAGCAGGCTTTCATCGCCCAAGAGACCCGCAAGCTAGAGGCTGCCGGGGTCATTCGCGAGGTTCGATACCCGGATTGGTTGGCCAACCCTGTCGTCGTGCCCAAGAAGGGGGGAAGGAACGCATGTGTGTCGACTTCACCAACCTCAACAAGGCATGCCCGCAAGATCCGTTTCCGCTCCCCTGCATCGACCAAATCGTCGATTCCACTGCGGAGTGCGATCTGTTATGCTTCCTGGACGCCTTCTCCGGGTATCACCAGATCAAGATGGCAGTGGAATACGTCGAGAAGACCGCTTTCTTGACCCCGTGCGGGGTATACTGCTACACATGCATGCCGTTCGGACTGCGGAATGCAGGGGCAACCTTTCAGTGGTTGATGCACATCACCTTGGGCCCGCAGCTCGGAAGGAATGTCGAAGCTTACGTTGATGACATTGTAGTAAAGTCTCGGGAGGCCAAGACCCTGATACAGGACCTGGAGGAGACCTTCGCGAGCCTCAACGCAGTGAACCTGCGGCTCAACCCTGAGAAATGCGTGTTCGGCGTCCCTTCGGGCAAGCTTTTGGGATTCCTCGTGTCCCATCGTGGCATCGAGGCTAACCCCGAGAAGGTCAAGGCGGTCGAGGACATGAGCCCGCCAAAGACCCTCAGAGAAATGCAGAAGCTCACTGGGCGCGTGACCGCGCTAGGGCGCTTCATCTCCAAATTGGGGGAGCGAGCACTGCCTTTCTTTCAGCTGATGAAGAAAAAGGGGCCCTTTGAATGGACTGAAGAGGCAGATAAGGCGTTTCAAGACCTCAAGAGGTACCTGACCAGTCCCCCAGTCATGGTGGCTCCACGCCCACAGGAGCCCCTGCTGCTGTACCTCGCCGCCACACCCTACTCCGCCAGCACCGCCCTGGTGGCAGTCAGGGAGGAGCGCCAAGTCAAGACCGTAGCGGCAGCTAGAGGCAGGACAAAACGGGAACAAGGAAAGCCTATAGGAGCCACAACCGCAGCTGGAGAGGGTCAGCTGCCGAGGAATGCACCAGAGGCAGAGGAGACCGCACAGCCGGATGGACCACCTCCCGAGGCTACGTCGCCCCGTGAGGCGCCCTTACCTCCCAAGGGCGCAGTAACCCCAGACGCTCTCAGCCTTGTTGAGCACCCAGTTTACTTTGTCAGCATGGTACTACGGGACGCAAGGGCACGGTACCCAATGCCTCAGAAGCTCCTCCTCGCGCTATTGGTAGCCTTGCGCAAGCTGCGTCATTACTTCCAGGCTCATCCCATCAAAGTCATCTCATCATACCCCCTGGAGAGAGTGCTCAGGAGCCCTAACTCAGCCGGAAGGGTCCCTGAGTGGAACATAGAGCTATAGGCGTTTCAACTCGAGTTCAGCACAACCAGGGTCATCAAAGGAGCAGCATTGGCAGATTTTGTGGCAGAATGGACGGAGGCACCAGGCCTCAAGGCCGACGAGGATCGGTCCCTCTCCCCGGGGAGCGAGGCGCCGGAAGGCTGGGTCATGCACTTCGACGGGGCATTCTCCAGGCATGGTGCTGGGGCTGGGGCGGTGCTTATATCGCCCACTCAGGACAAGCTCTACTACACCGTACAGCTCTGTTTCCAGCAAGGTGAAAAGGTCTATAACAACATAGCGGAGTATGAAGGTTTAATAGCGGGCTTGAAGGCCGCAGCAGCCCTGGGGGTGAAACGCCTCACCATTAAGGGTGATTCGCGGCTCCTTGTTAATTTCTCCAACAAGGTGTGCGAGCCGAAAGATGAGCACATGGAAGCCTACCTTGCGGAGGTCCGCAGGATGGAGAAGCAGTTCTGGGGGTTGGAGTTGCAGCATGTGCCCCGTGGCACCAATCAGGAGGCCGACAACATCGCCAAACAGGTGTCCAGGCGGTTACCTCAGGAGCCTGGCGTCTTCGAGGAGCGGCTCCTCAAGCCCTCAGCCTTGCCATCATTGTCAAACATGGCTCAGCCTCAGGAGGAGCTCCCCCGGCCACCTGCCTCAGGAGCCCCGACCTGCGGCCCGGCCTCGGGAGCTCGACTACTCCTGACGATGGAACCTCAGGAAGGGTGCTGTATCACGGAGCTCCGGAGTTACTTAACACAAGGGACCTTGCCGGAGAAGGAGGAGGAGGCGGAGCGTGTGGTGCGGCAGGCCTCGGCGTACTGCATCAAGGATGGGGAGCTCTACCGGAAGCGACCAAATGATGTATCCTTGCGCTGCATCTCCAGGGAGCAAGGAAAGGAGCTGCTGGAAGATATACACGGCGGAGACTGTGGACATCATTCGTCGTCACGGACCCTCGTCGGCAAGGCATTCCGCAGCGGGTTTTATTGGCCTACCGCACTCAATGACGCCGTTGAACTGGTGAAAGCTTGTGAGGCCTGCCAGTTCCATGCCAAGCAGATCCATCAGCCGGCGGGAGGCCTGCAGACTATACCCCTCTCATGGCCATTCGCAGTCTGGGGACTGGACATCCTGGGGCCGTTCCCTCGGGCTCTAGGGGGCTACCGCTACCTCTATGTCGCCATGGATAAGTTCACCAAGTGGGCTGAAGTAGAGGCCATCTGCACCATCCCTGCAGGTTCCGCGGTCAAGTTCATCAGGGGCATCATGAGCCGGTTCGGGGTGCCAAACCGCATCATCACAGACAACGGTTCGCAGTTCACCAGTAACCTCTTCAAAACGTACTGTGCTAACCTTGGAACGCAGATATGCTACGCTTTGGTGGCGCACCCCCGGAGCAATGGCCAGGATGAGCGAGCCAATGCAGAGGTCCTAAGGGGCCTCAAGACCAGGACATTCAAGAAGAAGCTGGAGGCCTGTGGCAGAGGTTGGTATGATGAGCTTCAGCCCGTGCTGTGGTCCATCCGCACCACCGCAACCAAGCCAACTGGGGAGACCCCGTTCTTCCTGGTCTACGGAGCGGAAGCAGTCCTCCCTCACGAGGTCAGACGTCGCTCCGCGCGGGTCCTGGCGTTCGACGAGGCGCAGCAGAACGCCATGCGGGGGATGGACCTCGTGTCGGGGAGGAACGTCGTCGGGAGGCCGCGCTGCGAGCAGCAAGGTATCAGCAAGCGCTACGGAGATATCACTGCCGCAACATCCGCCCCAGGACTCTTGAGGTAGGAGACCTCGTGCTCAGGCGGGTCCTCTCCAGGGAGGGATTGCACAAACTCTCCCCCATGTGGGAGGGCCCGTTCAAGGTTGTTCATGTCTCCAGGCCCGGCTCCGCGCGCTTGGAGACTCAGGAGGGAGTGCCGATCCAGAATGCGTGGAACATCCAACACCTCCGGAGGTTCTACCCATGAAAAGGCCCAGAGCCTATGAAGCAAAGTGAGTGCCTGTGAAGATCATCCCCTTTTGGAAAGGCCCAGAGCCTGTGAAGCAAGGCGAGTGCATGTGAAGATCATCTCCTTTTGGAAAGGCCCAGAGCCTGTGAAGCAAGGCGAGTGCTGTTGGAAATATGCCCTAGAGGCAATAATAAAAGTATTATTATTATATTTCTTTGTTCATGATAATTGTCTTTATTCATGCTATAACTGTATTATCCGGAAATCGTAATACACGTGTGAATACATAGACCATATTGTGTCCCTAGTAAGCCTCTAGCTGACTAGCTCGTTGATCAACAGATAGTCATGGTTTCCTGGCTATGGACATTGGATGTCATTGATAACGGGATCACATCATTAGGAGAATGATGTGATGGACAAGACCCAATCCTAAGCATAAGCACAAGATCGTGTAGTTCGTTTGCTCGAGCTTTTCCAATGTCAAGTATCTTTTCCTTTGACCATGAGATCGTGTAACTCCCGGATACTGTAGGAGTGCTTTGGGTGTATCAAACGTCACAACGTAACTAGGTGACTATAAAGGTGCACTACAGGTATCTCCGAAAGTGTCTGTTGGGTTGACACGGATCGAGACTGGGATTTGTCACTCCATATGACGGAGAGGTATCACTGGGCCCACTCGGTAATGCATCATCATAATGAGCTCAAAGTGACCAAGTGTCTGGTCACGGGATCATGCATTAAGGTGCGAGTAAAGTGACTTGCCGGTAACGAGACTTAACAAGGTATTGGGATACCGACGATCGAGTCTCGGGCAAGTAACATACCGATTGACAAAGGGAATTGTATGTGGGAGCCAACATGGTTCATCCGATGAGATCATCGTGGAGCATGTGGGAGCCAACATGGGTATCTAGATCCCGCTGTTGGTTATTGACCGGAGAGTCGTCCCGGTCATGTCTGCATGTCTCCCGAACCCGTAGGGTCTACACACTTAAGGTTCGGTGACGCTAGGGTTGTGAAGATATGTATATGCAGTAATCCGAATGTTGTTTGGAGTCCCGGATGAGATCCCGGACGTCACGAGGAGTTCCGGAATGGTCCGGAGGTAAAGAATTATATATAGGAAGTGCAGTTTCGGCCATCGGGACAAGTTTCTGGGTCATCGGTATTGTACCGGGACCACCGGAGTGGTCCCGGGGGCCACCAGGGAGGGCCCACCTGCCCCGGGGGGCCACATGGGCTATAGGGGGTGCGCCTTGGCCTATATGGGCCAAGGGCACCAGCCCCTATAGGCCCATGCGAGGAGTCCCACTAGTGGAAGGCACCCCTAGGTGCCTTGGGGGGGAGGGAAACCTCCCCTTGGCCGCCGCCCCTAGGAGATTGGATCTCCTAGTCTGGCGCACCCCCCCCCTTGGCCCTCCTATATATAGTTGAGGAGAGGGAGGACTTCATACCTCAGCCTTTGGTGCTTCCCTCTCCCCTGTTACATCTCTCCCTCGTAGTACACGGCAAAGCCCTGCTACTGTGACGCCCTGCATCCACCACCACGCCATCGTGCTGCTGGATCTTCATTAACCTCTCCTCCCCCCTTGCTGGATCAAGAAAGGAGGAGACGTCATCCGCTCTGTACGTGTGTTGAACGCGGAGGTGCCGTCCGTTCAGCGCTTGGTCATCGGTGATTTGGATCACGTCGTGTTCGACTACATCAACCCCGTTCTTTGAACGCTTCCGCTCGCGATCTACAAAGGTATGTAGATGCATCCAATCACTCGCTGCTAGATGAACTCATAGATGGATCTTGGTGAAACCGTAGGAAAATTTTTGTTTTCTGCAACGTTCCCCAACAAGTGCCTGTGAAGATCATCTCCTTTTGGAAAGGCCCAGAGCCTGTGAAGCAAGGCGAGTGCCTGTGAAGATCATCTCCTTTTGGAAAGGCCCAAAGCCTGTGAAGCAAGGAGAGCGCCTGTGAAGCTATCGCATTACGGAAAAGGCCCGGAGCCTGTGAAGCAAGGCGAGCGCCTGTGAAGCTATCGCGTTACGGAAAAGGCCCGGAGCCTGTGAAGCAGGGCGAGTGCCCGTGAAGCTGACTGCCCCTAAGAAGAAAGGCCCGGAGCCTGTGAAGAAGGCCAATGCCTGTGAAGCTCGCCGCCCTGTGACACTCTCACGTAATAATGAGTGGGGTTGTACACGCCCCGGAGTCTCAGGAGCGCCGGCCTCAGGCCCTGGGGCTCCCTCCCACGCCTAGTGGCAGCACTTAGCTCCGCGCTGGTGAGAAGACGTCGAAGATTAGATTAGGTGCCTGTCGCGGATTTTTCATTGCTTTCCGCAGTTGGCGTGTTTATTTGCATTTGAAGCCTTATTGAAGTTGTTGCTGTGCTGATTTGTGGTTCGCCGATTTCCGCTTCTTGCTTTGGTTTCTCTCATACTCGACCTCGCGAGGGACGGTGCCCAAACGTCCTCGTGAGCATTTCTGCTCTAGCCTCAGGAGGGTCCCCGGGCCCGGGCGCATTACGGGAGCACCCCTCCTGGTCCGTGCCCCTCGGGCACCGCGACGCGCACACAGGGCCTGGGTCGGTCGCCCCCCCCCCCCGGCAGGGGCCCAGAACTATCTACGCGCAGGCGTATAGTTAAAAGGCGCAAAAATGGGATCAAGGTAATAGCTAAAACGACAATACTTCCCAACACGCCCCAAGGGGGCTCCATGCAGCTGTTCTATCTTACACAGGAAACAAAAGGGAAAAGGAAAAACGAGCCCGGCGTAGCCCTCCTCACATCAGCCCGCGGAGGCGACACGAGCTGCCGTGGGGCCTTAGGCGGACTCCCTCTCGCGCTTCACCGGGGCGCAACGGCGGGCGGACGAACCGCCACCTCCCAAGTGAGCTCGACGGCGAGGGGGAGGACTGCTGCCGCTGCTGGAGGAGTCGCTTGAGAAGGAGCTGACGAAGCTTGGGGAGTCGCGGGCGCCGCCATCCGCGCGGGTGTTGTCTCCTTCATCGCCACCGAAGCGGGGCCCGCAGACGCGGTCGTCGTCCTCTGGGCAGCACCCCGCGCGGCGACCATCTTCCCCAAACACCCGCACATAGAGGGTGGCATCGCCGTCAAACCTGAAGTGCAGGGTGCACCGACGCTCCAGGCCGCGAGCGCGGGCGAACGCCTGCCAGCCACGAGTGAAGGCCAAGCCCCCGCTGGTGGAGACCTCCAGCGCGACCCATGAGGATCTACTGCAGCATCCCTCCGCCTGGAGCCAGAGGCCACCAGGAGCGCCGGCCGGGAGTTCACCAAGGAGGAAGCGAGGGAGCGGAAGCCGGGCACTGGTCGGCTCCGCCGACCAAACGACGAACTCCGGCAGCGCCTACACAGTGCGAAAGCGCGGCCTAGGAGAGCGCGCCACCCAGGCGCGACCTTCGGCCACGGCGGCACACCCGCCGCCACGCTGGGAGCCGCCCCCATGGCCACCAAATGCTGCCGGGGCGGCCACTGGATGCTTCCGAGGGCGCCCGCGACCGCGCTTGGGCGGGGGAGAGGCAGGACCAACCTGGAGTGCCTTCCCCTTCTCTGCAGCCGAGTACTTCCTCGATGGAGCCATCACGCCAAGACGGAGCGAGGGCAGAGGCGAAGGAGAGAGGAGGAAGAGATGAACTAGAAGGGCAAGCGCGGTGTCGTACTTATAGCCGGCGAAGGCCAACCGCCGGCCTCCACAATCGCAGGTAATCGTAACACGTTCTGCATGCAGGGTCTTGTCCCACTCGCGCGACCGCCGAGGCGTCATGGGGAAGTGGAGATGCCACGTCCACTCAATCGCCACGCGGCGCCCAAGGCCGCAGGCTCTTAGGGCCCTCGGTGCTTCGCCCTTGCCCTTTCGCCTCTCGGCACGGCCAAGCCCAGGCGCGCCTTGGGCCCGGGGGCTACTGTCGGTGTTCTAGGAACGGGGGTCCCCAAACTTGCCGGCCTGCGGCGTGGCTCAAGTGGGGCCCAGCATGGCCCACCTTCACCAGCACAAGACTCAAGACCCTCGCAAGGGGCCAAGCCTCGCGAGGCGGACGACACGGCACCTCCTCAGGCGAAGCCTCATCAGGCTAGCTCGCGAGGAGGCGGAGACATCAAGGCGGGGTACCTCGCGAGGTGCCCCGACGTGAGCCATGACGACTCAGGGCACCAGGCGGGTGCCAGCGCGCGCAGCGTCCTTCTTTCCTCTTCGGTGCAAAGGGGACAAGCGCATCCGCAGAGTACCGAGGCATCAGGCAAAGGTTGCCACTTCGGTGCAACGAGACCAAGGCCACAAAGGACTACGAGACGGAGGCCACCATGGAGCCCAGCATGGCGTCACCACCAGAGCCTTTGGCAGGCGAAGACTGCTTTTGTCAGGATAGATGTACTAGCTGTCCCCCTTCAAATTAGCCCGCCATTGTTGGATCCCTTCCCGCTCAATATTTGGGGAGAGGACCAGGGCCTCTATATATAGGACTAGCCACCCACATTGCAAGGGGACGATCAGTGAGAGATTGGTGGGAAGCCAAGAAAGAGTGAGAGAGAGAAAGGTGATTGAGCTCCCCCTAGCAGCTCATCACCCAGCCAAGAACAGACCCTCGCGAGGCTGTTCTTCCTTGTATTGTTCATCCTCACCAGCCCCAAGAGGCAATCCACAAACCACACACTGGAGTAGGGTATTACACCACAACGGTGGCCCGAACCAGTATCAATCTTGTGTCTCTTGCATGTTTCTTGCAGTAGGTTAGTTCCTTGTGAGACGGAGATGTTGAGGGCGTAATCTCTGCACGCACCCCAGTGTTCGAACCTTAAGGGTCTGCCGGAACCAAAAATCCGACAACCGTGTTGGCTTGACGCTGCGCGCTGAATCCATGATCCTCGGTAGCGGATGCGGGAGCCTCGGCGCCCTTGAACATCACCTTCTAGGCATCTTCGTACGTTGTGTCGAAAAGCCTGCTCAGAGTTCGGTGCTGGGCCGGATTGAACTCCCACAAGCTGAAAGCCCGTTGTTGGCACGGGAGGATCCGGCGGACGAGCATGACCTGGACTACGTTGACGAGTTTGAGCTTCTTGCTCACCAGGTTTTGGACGCATGTTTGGAGTCTGGAAAGCTCTCCTTTTTTACCCCACCGCAGGCCCTTCTCTTTCCAGGAGGTGAGCCGCGTAGGGATTCTGAATCGGAACTCGGGGGCTGCCACCCATGCAGGGTCGCGCGGCTCGGTGATGTAGAACCACCCCGATTGCCATCCCTTTATGGTCTCCACGAAGGACCCCTCGAGCCATAGGATGTTGGGCATCTTGCCCACCATGGCGCCTCCGCACTCTGCCTGGCGGCCGCCCACTACCTTCGGCTTGACATTGAAGGTCTTCAGCCATAAGCCGAAGTGGGGCTAGATGCAGAGGAAGGCCTCACACACGACGATGAACACCGAGATGTTGAGGATGAATTTTGGGGCCAGATCATGGAAGTCCAGGCCGTAGTAGAACATGAGCCCCCGGACAAATGGGTGGAGAGGGAAGCCTAGTCCGCAGAGGAAATGGGTGAGGAATACCACCCTCTCATGGGGCCTGGGGGTGGGGATGAGCTGCCCCTCGTTGGGGAGCCGGTGCGCGATGTCGTCAGACAAGTATCCGACTTTCCTCAGCTTCTTGATGTGTCCCTCCGTGACGGAGGAGACAATCCACTTGCCTCCCACTCCGGACATGGCTGGAGAAGGTTGAGGTGGGGAATGCGGACTTGGGCGCTGGAGCTCCAGTGTGCGAAAACGGATGAGCAAAGGAGGAAGAAGGCGTGGATGAAAAGGTGAATCCTTATCACTTTATATGGGCGGATGAAACTAAGTGTCCCCACTAGCCTGGTTAAACTCACTTATCCCCCAAGCGCCGTAATCGATGGCGCGGTTGGGTTACCCACACCCATATTGATGAGAATCCCGTAATCAGGGGACACGATCTCTGCTTTGACAGGACGTGTCAAAAAACTGCCTCGCGTTATGTGCGGGGCTAGTTAAAGGAAACGGTTCGAATAATCACCGGGCCGGGACGTAATGTCATGTTGCCAAAATACGTCATCAAATTGGATTTGTGAAATATTATTCTCTCTACGGTGGTATGTGGAACTTATTTTGCAGGGTCGAACACTATCCTTACATTCAAAATTCTTCCGTGGTGTATTCGGAGTAGGAACCCGCCTTGTAATGCCGAACACAATACTGCGCGCCGGACTCATTGTCATTGAAAGCCTGGTTCAGGGGCTACTGTGGGAGTCCTGGATTAGGGGGTCTCCGGACAGCCGGACTATTTCCATTGGCCGTACTGTTAGACTATGAAGATACAAGATTGAAGACTTCGTCTCGTGTCCGGATGGGACTCTACTTGGCGTGGAAGGCAAGCTAGGCAGTACAGATATGGATACCTCATCCTTTGTAACCGACCTTGTGTAACCCTAGCCCTCTCCGATGTCTATATAAACCGAAGGGTTCTAGTCCGTAGGACACAACAACTACAACATACAATCATACCATAGGCTAGCTTCTAGGGTTTAGCCTCTTTGATCTCGTGGTAGATCTACTCTTGTACTACCCATATCATCAATATTAATCAAGCAGGACGTAGGGTTTTACCTCCATCAAGAGGGCCCGAAACTAGGTAAAACATTGTGTCCCCTGCATCCTGTTACCATCCGGCCTAGACGCACAGTTCGGGACCCCCTACCCGAGATCCGCCGGTTTTGACACTGACATTGGTGCTTTCATTGAGAGTTCCTCTGCGTCGTCACTTTTAGGCCCGATGGCTCCTCCAATCATCAACAACGATGCGGTCCAGGGTGAGACCTTTCTCCCCGGACAGATCTTCGTGTTCGGCGGCTTTGCACTGCGGGCTAATTCGCTTGGCCATATGGAGCAGATTGAAAGCTACGCCCCTGGTCATCAGGTCAGATTTGGAAGTTTGAACTACACAGCTGACATCCGCGGAGACTTGATCTTCGATGGATTCGAGCCACAACCGAGCGCGCCGCACTGTCACGATGGTTATGACCTAGCTCTGCCGCCGAACAGTGCCCTGGAGGCCGCGCCCGCATCAGCTCTGACCCTTAGCTCAGAGCCAACTGCGCCGATCGAAGATGGGTGGCTAGACACTGCCTCGGGGGCTACAGTCTCAACGGTGATCGAGCCGAACACTAGCCTTATCCCCTGCGAAGCCCGTGACTCCAAGCTGCAGGACTCTTTTTCGGACTCTGAATCCTCCGCGCCCCCGCCAATCGAATCCGATTGGGCGCCGATCATGGAATTCACCGCCGCGGATATCTTTCAGCACTCGCCCTTCAGCGACATTCTGAATTCGCTAAGGTCTCTCTCTTTGTCAGGAGAGCCCTGGCCGGACTATGGCCATCAGGATTGGGATGCGGACGACGGAGAAATTCGACGCCCACCCACCACCCACTTCGTAGCCACTGTCAATGATTTAACCGACATGCTCGACTTTGACTCCGAAGACATCGACGGTATGGACAACGATGTAGGAGACGAACATGAACCAGCACCTATAGGGCACTGGAAAGCCACCTCATCATACGATATATACATGGTGGATACACCCAAAGAAGGCAATGGCGACGAGATAGCGGAGGATGACCCCTCCAAGAAGCAACCCAAGCGCCGACGTCAGCGGCACCGCTCTAAGTCCCGCCAAAGAAAACGTGGTGATACCGACACAGGAGATAATAACACTTCGGATATTGCCGAAGACAATGACAATCCCCTCCAGCAAGATTTAGAGCAGGAGGATGGAGAAGCCAGCCCTCCTGAGAGAGCGGCAGACGGAGAGGAGGAGGATGATAATTACATGCCCCCCTCCGAAGACGAGGCAAGCCTTGGCGATGAAGAATTCGCTGTGCCAGAGGATCCCGTCGAACAAGAGTGCTTCAAGCGCCGGCTTATGGCCACGGCAAATAGCCTGGAGAAAAAGCAGCAGCAGCTTCAAGCTGATCAAGATATGCTAGCTGATAGATGGACTGAAGTCCTTGCTGCCGAGGAATATAAACTCGAGCGCCCCTCCAAGAGTTACCCAAAGTGCAGGTTGCTACCCCGACTGGAGGAAGAAGCGTATGATGCGGCTGATCGGCCACCTCGTGGCCGTGATAGAGAGGCATTCCAGCCAAAAGTTCAGCCCGCACCCCGACGCCATTCAAATAAAAAAGCATGGGGAGACACGCCAGACCTATGAGACGTATTGGAGGACAAAGCAAAGCATGCAAGATCGATCTACGGATCACAAGGGCGCGCCACTATGCGAGACGATAAACCTCACGCCGGATACAGTAAAAGTAAATCTGGCCGGGCCGAACACAGCGGGCAAGACCCATTCGAGCTGCGTCGCGATATAGCCCAATACAGAGGCGCCGCACACCCTTTATGCTTCACAGACGAAGTAATGGATCATCAAATCCCAGAAGGTTTCAAACCTATAAATATTGAATCATACGACGGCACTACAGTTCCCGCGGTATGGATCAAGGATTTCCTCCTCCACATCCACATGGCCCGCGGTGATGACTTACATGCCATCAAATACCTCCCACTAAAGCTCAAAGGACCAGCGCGGCATTGGCTTAATAGCTTGCCAGCAGATTCCATTAGCTGTTGGGAAGATCTGGAACCCGCATTCCTCGACAACTTTCAGGGCACTTATGTGCGACCGCTAGATGCCGATGACTTGAGCCACATAATTCAGCAGCCAGAAGAGTTGGCCAGACAATTCTGGACTCGGTTCCTTACAAAGAAAAATCAAATCGTCGACTGTCCGGATGCAGAGGCCTTAGCGGCTTTCAAACACAACATCCGGGATGAGTGGCTAGCCCGGCACCTTGGTCAGGAAAAGCCGAAATATATGGCAGCCCTCACGACGCTCATGACCCGCTTTTGCGCGGGAGAAGACAGCTGGCTGGCTCGCAGTAATAACATATCAAAGAACCATGGTACCTCAGATACCAAGGACGGCAATAGCAGGTTACGTCGCAACAAACATAAGCGCCGCATTAATAGCAATAATACTGAGGATATGGCAGTCAATGCTGGATTCAAAGGCTCTAAACCCGGTCAGCGGAAGAAGCCATTCAAACAAAGTACGCCGGACCCGTCCAGTTTGGACCGCATACTCGATCGCTCGTGTCAGATACACGGCACCCCCGACAAGCCAGCCAACCACACCAACAGGGACTGTTGGGTATTCAAGCAGGCCGGCAAGTTAATTGCCGAAAACAAGGACAAGGGCCCCATAGCGATGACGAGGAGGAGCCCCGGCAACCACACACCGGAGGACAAAAGAGGTTTCCCGCACAAGTGCGGACGGTGAACATGATATATGCAATGCACATCCCCAAACGGGAATGGAAGCGTGCGCTCAGGGACGTATATGCGTTGGAGCCGGTCGCCCCAAAGTTCAACCCATGGTCCTCCTGTCCGATCACCTTCGATCGCAGGGACCAGCTCACTAGTATCCGTCATGGCGGATTCGCCGCACTGGTCCTAAACCCAATCATTGACGGATTTCACCTCACTCGAGTCCTTATGGATGGCGGCAGCAGCCTAAACCTGCTTTATCAGGACACAATGCGCAAAATGGGTATAGACCCCTCAAGGATCAAACCCACAAAAACGACCTTTAAAGGCATCATTCCAGGTGTAGAGGCCCATTGCACAGGCTCAATTACACTCGAAGTGGTCTTCGGATCCCCGGATAACTTCTGAAGCGAAGAGTTAATCTTCGATATAGTCCCATTCCGCAGTGGTTATCATGCACTGCTCAGGCGAACCGCATTTGCTAGATTCAATGCGATACCGCATTATGCATACCTCAAGCTCAAGATGCCAGGACCTCGCGGAGTTATTATTGTCAATGGAAACACAGAGCACTCTCTCCGAACAGAGGAGCACACTGCGGCCCTCACGGCAGAAGCGCAAAGCAGCATCTTAAGGCAATCTACTAGTTCGGCGTTTCAAAACCCGGACACCTCCAAGCGCGCTCAGAGTAATCGGCAATTAGACCGTCTGGCGCGATCTGAGCTCGCGTAGCAATGCGGCCCCCACCCTAGTCCCAGCCAAACGGCGAATTCCGTGCCATGCGTACATAATTACGCATTAAAAATACCATGGGCGCAGGTGGGGAGGGGGGCACAACCGCGGCACGTCCCAAGACGCAGCTTAAACCACACTAGGGGCTTCCCGCTTTGTTATTTTTTCCCTTTTACAGGACTTTAATCTCTGGAAACCCTGTCCGGCAGCACTATTGCCGAACACATGATGTAGCAACCAAGGAGGCAGAAAGCTACGTCACACCATGGAATTCCCAGGTGGATTACAGTAATGAGCAAAATATTTAATTTAGTACTATTCCTCAGCCTGCCCTTGGAAGGGACACAGTCCTACTTTTTGCTTATCGCACTATCTGTATCATTCTGCTTTAACGCACCTTTTTGAATAAATAATGCATTACGACTATTATTGCATTCTTGTTATATATATTTATATATGTGTGTGTGTGTGTGTGTGTGTGTGTGTGTGTGTGTTCATTAACGACGCCTTGCAACCGTACACTTTGGTACGACCAATACACCAGGGGCTTACGTACCCCACAATATGGTGTGAAAAGTCCGAACACTTTCACAAGTGCGGCACCCCGAACTTATAGCATTATATGCATCAGCTCCGAATCATGTCTTTGGTCAAATGTTGGGTTTGCCTGGCTCCTATGTTTTGGTACCTTACGTTCCGCTCTATCGGCTAAGGTAGCGCTAGGAGAACTACTGCGATTGTGCCCTGGTTCTGCCGGGCTTAGCACCTCACTAGAGAAAGCTAAAACTGACTGTCATGATAAGGCGAGAGACTGGTTGCTGTTCAGCGAGGTTTTCGAGTCCCTAAAGACTTATGCCGCTTAGAGCGAGGGGTCGGCCCTGTCCGGCTTAAAGGCGTGTATCGCGCCCCGAATTCGGCCTTCCGAATACCCGGGGCTTCGCCGAAATTTAAAATTACAGAATTCTATGGCTAAGTGAGAGTGATAAAGCATTATTAGTCCGGTTGCCTTGTTCGCTGTGCTGAGCACCTCCCTCGAAGGACCCAAACATGGGAACAAGAGTGCTCAGGTTTATCTCGAACACCCCAGCACTCGTGGCATGGGGGGCAGAAGCCGAGGACTAGCCATCTCTCAGATTGGATAAACAGGCAAACAGAAGGCAATATTTTAAATTCAAACAAGCGTTGCATAGCGCCTATGAAACAAGTTTTCATAAATACAGGATAAAACGAGCAAGTCTCACTCAAACATTACATCTTTTGAACACTCGTCCGCTATAAGACGGGCACCCGGCAGAACACCCTCGTAGTACATCTCGGGGTGGCGGTGCTCCTTGCCCTCCGGTGGCCCTTCCTTGATCAACTTCAAGGCGTCAAGCTTGACCCACTGCAATGTCACACGGGTGAAAGCCTGGCGTGCACCTTCAATGCAGACGGATCGCTTGACGACCTCCAGCCACGGGCAGGCATCCACAAGCTGCCTCACCAGGCTGAAGAAGCTGTTCGGAAGGGCGTCGTCAGGCCACAGCCGGACTATAAAACCCTTCATGGCCTATTCGGCCGCCTTATGTAGCTCGACCATCTGCTTCAGCTAGTCGCTCATGGGCACCGGGTGTTCGGCCTTAGTATACTAAGACCAGAATAGCTTCTCTGTGGAGCTTCCATCCTCGGCCTGGTAAAATTGTGCGGCATCGGACACGCTGCGGGCAAATCTGTGAATGCTCCTGGAGAGCTCCGGATTCGGGTAAGTACTCGGTAATTTACTTTTACATGCTTGCTTTGCATATAGAAAGCCTTACCCACCGCTATCTTCTTCATTGCGTTGATCTCCTGGAGGGCCTTTTGGGCTTCGGCCTTGGCACTTTTTGCACTCTCGAGGGTCGTGGCAAGCTCAGACTCTCGCGTCTTTGAGTCAAGCTCCAACGCCTCGTGCTTCGCCACGAGAGCCTGGAGCTCTTGCTGCACCTCGCCCACCCGAGCATCGTGCTTCCCTCGCTCAGTGTGATCCTTGGCCGCTTTATCTTCGGCCTCGGACAGCGCTTTCTTTAGGGTCACCACTTCGGTCGCGGCCCCTGGCAAATTCATGATTTTCGCGCGGTGGGCGGGGAGAGTTTGGTGCATGGTCGGTTTCTCCGAGTGCAGTCCCACGTGTCAGTGAAGAGGCAAGCCGAAGCGCGTTCCGTTTGCGTGAGCCGTGTGCAGGACCGAACGTGTGTGGGGTGCAATGCGACCGCAACAGGAGTGCTTTGAGTGTATCGCATTTTTTGCTTTTAAACTAGGTGCTTCGCCCCCTCAAAAAAATATGTTGCTTCGCGTGATCCATCGATACTACTAGTAGTAATCCGGTAATCCCGACTAAAACGGCACGGCCGGGTCTTTTCCCGCGCGATATGCTGGGAGGTTGGCTTAGTTGGGTTTTTCAGGACGAGTAATGCTATACCTATGTAATCCCGGTTACGTAATTAACGTAATGTGAAACGTGTGAGCTGTTGATTGTAGATTGGGGGGAGGGAGGGGCCCACCACCATGAAAATTAGGGGAGGAGAGAGAGAGGCAATTTACGTTAACCCTTTCGTAGGTTCCCGTAGATGTAGAAAGATGTGTCCAATCCTGCAATATAGGCCGTCCGATCTATATCTAACGGATAGGAAGGAAACTATGACAATTTACCCACACTCCTCTCCACATTTGCAGATAAGGCTTTCCCTCGTTCATCCTTTTCTCCCACAAGATCTTGATCTTCCGTGCAACGGACGGGCATCTTGCTAGTACTCCTACAATATGTATATTATTGTGAAAGTTCATATACACCGCCCGAGATTAATGCAAACACGGCAGATTTTCATTACATTTCGAACTTTTATAGGACAAAAATTAAAAGAAACCCGACCCTAAACCTATTCTACGGTGGCGACCAACGTCCTCCATCTGTGATCTCCATGTACGGGGGCATGGTTCAAGACCCGTGAAGTGAAGGTGTGGTCTCCGGCGAGGAAAAGTAGAACACAGGAGATGGGCCGGCCAGTTGGCACATCATGCCCTGCTGCCTCCCATGCCCTACTCATCCTCGGAGGAGTCCCCGACCTCGGTGGTGCCGGACGTTGGACGGCGGCAAGTAGGATGCGTGGTTGATGGTGCTCCCGTCGTCGGCCGCCAGCGTGGCCACCGCTTGTGCGGCGACTTGAGCGAGGGCGGCGACCTCAAGCTCCATTCCCAAAGACAAGCTCTCCCGCAGAGCGTTCGCGCTTGCGGTCATGGCGGATGTGGTTCCAGGTAGGAGGACGATGCGCTATGGTGTGGAGGTTAGCTGGGCGTTGCCGCTTTAAGTAGCGCATTCCAGTGAGGCCAAGCGTTCGGGTGCGTCATTAAGTCGCCTGAGTTGGTTCCGCAGGCACCGAGCCTCTTAATGACGACATACGAACGGACGGCATGAATGCGGGCAGTTGGCGCCGGCTGGGAACGTACCGCGCGACGGTGCGAGGGACGAGGGTTTTGGTGTGCCAGGGTAGTCAGCTGCGGTCGTGGCAACGTTGAGATGCCCTTTGCTCACATGCGATCCCCGCATGTCATTGGAAAAGCAAGACGACCCGGCATGGTCTCAGGTCCAGAGGATGCAGTTGGCTGCGCTACACCACTTCGCGGATGCGTTGCGGCGCCCCGTGCATCCTCGACGAGCCAGGTGTTGGGGTGTGTTTGGATTGTGGCCAAAGTGCACCTTGCCAAAATTTTGGTCATGACCAAAAGATTGGTCTTTGTTTGGATGGTTGCCATTTTTTTGGCATGCCAATGAACTCTAGCCAACTCTAGTTCATGTTTCTTGCCAATGTCGGCCAAATCATGGGCAACCAATACCTCAACCAAAATTTTGGTCATGACCCAAAGATTGGTCTTTGTTTGGATGGTTGCCATTTCTTTGGCATGCCAATGAACTCTAGCCAACTCAAGTTCATTTTTCTTGCCAATGTCGGCCAAATCATGGGCAACCAATACCTCAACCAAAATTTTGGCTACCCAATGCTTTGATGGGGCAACCTTGGGCACAAACCAAACATACCGTTGGTCGTGCCACAGCACTAACGCCACCCTCGTCAAACTGAAACCGACCGTGTCTAGCGACGATATGAGCATGTCACTCACCGCGGTCGCCGTGTCCAGAGGCGGTGCTAGAGCTGCGCCCCATTGTTGGCCCCAACGACCCACATGAACGGTTGTCGGTGGCGAGGAGGTCATGGGCCAGCTCCTCCATTGAACTAGTCTGCGCTACATCGTCCCAACGGGTGTGCCCCCCATGTCTGTTTCCCTGTTTTCCCAGCCATATTTGAGCGTCAGTGCTCCGACGCATTAGGCCTTTCACTATGTAGGCCAAGCGAGACAACTTATTGTTTATTTGAGCCGTTCAAGTATAATCATGTGGCATTTGCTTATTTATCATTCCTCTCCAACCCTCTTCTCCATTGATCATGTCGCCCTCCAGTCGAGTCCATCCTCCCGCATGCCTCATTTGAACATCCCGCCGAGTATCATTCGCATGTACCCACCCTAGTCCTCTTTCAATAGATCTCCAGACCTCGAGATGAAATCGAGAGGGAACGAGTGGGGGCACGTGATACCTAAGGCAGATTCAAAATTTTGAACCGGTGATCATAGCATCCACAAATCATATATAAAGGGTATCCAATGTTCGTTTCGTTTTTGAATGTACAATATACTCCCTCCTATCCTTTCTAGTTTACATATAAGTTTTATGTGTAGTCAAAGTATATCTACTTTGATCAAAAAGGTATCAACATTCAACAACGCCAATCAATATTGTTAGATTCGTACGTACTCCTAGGTTTGTACTCGAGATGGTTTCCAATTTGACTATTGATAAGATTAATAGTACATGAGATGTATAATGTGAAAATTATATCATTGGAAACTCCTTTCACATACGAATTTGACCGTATGCTTTGAGTAAGTTGCATGTCATATATTATTACTCTAACATTTGGTCAAAGTTAGCCTCAAAAAATGCATTAGACCCTATATGCTTTGTGTAAGTTGCATGTCATATATTATTACTCTAACATTTGTGTAAGTTGCATGTCATATATTATTACTCTAACATTTGGTCAAAGTGGTATAGTGGAAGTGGATCCTCTGACGTAGGTATCCCTGCCTTACCCTCCCTTTCGGTCACTTACTGGTGGACCCCATGCTTGCTACGCCCCGCATGTCAGTTACTCAATGGGTTCGGCCACGTCAGGGGATCCTCATCCGTAGTATACTCCCTCTGTTTTTATTTACTCTGCATAAAATGGAGGGAGTGGTAGTATAATAAATGACGCGGGTAGGGGAGGGGGAGGGACGTCGGTTTGCTCTCAACTGTGGTCCCACAAGCGAGCGAAAACGCAAGACGAAGCGTGTTCCATTCGGTGAGTGACGTGGAGGGTCCAGTGTGCCGGGCTG
Source organism: Triticum aestivum (assembly GCF_018294505.1). Lineage (NCBI taxonomy): Eukaryota > Viridiplantae > Streptophyta > Magnoliopsida > Poales > Poaceae > Triticum > Triticum aestivum. The sequence goes on along the minus strand of NC_057806.1, from coordinate 298,423,201 downwards.
CAATGCGAACGCGACAAGAGCGATGCACAGTCAAAACCGATTGACTGGTCATCACCGGAACCACTATTCACACCAGAACCTTCGCTGCTCGGCCTATGCCAGCCACTACCCTAAAACCACACCAAATCTCCAGCCCATTCCCCCACCTTTCGATCCCCTAACCCGCATCAAGCGTCCCCTAGTTTGCCGGAAAGCCATGGTGCGCCGCAAGATCACTTACTACAAGATGCTGACGCCGGAGCGCCGCACAAAAATTGCGGCGGTGGTCGGCGCCACAGACCTCCGTTCCCAAGCTCGCTTTGCAGCGGGCCAATCCCCGAGTTCTCTGGAGCCAAGCTACAAGGAGGAGGAAGCCAATCCAATGTTCATGGCGGAGGTCGCGGCGCAGAAGGCCCCCGATGGGTATGAGGCGATGGACGTCGACTTCGTGCCGGTGTCCGACTCCCCCATGGTGCAGGCGGACCAGCGGTTCAACATGGCGATACTAAAGGAGGACCAGGAGGCAGAGGCTCAACTCGATGCAGAGCGCACGCATGCCGCTGCCATCGAGGCTCTCCTGCAGGCGGAACCGGATGTCGTGGATGTGAACCGGGCGGCGGAGGCTCAACTTGAGGCAGAGCGCGCGGATGCCGCTGCCATCGAGGCCCTCCTGCAGGCGGAACCGGATGTCCTGGACTTGAACCGGGCGGCAGAGGCTCGACTCGACGCAGAGCGCGCGGATGCCGCTCTCATCGACGCCCTCCTGCAGGTGGAACCGGACGTCCTGGACTTGAATCGAGCGGCAGAGGCTCGACTCGACGCGGAGCGCGCGGATGCCACTGCCATCGAGGCCCTCCTGCAGGCGGAACCGGACATCCTCGACTTGAACCGGGCTGTGCTCTTGTCCATGCAGAGCGCCCACACGCTCCGCTTGAACGAGTAGCTGGAGGCCGAGGACAACCACGGTGCGGAGACACACGTCGGCAACGACGGCTGGTTCGCGCCGGCAGCCAAAGACGACGATGTCGTCTCTTTCCGCGAGCAGTGATAGTTTTTCTTTATGTTGTTGTTTTTATGGATCTTTTGCTGTGTAAAAACATATATTTGTTATGCAAGTCGCCTGACTTGGGTCAGTCTACCATTTCAGGCGGTTGGATGAATATCCTACGTCTCCTAATCCTTCTTTCCTTCTTCCTCACCTCTTCTTCTTCCCCAACAGACCACCGCACGGGCCGTACGGATACTCCCCAACATGCGGTTGGATAAACATACTCTATGAACGAAAATTATGTGTCAGCGATAGGATGGCTGAGTTTGGTGTGTTCACATGCGACAGCACGTGTCAGTGAGGGTGCGTTCCCTTGGTTGGGTTTGCGGCATGCAGGAGCGACCGTGTGAGGGTGCGGTGCGACCGCGGCGTGCAGGAGCGACCGTGTGAGGGTGCGGTGCGACCGCGATAGCCGTGCGCAAGTGTACCTCCTTCTCATTTTGAAAACTTTAGGCAAGCTTGGAAAAAATGTGTGGCGAAGTTTGGCAATGCAAGGCCTATACCCAAACAGGATAAGTACGTACGTACTAGGAGTACTAGTGTTAAAAAAGAAAGGCTGGGTTTTCCTTCGCGGGATTTAATCGATACAAATCCTCATTTCACGTGTCAATTAATGCGTATTTTTTTCTCCAAAGACCAAAGAGCTAACCATCTCACTCCTCATCGCTTGATTAATGCAGCGCCATGCAAACCAACCTTCTCACTTCCGCATGCATGCAGGGGATATTAATGTCCTTGGTTGCTAACCCCATCAATTTTGCCTCGATTAGTGTTAGTGGCCCTTTGCAAATTGTAATTTTGATATAATGGCCTTGTGTACAAAAAAATGGAGGTAGTAACTATATTTGACTTCCTTCCCCATTGCGGTGACGTCGACGATATTTTTTGGGTGGTTTGGCGAAGTGCGTTCGACGGAGAACACCATTGAGGGAGACCACGGTAAGTCGTTCGCAAGTGCCGCTTGCAAGCCGAGACAACTTCCTTATTTGCATCCAGGAAGTCCTTTACTAGTACTACTATAACTAATGCAGTGAGATGGCTTCTCGAAGAAGACGATGGAGAAGTGGAGTCAGCGAAGAGTGAAATGATGGTTCCTTCGTCCGTGCTTTTGTGATTTGACGCCTCACTTCTTTGTGATTTGTGATAGAAGGGACAGGGGAGTAGACTCTGCGCTCTATACTGTACTACATGCGTCCAAGCATGGGAGAAAGAGGAGATACGTTGCATTTTTCTATTCCTTCAATCAATCAATCAGGGAGCTTCGGTTCCATCTTTTTGGCTTTGGAAACACCGTCCACAATGGTTCCCACGATGCCAAAAGCTATTTTCACATTTGGCTACACATTGTGGATGCCCTTAACCGTACCACTTGGTTTTGCTCCTGTGTGCTATCTATACAAATCTCAATTATATTGATCTAAAAAATTATAGAATCGAGATTAGTAAAAAGGAGGTGATTTGCCGCGCGGATGGTGGGGGAGGTTTCTTATTTGAGCAATGCTACATCCACGTAATGGTTTACGTAAAGTTACAAACTGATGTGATGTGGGACTATTTGATTGGATTAAAGGAGAGGATTAGGCCCACCCCACCTAAAAATTAGGGGGGCATATATAGATTAGATGGAAAGTATACGTAGCAGCTACGTAGCCATTTGTAAGTCTAGGATTAGGCTTCTTATTTTCGGAGGAAGTTGTCCTGGCGGCTTGCTAACATGCGGTCCCACGTGTCAGTGCTTTACCAAGCCGATCCGCGTCCCACATGAGGCAGAACAACGGCAGATGCAACACGTGGTTAAGTTGAAGAAGATGAGGGAGAAGCGGATTCAGCAACGAGTGAAATGATGGTTGCTTCGTCCCTCCAACTTAACTGCGGGAAAGGTGCAGCTTTGTGATTTGACGCCTCATTGCTCATTACTACGCCGACGCCATGACTGGGGTGCTTCACCCCGGCTGCTCTGCACTGTATTCCGGTATGGCACGTGGACCCGGTAGCTTGATGTCCCACATGTCGGCGAAAGGGACTAGAAGATTTATGAAAGCGAGCGCTCCACTCTTACGACAGAGGAGTAGACGACATGACGGCCCAGTGAACTGTCACTTGTACTGTATAGTACTATAGTTTTGCTGTTTCGCACGATCCATCGATACAAACCCGATTAAACAGGAAAGGGCGGGATTTTTCCCGCGCGGTATATGATACTGGCCATACATTTCAAAGGCAATTTTAATGTATGCAAACTGAATAATTATAAGTAACAATATGATATCTAGTAAAACTAAAAACACATATGATTTATTGTGTTAGAGTATAGTAGTAGTGCTGTATTGCATAGTTGTTAGATGTAACATGCGAGAACGTGTAGAGATGTAGTTTTGGAGGGCCTACATAGAGAAAAGTGTAATACGGTCACCGAACTTCAGAATAAGCTGATTACGGTCACTATATACGTTTTGTGGTGATTATATGGTCACTTGCTCATAGCTCAGCATCGGATTACACTCTGTTGACCGGCCAAATAGTCTGCGTGGCGCCATGTTAACTAGTTAAATTGACCATGTTCGTTGTGGGTCCCACCTGTCAGTTCGCATAGGCAAAAGGTCAGATAAACACAAATTTATGCAGGCGCAACAAGGCCCCAACCCGTGCGCGGGAATCACCTGGTTGTGTATGTGTCTGTCAGGGCCTGATGTGTGCGCATGCACGTGTAGGTTGAGCACTTGAGCGTGAGAGTGTGTGTTGGTCGTGTGGTGTACTGGTGTGTGCATGCATGCATGCGTGCGTGCGTGTGTGCGTGTGAGTGTTGCGTGTGTGGCTGTGTGTGTACGTGTGAGTGTTGCGTGCGTGCGTGGGTGCATGTGTTTGTGTGAGTGTTGCGTGGATGCAGTTCGTGTGCATGCGTGCGTGTGTGTATAATCACCACACCAGCTCATGTGTGTTAAAACAGACGGCTCAGCATACCAATACAAGGCCACCTTGTCCGTTGTGCCCGCGGTCATGACTTCGAACCACCCTCCAAATATTTTTTTGTCATTTGTTTTCATTCTTACTAGCAAGATGCCCGTGCGTTGCATGTAACATCAAGATGCATTTGTATGACTTGTTTATCTTGTGAGAGAAAAGGATGAACGAGGGAAGGCCTTATTTGCAAATGTGGAGAGGTGTGTGGGTACCTTTTTGCAAAATCGCCATATTTTCTTTCCTATCCGTCAGATATAAATCGGATGGCCTATATTGCAGGATGGCAGGCACACCATCATCACCAACTCTGTTTTTTATAAGAGTGTATTTTATGTATTTTATAAGAGTGTAGATGTAGAGTAGATACAAGTCGACAGGTGGGCACAATGGTAGTGAGATAATGTGATGCAACACTAGAGGTGCCACATGGAGCGTTTAACTGGTCAACTAGTCATGTCATGAGCGTTTAACTGGTCAACTGGTGCCACATGTACGGTGAGCCCGTGACTGCATAATAACCACTAAACATAAATGGTGACCGTAATGAGTGGATTCTGAAGTCCAATGTATGTATCGTGCTTTCGCTTCAAATACAATGATCGTCATTGCATATATCACGAGAGAAAGATGAAACATGCGTGAATTTTCTGGGGGCTTACTTTTAGAGGACCTGGAGATAGTTTTGTGTGCATACGTGAAAGGGGCGTACAGGGGGGTATGCGATGGAGAGAGAGATGCTCTTCGTTTCTCTTTATTATGACTAACTTTGTATATAGTATAAAAATATACAAATTCACTGTGCGGAATAAATATCATTGTGGGCACCATGCAATGCAAATTAGCGTCCGTACTCCTCCATATAACTTTGTAATATTGTATATATGTAGAAACTCTAAAATAATTTTTTGGCCACACTTTATTCAAAAGGAATATTGTATGCGAAATAAACATGAAGAGAGGGCTTTTTAGATCAATGGGGTACGTGATGTAACATGTGTGAATGTGTAGTTGATGCATTTGGCGGGGCCTAGAGAGGTATGTGTGTGTATTACGTATTCGAGAGAGGCATGGATAGAGGGGCTGACGGGGGGCGTGGGAGAGATAGCACGAGAAATGTGAGTGGTCTGGAGAGAGAGAGACGAATATGACGTCACAACAAGAGATTCCATTCCCTTGAGTGTGTATATGCAAGGGGGGAGGGAATAGAGGCACGAGGAGAAATTTTCTGTGTGTGTGGTGTTTGTGTTGGTATGTGTGGGTGTGAGAAGATAATGAGACGTGGGGGAAGAGGGTGTGTCACCGCGTGAGGACCGGTGGGTCGAGGTGAGGCCCTTCATTCTGTTCCGTCCTGCGCCACATTGGTCGGCCCGTGATGCATTTAGGAAGACCCATGGATGACTAGTCGTACAAGACAAAGATAGCAGAATTGTGAAGGACTCTGTATCCACTGACAAACCCGACTAGGATTTGTAACCCTAGGTTCTCGGACTAAGGTAACCCCTTTATCTCTGATATTACTATTCATCCAACCTAACTTTAAGGGGCATCCTACAGAATGCTCTGCTAGAATCATACTCGTCGATTAGGAAGAGAGGTGTGAGACAATGTGTGAGAGATAGGTGTAAAGATAATGTGCGTACATGAGACACGTAGGCAGGTCCATGTATATAGAAAGGGTCGATGAGGATTGTGCGTGTGTATGTTTGCGAGAGGAAGAGTGCTTGTGATAAAGGTTAGTGAAAATAGTTGTAAATGGTTACGAGAGGGAGGGAGGGTTATATCTAGAGCATGTGTGCAAGAAAGAAACCTCAGGAGAGAGTGTGTGAGCATGTGTGAGAGACCACCGATGGAGAGTGAAACTACACGTAAAAGACTGCTCTACACATTGATTAAAGATATAAATTGTATCCAAATATTAGGATGGGATCATGATATTTGCAATTCGCGTAAGGAGCGATCATTGATCCATCAGACATCTAGATTCTATCGAATTTGAGCATGTCGATGTTATTATTCGACACAATTGATCCACATAGTTAGTATTTTGAACTCCAGACAATGCATCGCTTTAGCAATCGAATATAAACGTGAGTATAGTTCATGTTGTGTGTGTAAAGCACATTATACATACGAAAGTTACACAATGGACATTATAAATAGCTACTACCTATGAACTAGCATACATTTGAATTCAACTTAAGGTGGTTTAAAAATCGAATTCAACATGAAGTCCATTCAATTATTTTAATTTGATATCATGGCATTTGTAAACCATACCTAAAATATGGGGGCACCAATCTTTGCTCTGATTTTGTACATAATAGCATATGTAGTCGTGTACAAAATGGATTCAAATTTAGCTCCTCCATTCCAAAATAATCGTAGTTATAGGATTTTCAAGTGTCAAAATTTCAAAAAGAAGCGGATAATTTAATGAGGTTTTCAAACATACAAGGTCCAATATAACGTTCTATATTTAGGTCAATCCTCATAGTTCAAGAGTACTCTAAACGTGAATGCTTGTGTTTCAAAATTTTGAACGAAGCGCCAAAAGAGCCTCTACTCGCCCGAAACCGCGTGAGACCAATGTTTGGTAGTACAAGGAAATTACTTTTCTAATAACTCCGACCCACGAAACCTACCGGCCCGACGTCCAAAGGTCTAAACCGGGGTAGGTTTGTAGCTTCATCTAGACGCCACACAAAAGCATCCGAAAAACCTTTATACACAATGGCCGCCTAAGCACACATGCACGCAGCCGAAATCGCTCCCGCCCACTATTTGGGACACTTGGGATTACCATCCTACCCCCGACCCGCAGTAGGTCCTAAATTTAAGAGGGGGAAAAGTTTGTACTTTCCCCAAATTTCAAACAAGCGCGTCCCATTTCTGTTCAAAAAAGCCAAAAACAAGCGCGTCCCAGACTAAAACATGGTTCCCCCCACCTGTCCGATTCCCCATTCGTACTCTGTGGGCGCCAAAACTACCTCTCCACCAGGCGTGAAACCCCGGCGTCCTCTGTCCGCCATCCCATCCCACCCATCAACCACTGCCCTCCTCCATCACGCCGGAGCTGATACCCCGATGTCGTCGTCCACCGCAACCTCAACCGCAACGCCCTCCACGGCTAGTAGTTGAAGTTGAGGCCGAGCCGTCCGTACCCGAACCAGTTGAACCACGCCGTCCTGCGCCTCACCGCTGCCGCTCCAACTTTGCCATCCTCCACCGCACCGGAGTTGTTCCTGCTACGCCGTCCTTCGCCGCTTCGGATCTGCTTCCTCTCCACCGACATACGGCCACAGCAACACAATCAACAATTTGGCCATGGGTTCGTCCAAGCCTGCACCCTCCATAACATTGGTTTCCCCAGTAAAAAGAAGAAAATTGGCGCGACTTGTGGAGGTGACCACACCGGCAACCGAAAAAGGTACTCCTCTTCCCTTATTCGTGCAAATCGTACATCTCTGCTTGCACGGTATTCATCCCACAGAAGACACTAGTTGACCGCTTCTTCTTGATACTAGATGTTCCTAGTAACTCGCGATGCATAAGGTTTCTCCTCATATACTATTTCACCTTAGCTAGAGGTCCGTCGCCCCCCTGAATTTCAATTTCTGGCCACTTGATTCCCAATTAACGGAAGCATTCCCCAACATAACAGGCGCTAGTACGCCTATTACGCCGGGGAAGCAGTGCCTTGGTGTTTATCTTAGGGGCGTGTGTGGCCTAGAGCTACTGGCGCCCGATCTGGAGGTCGGCCGGGATTAAAGGGATGGCCTAGGGGCGCTGCCAAGCACGGCGGTGGTGTGAGGTCGATGGGAGGGCGGGGCGGCGGAGGCAGGGGTCTGGGCCGGCGGTCGCTGGCAGTTCGAGAAAGATCGTCAACAGTGACTGGTGGGAGGTAAACGAAGGCCATCTGCCCATTCCTTATAGATCGGACGGTTCATTAAAAAAATCGAATGGCCTATTTATTTTCAGTCGACTGTTATCTTAGATATGACCACATGTGGTGGTGTGCTGGAGGAGTACCTGCATTTCCTGTGCTCATATATTACAAAATCATACAGAGTAGAATCTAATTTTGTTTGCCATGCAATGTTGTAGAGCTATCATATGTCTCCTGTCATTTTTTTTTCAGCCACCTGCTATCTGCTACTTTTACAGTGCACTAGTTCTGCACACACTTCACCCTTACTCTCACTGTTGTGTTTTTATGCAATGGTATTTCAGACTCTGCTGCCATGAGAGAAGCCAAAAAGAAAAGAGATAAGTCGCTCCAGCTTGTTGTGCGGCTAGGCAAGACACGTTTCAACGCTTTAATGGGTGCAGTGTCACTAGATGGAGACGGGGAACGTAGCTCTGGAGTTGATGACCTCGCTCGCAATGAACCACCATCCCAGGTGCTTGCTTTAACTTTGCGGTGTCATATGTGGTTGCATGTCCCATATGGTGTCTAGCTTGTATTCGAAAGGCCGAAGTCGGTAAGATAAGGAAAGATATTTTTTTACATGAACCACCATCCCGTGAGCACCGGAATACAAATAGCTAGTCAGGGCACTGGCCGAGCCAGTGACAAGCCCAGCAAAGATAGGCATCACCTGGAAGCCAACTAAAAAGCTGTGATGGTGGCGAAGCAGCCCGCCTCCCACCAGGCTCTCAGGTCCTAGATGATCATGCTCACCACTCCAGCCGGATGTCTAGCTTGTATTGCTTCCAATTTGGTTAAATTGCATCTGCTTAGCTTACACATTATACCTTTGAATATGACATGTCTTTCTGTTTTTGGTACATACTAGTACATCTATGTATTAACCATGTTCTTACATCAAACTAATGTTCTTGTGTATCCCTCATCAATCACTTATGACGAGGCAGGCAGGCAAGGGGACTACTCCTCATTTAAAGAATGCAGCGTTAGCCTCCCGACATGATTCTCAAGAAACAGAAATGCTAGATGAAGATAGTGAACGTAGCTCTGTAGTTGATTACAGCATTTCCCCTACACTAGCATCGCACGTGCTTGCTCTAACTTGGCAGCATGATATGTGGTTGCATGTTGCATATGGTGTCTAGATTGTAATTCTTCCAATCTGGTTAAACTGCATGTGCTAGTCTGCTTAGCTTATACATTATACCTGTTAATGTGACATGCCTTCCTGTATTTAGTACATAGTACATATGTCTATTAAGCATGTCCTTACATAAAACTATTGTTTTTTTGTATCCCGCATCAATCAACATGATGAGACACCTTTAGTATATGCGGTGCGATATTAGTTGCATCTTTCATATGATTTATAGCATGCGCTGCTTCTAATTTGTTGAAATTCCATTTATGATGGGACGCTTTTAACTTGGCAGAGTCATATTGGTTGCATCTTTCATGTGGTGTCTAGCTTGCATTGCTTCTTATTTGCTGGAATGGTTTCTGCTTAGTTTACACAAACAGTTGTGAACATGCCATGCCGTCCTGTTTTTCCTACATATTCCATCCTGGTATCATGTGTTTGCCTTACATCAAAGTAGTGATTGTCAGTATCATGCATGAATGAGTTCTGAAGAGAGAATTTTATTGCTTTTTCTTGTCGGTTTTACTTGACAATTCAAAATCAATAAAGCGGAAGGAAGTTGGCAAGGCAGCGGATAAAAGTGCTCCTTCCAAACGGAGGGCCTATACAGTTTCTACTCCTCCACACCCCCAAGATGATTTCCAAGACAACACATGCATAGACACTCAACAAAGTTGTGTTTATGATGAGCACGTCTCCCCTAGTGCAGCATCACCTGTGCTCCCTCTAACTTGGCACTGTTATATGTGGTTGCATGTTATGTGTGATGTCTAGCTTGTATTGCTTCTAATTTTGTTGAATTCCATCTGCTTACTTTACACATTATACTTGAATAAGACACGTGTTCATGTTTCTAGAACATACAATATCTGTCTTTCACACCATGTTCTTACATCAAATTACTACTGTTGTGTAACCTGCAACAATCACTTATCATAAGACACGTTTGACTTCGGAGTGTGATATAGGTTACATCTCACATTCTTTTCTAGCTTGTATTACTAATTTGTTGAAATGGCACTTATGACGAGACAGTTTTAACTTGGTAGAGTGATATTCGTTGCATCTTTCATATGGTGTCTAGCTTTCATTGCTTCTAATTTGTTGAAATGCCTTCTCCTTAGTTTACACATCATAAGCTGTGAATATGCAATGCTGTGAATATGCAATGGCACTAATGACGAGAGACCTCTAACATGGTAGTGTGATGTTGTTTGCATCTTGCATATGATTTATTTCTTGTACTTCTTCACATTTGTTTAAACGCCATTTATGATGAGACACTGTTAACTTGGCAGAGCGATATTTGTAGAATCTTTCATATGGTGTCTACCTTCCATTGCATTGCTTCTAATTTGGTGAAATGTCTTCTTCTTAGTTTACACATCATAGTTCTGGTTGTCTCTTCCGTCCTATTTTTCATACATATTACATCCTCCTATCATGTGGTTGTCTAACATTAAAGTTCAGTTCGTCTGCATCACGCATCAATTTGTTCTGAAGAACTAAATTGTTATTCGTTTTTCTTGTCGGCTTGACTTAACATGGCACAGAGAAAGACGAAGAAACACAGAATGGCAGGGAATGAGAAGCGGATGAATCCTGCAGATTCTGCTGGTACTGATGGTGCAATAGAAGGTCAAAGTCCAGCAAAAAATTCTACAAACACGACATCCCATGCTACACGAGTTGCAAAAGAAAGACAAACAGAAACAAATAGCTGGCACCAAACAAGCAGAGACAGCCCTAGTTCTTGCAACACCTACCACAGTACTACCAGCTGCACGACGTACTCGTGCGTCAACCGAGCTAGCAGCACGTTCTCAAGCTCCCTTGCCACCTGACACTACTTCTCAAGCACTCTTGACACAAGACGAGTTGGCAATATCAGATGAACCTTGTGAGCTTCAACAGCAAGAAGGTAGTTGCTGGAGTCAAGTTACAGTTGCATGCTTCTTTATATGTAGTCTCACAGTTTGATGTACACTAACACTTCCTATGTTTGTTGTTGGACTAGAACCTAGGTGCAAGAGCAAATAAACATCAGGGATAATGCTCGATAGGTTAACTAAATCTAGAGGAGGAAGAATGTAGATTCGTTTTCAGGCAGGTTTAAAAAGGCCACATGATGCTACAGATTCAGCCAAGTTAGTGTCAGAGGCAGCGGTTGCTGTTAGGTGTAATGTATGTATCCTCCCAACATGGATTCAGTACAGGAATGACAAATACTAAACCCAGTTCAACATCTTCCTCGACCATTTATCTGTAAGTATGGTTATGTATGGAAACTAGTAATATCGCCTTGCTCTGTCCAATACTTTCTAGGTTGCTGATAATGAGACTCCCATAATTTTCAACAGATGAGGTTCAAGTTGGATAGCCAAGATGATGCAACCAGACAAGCTTGCACCCATGTTTTCAAGTCTGCTCTGCGACAGTATCGGTATAACTTGAGGAAAACTCACTTTGAAGGCAAGGCTAACAGTGAAATTGCCCAAACATCTCCAATGGAAAATATATCTGATGAAGACTGGAGAGGCCTCGTTAAACACTGGTCCGATCCGAAGTATCAGGTACATTATATATATATGTCATCAGATCACATGTTGAAGTCCTATTTGCGCATGTGCCACACAAATCTATCTTCTTGTAGGTGAACTGTTCAAAGAACAAGGCCAACCGTATGAAAGTGAAATTCCAACAGACGACAGGATCTCGTAGCTATATTGCACACTGCGAGGCTCTTGTAATTAGCTGCTGTTTCACTCTTTTCGTTGTACCATATTATCAGATCTATATTGACTTGTTCCAAATGCAGAGGAAATCCCGCAAGGACCAAAAAGTACCTGAACCAAATGCTATGGAAATCTTCAAGGACTGTCACACCAGCAAGAAGAAGGGCATGACTACACCAGTCAAAGCCGCTGTTGTAAGTCCTTAATCCTCATGCCTTTTAACTACTACTTACTCTGACTTGTGCCTTGAACTGCATGGTTTGCAGCCAATGTCTATTACTCTTTTCAATTTTATACACAATTGTCTTAGCGTATCATTGCACCTTACAAGGTTTAAAAGAGAGGAGTGATGTTCCTTTGATCTTGACCCGTAATCTAGTTCCGTGCTGGACTTGCCCACACAACGTTACAATTGCATGTTTGTATATTCTCAATTGTTTTGTGATATGAATGACGTCATACTATGCTTACCATATTATAAACTTCGTCTCTTTATCCTTAGCCCTCAATACAATGTGAAGAAATAGACAATACATAAGCGATGGTACATGGTCATATGTTTGGAACCTAGTTTTATTATGTACTTTGCAATAAAATACAACTAATATTTTACATGGGTTCACCAGAATAAGTTCTGTATATAGACCAAAGCTATTTTGTTTGGATTTTCTGCCTCCTTAATATCTTCTGTTCTGGTACTACTAATGTAAAACCTCAACTTTTCAGCGAGCTATGGAAAAAATGGTGGAACCGCCACCTTCTGAAGGTGGCGAGGCAACTATAACCGCAATGTCAGCTCTTGCTGCAGTGGGTCAGTACCTGTCCACTAACATTGCCAAAAGCATGTTCTTGCGTAATAATGGGTTGGCTATTAAGGCAATATCGTCCAAACTGCCTCATGATCAAGATATGCAAGCTCAAAGCAATGTTGTATCTGCGCTCCAGACACAAGTCCATTCCCTAACAGAGACCCTTTGTGAAACAAGGAGAAACATTGCTCAATGTCGTCAAGATATGCATGGTTTTGAAACCAGACTATCAGGCATTTGCTATGTTGTTCAGGAGCCTAGGGGAAATGAAGGCGAGGGTTATGGTGCTCCATCGGACAATACAGCATGAAAACGTAACAGTCAGGTCAAATGAACTGAGCTTCTGAACTTCTGGTGGTGCATTTATCTGCTAGACTATTAATTTTTATGCCAACCTTCCTTTTGTTATATAGTTGTAATTTATTTTGGTGCGATACAAAATTTATTCTTAACATGCAGCCACCGCCTGAAGAAAATAGCAAGTCATTTTTGTATAGTGTGGGGTGTTCCCTATATTTGCATTGGTGGCGATCTTTGATGCCAAGTGGATGTAATCTGTGCAATCGCCTTAATAGCCTAGCATTAGTTTCGGCCTTATTTACTTCCTAGTCTTCTTTTTCCCTGGTTTGCTAGTGGCCGCAACTACCATGGGCCATATACGGGCCGTAGGATCCATGGCTCTCCTACAGGCCGTCGATAAATGGGCCTGTAATTGGTGGGCCTCGGGCCGTCGGATAAATGGGTCTACATGGGCCATAATCAGGCGTAATTGGTATCGGCCCAGCATGGTAACAGGCCGTTAATAGGCCGTAGGACAGCAAAGGCTTAATTATGTCACAGGCATAACGGGTCGTTAATGGGCCAGAATATAGGACGGGCTGGAAACGGCGCAACGGGTTAACAGGCCAGAAACGGGCCGACTCTTGCCATGGGCCGAATTTGGCCCATTAGGGTAATAGGCCAGTAACGGGCCGACTCTTGCCATGGGCCGAATTTGGCCCATTAGTGGAACAGGCTAGTAATGGCCTGACTCTTTCCATGGGCCGAATTTGGCCCATTAGGGGAACAGTCCAGTAACGGGCCGAAAGTAATGGAGGGCCGAAAAGGAGCCCAAGAACGTATGGGGCATCAATAGGCCGAAAGCTAACACGGGCTGGAAACGGCCCATGTAAATCACAGGCCGTTAACGGGTATAAAGAAAATTACTGTTCATTATGGACTAGAGTCACCGTGGGCCTTTACTTGGGCCGGCCTATTATGGCACACGAAAATCTTGTGGGCCTTTACCTCGGCCGGCCCATTATGGCCCGCGAAATCTTGTGGGCCTTTAGCTGGGCCGGCCCATTATGGTCCGCAAAATCTTGTGGGCCTTTAGTTGGACCGGCCCATTTAAACTTGTTGGGTTGTGCCCCGTGTCGACGTATCATAGGCGCCTACTGTCCAGTGAGTGGATGACATCTGTCCCGACGATGAGCCGACACGTGTTTCCTCTAGCCAATGATGATTTTACACATGGAAAATCCCCATTGGTCGGGGCTGTTAATGGGTTATCGGATCCAAAACCCGACACGATAGCTTAAGGTGTTCCGTTACGGTGGATGCCATGTGTCGGTCACCCTTGACGAAAGCACTTCTGTGAAGCGCGATTTATTGTCATGGAAGTGGACACTTCCATGATGATAATTTTGGTAATGTCATGGAACACTTCTACGATAGCACAGGTATGACTATCTTGATTCTGTCATAAATTTGTCATGGATGTACATGCATGACAAAAAAAGCGACCTACTATGACAAACACGTATCATCACGGAAGTGTATTTTTTTGTAGTGATCGTAACAAGAAAATAAAGTTTCTATGATCTGATCGCGGAGGCAAATATTTAAGTTACGAGTTTGGCCTTTGTAATGCCCACGATGCGGCTATATCTCCCACGTGCCGAGGCATGACTTAGAGGCATAACCACATGGTGGTTTTGTCGCAAGAAGGGTCATATTCACACAATCCCATGTAATGAACAAGAAAGGGATAAATAGAGGGTTGGCTTACAATCGCCACTTCACACAATACTTAAATAAATCATACACCATCCAAAATACACACATAGACCGACTATGGCCAAATCCAAATAAAAGAGGATAAAGCCAACTGCTAGATCCCCGATCGTCCCAACTAGGCTCCACTACTGATAATCAGGAAACGAAACATAGTAACGACCAAGGACCTCGTCGAACTCCCACTTGAGTTCGGTAGCATCACCTGCACTGGTATCATCGGCACCTGCAACTGTTTGGGAGTATCCGTGAGTCACGAGGACTCAGCAATCTCACACCCACGAGATCAAGACTATTTAAGCTTATGGGTAGGGTGTGGTAATGAGGTGGAGTTGCAGGAAGAGCTAAGAAAATATGGTGGCTAACATACGCAAATAAGACTAGGATAAGAAGCTACGCAACGGTCGTGAAGCTAGAAGTGATCAAGAAGTGATTCTGAAACTGCTTACGATCAAACATAACTCAAACCGTGTTCACTTCCCGGACTTCGCCGAAAAGAGACCATTGATGTCTACTACACAACCTTCTTCTTGTAGACGTTGTTGGGCATCCAAGTTCAAAGGTTTGTAGGACAGTAGCAAATTTCCCTCATGTCACATCCCTAGCTGCTGGTAGTGCTCTAGGCTAGCTTCATGTGTGCATCATGTCTATATTTTCGAAACTTGAACTGAGGAATTTTGGAAGCCTCAAAAACTTAAATAAAAGAGGGGCAAAAACCCTAGAAATCTCATTCATTGCTCCAAAATGCTCTTCTTAAATGTTTGATAATTTTTGGTAAGGGTTCTGGTCCCAACCAAAATATTGAACATTTTTAAGGAATTATTTTTTGGACTTTGAATTTAAATCATTAGCTATTTGAATTTGAATTATATTCATATAATTAGAATATAATTTCAAATACCCCTGAAATATTTTATGAGCTTTTGGAAAAGTCCATCTAGCAAAATAAAAATATTCAGAGGAGTTTTTGGCATTGTTTGAATTATTTTAAATTCAAAACAGTGGCAAAACAAATTTTAAAAAAAATAAAACAGAACAGAAATATAAAACAGAGCAGAACCTACCTGGCCTTACCTGGTAGCCCGCTGGCCGGCCCAGCACTGTGCTGGCCCGTGCCAGCCACCTGCTTCCTCCCGCCAGAGCAGGCAGGCAGCTGCCTGTCGGCCGCGCGCGCCGCCGTGCGCCACCTCCTGCCTGGTTGCCTCCCTCCTCGATGCGCCTGGAGACGCCACGACACCCCTGGCCTCTCTCTCACTCTCCCTGGAACCCCTCGCGCTCTCCCTCGCTCCTCCCCCTCCTCTGCTCTCTCTCCCTCACGCGCCCGAGCGGAGCCCGTCGCCGCCGCTTGCTGCTGCCGCGGCCACCGCCTCCCCCTCGCTTCTCTGACCAGCCCACGAGCTCTGCCTAGAACCCGAGCACCTCTCCGCCGACCCACGCAAGGCCGGAGGACCCCAAGACGACGCCGCGACCCTTCTTCCCCGTCCACGGCCGCCGGATGCCGCCGCCCGATTCGTCGTCCACAGGGCCTCCCTGAGCTCGCCGTCTTCTTCAACCGACTCCCCGTGAGCTCCTCTTCATCCTCCCCCTCTCCGTTTTCTCTCTAGCATGCCGTAGCCGCCGCGCCTCTCTCCCCCGACAGCACGCCGCCGCACGAGCTCATCGCCGACGAGGCTCCGATGGCCATTTGATCCCGTGCGTGCCTCCGTTGGGTTCGTGAGCTCTCATAGAACGCGTAGGTGCTAACCGTAGATCCTCTCGTGCACGGTGCCGTCGTTTTCATCGGCGCCCGAACTCCGGCCGCCGCCACGACCTCGCTTTCGGCGAACTCCGTCCACCCCCGCACCTCCCGTTGGTTCCCCTAGATGCGCGCGGGCACGGGCTATCCTCTGGTGCCCCTGGCGCGTCGATCCGTCGTCTCTGGCGCAACTCCGGCGAGCCACCGCCGCTCTGGGTCGTCGCCGTCGTCCAACCGCTGGCGAATCCGACGTGGCCGTCGTTAGCGGCTAACCCCCCCACACTAACCAACCCCCTAGGCCACTGACTCGTGGGCCCCACGCCCCTAATTAATCACAGCTTAACTCCTGTTTAATTTAACTAACCCCGGTGGGCCCATGCGTCAGTGTTGACTACGCTGACGTGGCCGTTGACTTGGTCCCACCTGTCAGTGAGCTAAGCAGCCCTGTGACACTGACGTGTGGCCCCCACACGTCAGGTTTGACTCTAGGCGACCCAGTTGACCTGCTGATGTCATGATGATGTTAGGCTGACGCAGTAATGTTTTCTGGATTTATTTTTATTCAGAAAATTCCAGAAAATAGCTAAAACTTCAATAAATCATAGAAATTCAACCGTAACTCCAAATTAAATAAATTATATATGAAAAATTATCAGAAAAATTCAAGGAATCCATCTGTACCATTTTCATGCATGTTAGAACAACTTATAGATACTGTTTAGCACAAATCATACTAATGGCATTTAAATATCCACATATGGAGTTCGAATTTGAATCTTGGATTCAAACCAACTTCATTTAATCTGGTTTTAGGTGCATTAGCCCAAAACACATTCATATTGCCATGTCATAGCATGCATCATATTGTGCATTGCATTGATCGTGTTTTTCTGTATTTGCCGGTATTTGTCCCCTCTCGATAGACGTGATACCGATGATGTGATCGTTGACACTGATGAAGACTCAATGTTATCTTCAGAAGTGCCAGGCAAGCAAAACCCCCTTGTTCATTCCGATAAAATCCCACTCTCTCGCTCCTGCTCTCTTTTACTGCATTAGGACAACAACGACATATTTGTTACTTGCTGCGGTAGCTGAACCCCTTTATCCTTTGCATGACCTATCATTGCCACAGTAAATAGATGAAACCCACTAGCATGAGTAGGAGTTGTTTGAGCCCTGATGTGCCTACTCATTCATGCTTGTTTGTCATGCCTGCTATTGCTTAGAGTTGAGTCAGGTCTGATTCATCGGGGATGAATCAGAGGCGTGTGAACATGTCCCAATGTGCGTGAGCTAAGTGTGTGAACACGATTTGGTAAAGGTAGCGGTGAGAGGCCATGTAGGAGTACATGGTGGGTTGTCTCATTGCAGCCGTTCTCAGGAACTGAGTTCTGTGTTTGTGATCCATGACCAGCTACTACCACACATTGGAATGCTTAAGTGCCCCTCTCGACTTATTAATCAACATGATCTCTGTCCAGGAGTTGCAACTAGTTTCTGGTGTTTGTAGGTAGTGTTAGTAGTCTACCAAGTGGCACCCGGTACAGGTGGGCTTGGGACAGACTAGGCACAGTGGCACGGTGTACCAAGTGGCACCTGGTTGGTGGGCTTGGGAACCCTGCTCACATCGTTTGGGGCCGTGAGCGACACCCCGGCCGGATCTCCTTGCGGATGGAACCCGAATAGGCGATAAACCTGGACTAGAGACTTGTTCGGTTAGTCAGGTCGTGGCCGACTCCCTCGCCCGGCTTCCGCTTGAAGGTTGCCGAGGTACATGACGTGTACAGGGCGGTAAGTGGCGGGAGCGTGTGTGAAGAAGTACACCCCTGCAGGGTTAACATCATCTATTCGAATAGCCGGATTCCTCGGATATGGAAATTTGGACCCCTTGTACAGTTCATAGACAAGTGAAAGTGGATACTCTAAAATACGCAAGATAAGCGTGAGTGCTATGGATGGCGTTCTCGTAGGGAGACGGGAGCGGATCCATAGTGGTGTATTGATATTGTGAATATGTGGACTCGTGTGCGCCACCTCAAAAGAGTTACTTGCAGTCGTAGTTCAGGTTAGCCACCGAGTCAAAGCTGGCTTGCTGCAGTCAAACCCCTCCACCCCCTTGTTGATAATGATGCATATGTAGATAGATCTGATGTAAGTCTTGCTGGGTACATTTGTACTCACGTTTGCCTATTTTATGTTTTGCAGAGAGACTTCAGTCTCACTAGTAGTTCCGCGTGGACTTCGACGTTTAGCTTGTTACCTCAGCTACGATCTTGTGTCCTCGGCAGGATCTGGTAGATAGTCAGGCTTCTCAGCCTTTTTCATTTATAGATGTCTGTACTCAGACATGATAGCTTCCGTTTGTGCTTTGATTTGTATGCTCTGAGTGTTGGGTCATGAGACCCATGTTTGTAATATCTCGCTCCTCGGAGCCTATTGAATAATTACTTGAGTCGTAGAGCCATGTTGTGATGCCATGTTGTATCTGCACATATCGAGCATATTGTGTGTATGTTGTTGAAATGCTTGGTATGTGTGGGATCTGACTATCTAGTTGTTTATCCTTAGTAGCCTCTCTTACCGGGAAATGTCTCCTAGTGTTTCCACTGAGCCATGGTAGCTTGCTACTGCTCCGGAACACTTAGGCTGGCCGGCATGTGTCCTTCTTCGTTCCTGTGTCTGTCCCTTCGGGGAAATGTCACGCGATGAATACCGGAGTCCTGTTAGCCCGCTACAGCCCGGTTCACCGGAGTCCTGCTAGCCCAGTGCTACAGCCTGGATTCACTCGCTGATGACCGACACATTCGATGTTGGGTCATGGATGTCTGTCCCTGTAAGTTTGTGCCACTTTGGGTTTACGACTAGCCATGTCAGCCCGGGCTCCTTACCATATGGATGCTAGCGACACTACCATATACGTGTGCCAAAAGACGCAAACGGTCCCGGGCAAAGGTAAGACGACACCCGTGGGAATACCGTGCGTGAGGCCGCAAAGTGATATGAGGTGTTACATGCTAGATCGATGTGGCATTGAGTCGGGGTCCTGACACCTCAAGTGGGTGACCTAAGGTTTATCAATCCGTGGGAAGCGTAGGATGAAGATGGTCTCTCTCAAACAACCCTGCAACCAAATAACAAAGAGTCTCTTGTGTCTCCAACACACACAATACAATGGTAAATTGTATAGGTGCACTAGTTCGGCAAAGAGATGGTGATACAAGTGCAATATGGATGATAGATATAGGTTTTTGTAATCTGAAAATATAAAAACAACAAGGTTACTAATGATATAAGTGAGCGAAGATGATACTGCAATGCGTTGAAACAAGGCCTAGGGTTCATACTTTCACTAGTGCAAGTTCTCTCAACAATAATAACATAATTGGATCATATAACTATCCCTCAACATGCAACAAAGAGTCACTCCAAAGTCACTAATAGCGGAGAACAAACGAAGAGATTATTGTAGGGTACGAAACCATCTCAAAGTTATCCTTTCTGATTGATCTATTCAAGAGTCCGTAGTAAAATAACACGAAGTTATTCTTTCCGTTCAATCTATCATACAGTTCGTACTAGAATAACACCTTAAGACACAAATCAACCAAAACCCTAATGTCACCTAGATACTCCAATGTCACCTCAAGTATCCGTGGGTATGATTATACGATATGCATCATACAATCTCAGATTCATCTATGAAACCAACACAAAGAACTTCAAAGAGTGCCCCGAAGTTTCTACCGGAGAGTCAAGACGAAAACGTGTGCCAACCCCTATGCATAAGTTCACGAGGTCACGGAACTCGCAAGTTGATCACCAAAACATACATCAAGTGGATCACGTGATATCCCATTGTCACCACAGATAAGCACATGCAAGACATACATCAAGTGTTCTCAAATCCTTAAAGACTCAATCCGATAAGATAACTTCAAAGGGAAAACTCAATTCATCACAAGAGAGTAGAGGGGGAGAAACATCATAAGATCCAACTATAATAGCAAAGCTCGCGATACATCAAGATCGGGTGAATCAAGAACACAAGAGAGAGAGAGATCAAACACATAGCTACTGGTACGTATCCTCAGCCCCGAGGGTGAACTACTCCATCCTCATCATGGAGAGCGCTGGGATGATGAAGATGGCCACCGGAGAGGGATTCCCCCCTCCAGCAAGGTGTCAGAACGGGTCTAGATTGGTTTTCGGTGGCTACAGAGGTTTGCGGTGGCGGAACTCCCGATCTAGGTTCCTTTCTGGAAGTTTGGGGTTATATAAGAGGTGTTGGCGTCGGGGACAAGTCAGGGGGGTCTCTGAGGCGGCCACAAGGTAGGGGACGCGCCCAGGGGGGTAGGGCGCGCCCCCACCCTCGTGGTGGCCTCGGGACTCTTCTATCCCATCTCCGGTACTCCGTGGGCTTCTTTTGGTCCAAAAATGATCTCTGTGAAATTTCAGGTCAATTGGACTCCGTTTGATTTTCCTTTTCTGTGATACTCAAAAACAAGGAAAAACAAAAACTGGCAATGGGATCTAGGTTAATAGGTTAGTCCCAAAAATCATATAAAACAGCATATAAATGCATATAAAACATCCAAGGTTGATAATACAATAGCACGAAACAATCAAAGAATATAGATACGTTGGAGACGTATCAACCATCACGGCTACACACATGGTTGATTCATTTTAATTAAGTCAAGTGTCAAGTTCTCTACAACCGGATATTAACAAATTCCCATTTTCCACATAACCACGGGCACGGCTCTCAAAAGTTTATACCCTGCAGGGGTGTCCCAACTTAGCCCATCACAAGCTCTCACGATCAACGAAGGATATTCCTTCTCCCGAAAAGACCCGATCAGGCTCGGAATCCCGGTTACAAGACTTTTCGACAATGGTAAACAAGACCAGCAAAACTACCCGATGTGCCGACAAATCCCGATAGGATTCGCAGGTATCTCGTTCTTAGGGCACACCAGATGGGACAAGCTACGAGTAAAACCAGCCCTCAAGTTTCCCCAAGGTGGCCCCGCGGGTTGCCCGGTTCAGACAAATACTCAGAGGGGCACTGGCCCGAGGGGGTTTAAAATAAAGATGACCCTTGAGTCTGCAAAACCAAAGGGAAAGGTATAGGTGGTAGGTAGGCAAATGGTAAAACCAAGGTTGGGCCTTGTTAGAGGAGTTTTATTCAAAGCGAACTATCAAGGGGGTCTCATAACCCCAACCACGTAAGGAATGCAAAATCAAGGAACATAACACCGGTATGACGGAAACTAAGGCGGCAAGAGTGGAACAAAACACCAGGCATAAGGCCAAGCCTTCCACCCTTTACCAAGTATATAGATGCATTAATTAAAATAAGAGATATTGTGATATACCAACATAAACATGTTCCAACATGGAGCAATCTTCAAATTCATCTGCAACTAACAATGCTATAAGAGGGGCTGAGCAAAAGCGATAACGTAGCCAAACAACGGTTTGCTAGGAACGTGGATTAGAGGCTTGACATGGCAATATGGAAGGCATGATATAACAAGTGGTAGGTAGCGCGACATAGCGATAGAATGAACAACTAGCAAGCAAAGATAGAAGTGATATCGGGGGTATGGTCATCTTGCCTGAGATCCCGCAAGGAAGAAGAACGAGTCCATGAAGAAGACAAACGGACGAAGTTGAACGAATCCTCACAACTCCGGAACAAAACCGAAGCTAACGAGAGAAGCAAACCGGAAAGAAGCAAGCAACATGATAAAGACACAAGCATAAACATGGCATGATGCACAACCAAGGATGATGCATGTTCGGTTTAAATATGCATGGCATGGCAAAGTGCACAAGCAAAACTACAAGTTAAGTGGAGCTCAACATGTAACAAGATGCATGTTGACGAAACACCACATTTGATTATTTAGTTCACTCCCGGTTAGGTACTCAAAAATATTAAATGTTGGTTAACATGGAAAGAGGTGAGGCATAAGTAAACTAACTATTTAGGCAAACTTAAATGAGGCCGGAAACATCAAACAACACTTCCGGAAAATCCCCATATGCATATTATGAATTTGGTACTGTTCTGCCCTCAACCATATTTTAGAGTTGTTAAACATGCAAGATGAGTGCACCATGTTAAACTAGGCATTTTCTACCCCATTTGCATATAAAGTTTATTTAAAATGGAGCTACGGTTATTTAGTTATTAAATAAATCATTTTAACATGGCATTTCAGCAACTTTAATCAAACAGTATTTTTTAACATTTTAAACATAGATGAAAGTTGGATATTATTAATCTACACATAATTCTAAGAATTTTACATATACAATGTTTTTACATATGATGCACGGATGATTGATTATTATATGCATGGACATGAGGGACTATTCTGTAAAACTGGCACTCTCTGGAAAATTGCTAAAATCATACAGAACGGAAAAAAAGATGCGGGCCGAAATTGAACAGTGCATTGAGGCGGTTGGGCTGCTCACCATGGGCCATTGGCCCGTTCGATGGAGGAGGTAGGCCGATTGAGGAGGCCCTGGCTGGACCTTGGAGGCGCTGCAGCCGACCCACATGCACGAAGCAGGGGAGGCGAGCGAGACAAGCGGAAGTAGAGGAGCAGTCAACATGAGCGGGAAGCAGGGCGAGCTCGATCCTCCTGGATCGGCGCGACGAGGAGGAAGACGAGGAGCGGCACGAGGAGGGACTTGGCACGGGATGCGGTCAACGGGCGCAGGCGATCGAAGGCAAAGGACACTTGGCGCTCAGGTCGTCCTCGACCTCGCGTGGGCTACCCCACGCAGAAGTAGGGGAGGCAGAGGCGACATGCAGAGGAGCGCCGGGGACAGCAGAGCTCGGCGCGGATCCATGGCGTCGAGGCGCGGGGGTTCCTGGACGGAGTGGACCTGGCTGACCCCATCCTGATCAGGTGGTGGAGCGGCTCCCAGTTGAAGCTCGAGGTTGGGTGTTCATGGCGGGACTTGGAGCGTTGTTGAAGGCTCCAGCGACGGGGACGGTGGGAGGCGTCAGATCCGGGCTTGGGGAATCCATTCCTGGTGACGAGGTGACCTGGCGCAGCGCGGGAGTGGAGATCCGAGCGGCGATGACGAGGCCCAAGGCGGTAGGGGCTGGTTCCCTGAACACAACAGAGAGAGGGAGTTAGGTGAGAGAGATGAGTTCGAGAAGAAGCGAAGGAAGAAGGATAGGGATGCGATGGGGAGTCTGGCCTGGCCTGCTGGCGGCTGCTGGCAACGGCGCCGGTCGTCAAACGGCGGGGCGAGAGGGAGGCCAGGGACGAAGCAGGGCACGAGCAGGAGAAAGAGGGGCGCTGTGCTATGGTGGTTGGTTCGCTGGGGAATTCAGGGGAGAGGGTGGAGGCTTGGCTGGTGGTTTGGAATGGGAGGGATCCCGAGGAGGATTTGGAAGATGGCGGCGCGAGGGGGAAGGATGGGACAGCTCTCATAGATTTTAGGGTTGCCCCATTTATATATGTTAGTGGATTAGGTTAGGGGGGTATTTGGTCTGTCCGACCGTAATTGGGCGGTCGAGAATAAATAAGTTAGGGAGTCCAAATAAGAAAACGAAGATGTTTTAGGGATGTTTGGAGATGATCCGGATCCAACGGTGACGATAGTCTGGTTCGGGTTTGGGGCAGTTGCGGACGCGCATGTGAGGGGATCTGTGCACTATGCAGAGAAGCTTGACATTTAGTGAGAGTGGAAAACAAAGACAACGGGGGATGACAAAAGGCCACGGAGAAGACAAGAGAGAAGAGAGAGGTCCGAGAGAAGGTGATGAAGGCAAAGGGAGAAACGACAACGACGACTGATGCAGGTTTTGTAAAATGACGGCGATGAAGTGCCGATGCAATGCAAACGATGACATGATGAATGCAACAAACAAATGAAACACATGGCAACAAAGAAAAACAAGGAAGGCTTCTGAAGCGTCGGTCTCAGGGCATCACAGCCGTCATTTAAGACAATGTGGAATAGTTTCACAACTCACGCCACCTGGAACACCACAACGTAATGGTGTGTCCAAACGGTGTAACCGTACTTTATTAGATATGGTGCGATCTATGATATCTCTTACCGATTTACCAGCACATTTTGGGGTTATGCATTAGAGACAGTTGCATTCACGTTAAATAGGGCACCGTCTAAATCCGTTGAGACGACACCGTATGAACTATGGTTTGACAAGAAACCAAAGCTTTCGTTTCTTAAAGTTTGGGGTTGCGATGCTTATGTGAAAAAGTTTCAAACTGATAAGCTCGAAGCCAAATTGGAGAAGTGCGTCTCCATACGATACCCAAAAGAAACTGTTGGGTACACCTTCTATCACAGACCCGAAAGCAAGATTTTTTGTTGCTAAGAATGGATCCTTTCTAGAGAAGGAGTTTCTCTCGAAAGAAGTGAGTGGGGGGAAAGTAGAACTTGATGAGGTAATTGTACCTTCTCCCGAATTGGAGAGTAGCTCATCACAGAAATTAGTTTCAGTGATGCCTACACCAACTAGAGAGGAAGCTAATGATAATGATCATGAAACTTCAGATCAAGTTACTACCGAACCTCATAGGTCAACCAGATCACGTTCCGCACCAAAGTGGTATGGTAATCCTATTCTGGAAGTCATGTTACTAGACCATGACGAACCTACGAACTATGAGGAAGCGATGATGAGCCCAGATTCTGATAAATGGCTTGAGGCCATGAAATCTGAGATAGGATCCATGTATGAGAACAAAGTGTGGACTTTGGTTGACTTGCCCAATGATCGGTGAGCCATAGAGAATAAATGGATCTTCAAGAAGAAGACTAACGCTAATGGTAATGTTACTGTCTACAAAGCTCCACTTGTTGCGAAAGGTTTTTGACAAGTTCAAGGAGTTGACTATGATGAGATGTAGGATCTAGAAGAAGGAGTGTCTAGAGGGGGGTGATTAGACATTTAATGCTAAAGTTGACTTTTTAAGCTTTTTCGGTTTAAGTGGAGTTTGGGCACAATTTAACATACACAATACATATCAAGCAAGCATGCAAAGAGTGTATAGGCAGCGGAAAGTAAAGCATGCAACTTGCAAGAATGTAAAGGGAAGGGTTTGGAGAGTTCAAACGCAATTGGAGACACGGATGTTTTTCCCATGGTTCGGATAGGTGGTGCTATCCTACATCCACGTTGATGGAGACTTCAACCCACGAAGGGTAACGGTTGCGCGAGTCCACGGAGGGCTCCACCCACGAAGGGTCCACGAAGAAGCAACCTTGTCTATCCCACCATGGCCATCGCCCACGAAGGACTTGCCTCACTAGCGGTAGATCTTCATGAAGTAGGCGATCTCCTTGCCCTTACAAACTCCTTGGTTCAACTCCACAATCTTGTCGGAGGCTCCCAAGTGACACCTAGCCAATCTAGGAGACACCACTCTCCAAGAAGTAACAAATGGTGTGTTGATGATGAAATCCTTGCTCTTGTGCTTCAAATGATAGTCTCCCCAACACTCAACTCTCTCTCATAGGATTTGGATCTGGTGGAAAGAAGATTTGAGTGGAAAGCAACTTGGGGAAGGCTAGAGATCAAGATTCATATGGTAGGAATGGAATATCTTGGTCTCAACACATGAGTAGGTGGTTCCTTCTCAGAACATATGAGTTGGAATGATGTATGTGTTCTGATGGCTCTCTCCACGAATGAAGAGGAGGTGGAGGGGTATTTATAGCCTCCACACAAAATCCAACCGTTACACACAATCTACCAATCTCGGTGGGACCGAATCAGAAAACTCGGTCTGACCGAAATAGTAAACCTAGTGACCGTTAGTGATTCTCGGTGGGACTGACTGGAACAACTCGGTGAGACCGATGTGCTAGGGTTAGGGAAAATCCAAAACTCGGTTTGACCGATTACTCAAACTCGGTGGGACCGATTTGGGTAATAAGTGAAACAGAGAGTTGGCCAAGCAAACTCGGTGGGACCGATTGCATATCTCGGTGGGACCGAAGATATTGCAACAGGTAACAGAGAGTTTGCAAGCCCATCTCGGTGAGACCGAGATCCTTATCGGTAGGACCGAATTGCTAGGGTTTGGCAGTGGCAAATGACAAGTGAAACTCGGTGCCGCCGGATAGAAAGAATCGGTATGACCGAGTTTGGCTTTGGGTTTAGGTCATATGTGGAAGTGGGAAAGTAGCTGAGGATTTTGGAGCATATCATTAAGCACTTTGAGCAAGAGGCTCATTATCAACACCTCATCCCTCCTTGATAGTATTGGCTTTTCCTATGGACTCAATGTGATCTTGGATCACTAAAAGTGTAAAATGAAGAGTCCTGAGCTTGAAGCTTTTAGCCAATCCTTTGTCCTTAGCATCTTGAAGAGGTTCCCACAACCTTTAGTCCATGCCACTCCATTGTTGAACTTATCTGAAATATACTAGGTAAAAGTATTAGTTCAACAAGAGATATGTTGTCATCAATTATCAAAACCACCTGGGGAGCACTTGTGCTTTCAATCTCCCCCTTTTTGGTAATTGATGGCAACATACATCAAAGCTTTAGATAAAGATATAAAGAACAGCAAGTAAAGCTTTGGAAGGACTTGTAACAAATATAGGCTCCCCCTACATGATGCACTCATATGAATATAAAATATAGAAGCATGTGAGAGCATAATCATGACAGAGTAGGCAGTGTGTTACATGTATCTTGGCCATATGCATCAGAGCAAAAGATTGTTAAGGAAAATACCTTCATGCTCATGAATCTTTCTTGCAAACAGTATGTACATAAACAAGAACTCCTCATACTCATGATTTTGATGCATGCATTTACCTTGTAGTCTTTGAGTTGGCTTAGGATGGAATGAACCTGCACAAACACGGTTAGATAACACAGGTACATCCACTAGCCAGAGAAAGCAACAGAAACCACAAGAATACCAAGACTGGGATGACATGTAGAGAGTAAGTACTAGGTACTACATTGAATTCAACATGTCCCCAAGAGTAAAGATATGCAATGAATTCGACTGATTTCTTTCCCATGGGTGTCTTGCTCCCCCTGAATCTTATATGGGATATTGGGAGAAGATAGGGAATAGAAAGTCAGAGCTGAAAGAAACAAATGAACATGGCTTTCCCCCTAAAAAGACTTGTGACATCTCTCCTCTTGAACATCAAGCATCTGGGATCCTTGAGTATTGTCTCTCCCCCTAGAGATCTCTTTCTCCCCCTTAATACATTATTTGGGACATCTGGGATCCTTGAGACTTTCTCTCCCCCCTTTAGTGCTTTGATGTGATCTCTCTCTCCCCGAAGATAAGCTTTGATGTGATCTCTCTCTCCCCCTTTGACATCAATTTCCAAGAAGGGTCTTATGGAATCCGTCCAAAAGGTTTGGTCCTTGAGACTCAGCATAAAGCAATGGATAAAATTGGGATGCTTTTAGAGGAAAAGATTCAATGAGTGGAGCTGGATCAGAATATAGATTATGTGACAAACTGTTTTTTTTGTTGCGAAATCGGTGGCACCGAGTGGTATGTTTCGGTGGTACCGAAGGGATTCGGTTGGACCGAAAATTACAGATCGGTGAAACCGAGTTCATTACAGAGAAAACACTTGTCAGCTCAGCTCACTAGTCAAATAAGATCTCACAAATATTTGCAATGAAATACCTGAAGGATTTGCAAGGAATTGAATGCAGAAAATGCAGAACAAAAAGAAAAGAGAAGAAACTGAAGGATCTAGATGAAGTTTTTTTTGTTTTTGAAAAAGAGGAGGAAACAAATGAACAAGCATGAGACAAATGCAATAACACAGAAAAGGACACAAGAGAACTTCATCTAGAGTTGGGCGGTGACATAGTCACCTATGTTAGAGTATATTGACTTAGGAGTCAAGTGAGAACACTTGATCATAGGTCATACTCATCGTTTAAGCTCATAATGGGGTTACCATTTTTCGTTTAAGCATCTTGATGTATTCACATCTTGTTGAGTTGCTTTGACTCATGTCTTGGAGTAAAGCTTCTCTAAGATGGAATAACGTACCTTGGGTGGTGGAGTGGTTCTTGCTCATGTAGTTGAACTTGTGTGGGTGCTCAAGGTTGATGTAGTCCATCATTTGGAGCACCACTTGGAGTTTGAGTTCATCTACCTACATGGGTTAGTTCTTGCAAGGAAGAGCACTTGTGTATCCAAAAAAATGACAATCATGAAGCTTAGCATAAAATTTGTCAAAGGATATGTTTGAATGGTTTTGTGCTTCCTTGTCTTCAACCACCATTGTGTAGAGACATGGTGATGTAAAGATTGCTCAAGATGTGAGGGAGTCGCAATCTCATGGAATTAGTTTCAGCCAAGCACCTACATGGGTTAGACAACATGCAAGGTACAAATATATCCAAGACATAAGATAGTCATCATAAGAGATATATCATGGATTAGTCATAAGCTCATGTCTTGCATGTATCCAATGGAGTTCCTACTCCACTTTTGAAGCATCAATAATGTTCAATTCTCCTCTTAACCTACAAAATACTTTCTCATCAAGTGGTTTAGTGAATATATCCGCTAATTGCTTGTCAGTGCGAACATGCTTAAGATTAATGTCACCCTTAGCAACATGATCTCGAATGAAATGATGACGAACTTCAATATGCTTAGTTCGAGAATGTTGTACGGGATTATGACCAATTTTGATAGCACTTTCATTGTCACAAAGCAGTGGAACATGTTTCACATAAATTCCATAATCTTTAAGAGTTTGGGTCATCCAAAGTAATTGAGCACAACATGAACCAGCGGCAATGTATTCTGCTTCGGCTGTGGATAAGGATACCGAGTTTTGTTTCTTGGAGGACCAAGACACAAGAGATCTACCAAGAAATTGGCAAGTACCCGAAGTGGACTTCCTATCAACCTTGTCTCCGGCATAATCCGAGTCGGAATAGCCAACAAGATCAAAAGAAGACCTCTTAGGATACCAAATGCCAAAGTTTGATGTATGAATTAAGTATCTCACTATCCTTTTCACAGCCTTAAGATGACATTCTTTAGGAGCAGCTTGATATCGTGCACACATGCAAACACTTATCATAATATCGGGACGTGAAGCACATAGGTATAGTAATGAACCAATCATAGAACGATAAACCTTTTGATCAACCGGTTCACCACCTTTGGTCAAATCATTATGTCCACTAGTGGGCATGGGTGTAGACATACCTTTGCACTCTTGCATATTGAACTTCTTGAATAAGTCCTTGGTGTACTTCGTTTGAGAGACAAATGTACCTTCCTTAGTTTGCTTGATTTGCAAACCAAGAAAGAATTTGAGTTCACTCATCATAGACATCTCATACTTCTCTGACATTAGCTTTCCAAACTTTTCACTAAAGAGAGGGTTAGTTGAACCAAATATGATATCATCAACATAAATTTGGCATACAAATAGTTCTCCATTAACCCTTTTTGTAAAAAGAGTAGAATCAATTTTACCAATTTCAAAACCACTTGCAAGAAGGAACTTGGTCAAGCATTTATACCATGCTCTAGGAGCTTGTTTAAGACCATAGAGAGCTTTGTGAAGTTTGTAAACATGATTAGGTTTCTTAGGATTGACAAAGCCAGGAGGTTGTTTGACATAAACTTCCTCCTCTATTTCACCATTTAGAAAAGCACTTTTAATGTCCATTTGGTACAAGGTGATATTATGGTGATTAGCATAGGCAAGTAAGATGCGAATGGACTCAAGTCTAGCAACGGGAGCATATGTCTCACCATAGTCCATACCTTCGACTTGTGTGTACCCTTGGGCGACGAGACGTGCTTTGTTGCGAACCACTTGTCCATCTTCATCTTGCTTGTTGCGAAACACCCATTTGGTACCAATGATGTTGTGGTTGTTGTCGGGCTTCTCAACCAATGTCCAAACTTGGTTTCTCTCAAAATTGTGTAGCTCTTCATGCATAGCGTTTATCCAATCCGGATCTTCCAATGCTTCTTCAACCTTCATAGGTTCAATGCTAGAGATGAATGAATAGTTTTCACAAAAGTTAGCTAAACGAGTTTTTGAGCGAGTGATTCTCCCGGTTTGTATATCATTGAGAATTTGCTCGACGGGATGATCTTTGGCAATTCTTGCTCGAACTCGTGAGAGTTTTTTCTTGGGTCTTCGTTGAGCATCTTCTTCATCTTGTTCTTCTTCTTGTCCTTCTTCATTGTTGAAGTTGTCATTCTCTTGTCGTCATGGAGAAGGAGGTTGTTGATGTTCGTCTTGATGTACTTCCTCGTCTTCTTCATCTTGGCGTGTCCCACTTGTGGATGCTTCCATGTCAATTCTTGGTTCACCTTGTTGTGAAGTAGAAGCTTCCACTTGGACGGATGAGGTACTCTCCTTCACCTCCGTTGGACGAATTTTCCCAATGGACAAGTCTTGGATTGTTTCCGAAGGGTCTTTGTCTCCTACATCAATTGGCAATTGCTCTACTTGCGAGCCATTAGATTCATCAAACTTCACATCTACCGTCTCTTCAACCTTTCGGGTGAAATTGTTGTAGACACGGTAAGTGTGAGAGTTTGAGCCATAACCAAGTAGAAAACCTTCATGAGATTTAGAAGCAAACTTTGAACGACGATGCTTATCAAGAATGTAGCACTTTGAGCCGAATACTCGAAAGTATCCAACTTGGGGTTTGTTACCGGTGAGGAGCTCGTATGCCGTCTTGCCGAGTAGCTTGTGAAGATACAAGCGATTTGTTGCGTGACAAGCTGTCTCAACCGCTTCTGCCCAAAAGTGCTTTGGCGTCTTGTATTCATCAAGCATCGTTCTTTCCATTTCGATGAGCGTCCGGTTCTTCCTCTCAACAACTCCATTTTGTTGAGGTGTGTACGTAGCCGAGAACTCGTGTGAAATCCCTTCTTCGTCAAGAAAGGTGTCCACATTTGCGTTCTTGAACTCCGTTCCGTTGTCACTCCGAACCTTCTTGATCTTCACTTCAAACTGATTTTGGGCTTTCCTAGCGAAGTTTTTGAAGATCTTCTGGACCTGCGACTTGTCATTAAGAAAGAACACCCACGTAAATCTTGAAAAATCATCAACTATAACTAGACCAAAAGAATTTCCACCGAGACTCTTGTAGGCGTTGGGACCAAAAAGATCCATATGAAGTAGCTCGAGTGGCCTCCTTGTGGTCATGATGTTCTTCACGGGATGCCTTCCTCCAACCTGTTTACCTGCTTGACAAGCACTGCAAAGTCTATCCTTATCAAATATGACATCGTTAACTCCAAGGATATGATTTCCTTTAATAAGCTTGTCAAGGTTTCTCATGCCAACGTGACCTAGTCGTCTATGCCACAACCAACCTTTTGAGGATTTAGCAATAAAGCAAGTTTTAGGTTGTGCCTTTTTTAGAGAAATCGACAATGTAAAGATCACCTCTACGCATACCGGTAAAGACCATTTTATGATTGTCTCGACGAAACATTTGGCAATCTATCTCAGTAAATAGAACATTCAAACCAAAATCAGCAAGTCTAGATACTGAAAGTAAATTGTAGCCGAGAGATTCAACGAGCATGACATTTTGAATGGAACTATCATGTGAGATGGCCACCTTACCAAGGCCAACCACTTTACCCTTTGAATTATCACTAAAGGTGACATATTTTCGAGGGCCGTCATTTTCAGCAAGCTCACGGAACATCTCTTCATCTCCGGTCATGTGATCAGTACATCCACTATCAAGAACCCATTCCTTTCCACCTGACGCATATCCCCGAAGATTTGCCGTAAGACCAAAATGTCTCATTGCATCATCAAGATCGAAGTCACTATCATCATCATCATAGTATCCATGTTCATCATGATCTTGTGACTCATCATTTCCTAGAGAGGGTAATTCATTAGATAAATGGTCATCAAAGTGGTCACTTTTATGAATTCTTATAGCTTCAAATATAATATCACTAATGATTCCAACATCTCCTTTAGCATGCTTAAGATTGGTAAGCTCAAATAGACAATCACCAAAACTAGGATCACTAGAGTTCATCTTACTCAAGGCAATAGATTTATGGAGAATTTTATCCAAATTTTTCAGGGAATGATTTGAAAATCGTTCCTCAAGAAATTTCCATATAGTATAGGCACAATTAAGAGTAGGCAAACTAGCAATCAAATTTTTGGGCAATCCTCTAATGATGAGCTCAATGGTTCTAAGATTGCGAATCATGTCAATATCTTCATCTAGGGTAGGATGCAAAGGATCAATATGAGGTGCACAAGGGCTAGCAATATACTTGTTTAAATGATATTGATTGAAGATTACAAGCATCTCATTTTTCCACTCATGAAAGTACTCTCCATCAAGAATAGGCACTCTATGTCTAAGACTCCCTAAAGTAGACACATCCATCTTCCTCCAATGGTGATTAAACCAAGGCAATGGAGACCAAAGCTCTGATACCACTTGTAGGATCTAGAAGTAGATGTGTCTAGAGGGGGGTGATTAGACACTTAATGCTAAAGTTGCACTTTTTAAGCTTTTTCGGTTTAAGTGGAGTTTGGGCACAATTTAACATACACAATACATATCAAGCAAGCATGCAAAGAGTATATAGGCAGCGGAAAGTAAAGCATGCAACTTGCAAGAATGTAAAGGGAAGGGTTTGGAGAATTCAAACGCAATTGGAGACACGGATGTTTTTCCCGTGGTTTGGATAGGTGGTGCTATGCTACATCCACGTTGATGGAGACTTCAACCCACGAAGGGTAACGGTTGCGCGAGTCCACGGAGGGCTCCACCCACGAAGGGTCCACGAAGAAGCAACCTTGTCTATCCCACCATGGCCATCGCCCACGAAGGACTTGCCTCACTAGCGGTAGATCTTCACGAAGTAGGCGATCTCCTTGCCCTTACAAACTCCTTGGTTCAACTCCACAATCTTGTCGGAGGCTCCCAACACCTAGCCAATCTAGGAGACACCACCCTCCAAGAAGTAACAAATGGTGTGTTGATGATGAACTCCTTGCTCTTGTGCTTCAAATGATAGTCTCCCCAACACTCAACTCTCTCTCATAGGATTTGGATCTGGTGGAAAGAAGATTTGAGTGGAAAGCAACTTGGGGAAGGCTAGAGATCAAGATTCATATGGTAGGAATGGAATATCTTGGTCTCAACACATGAGTAGGTGGTTCTCTCTCAGAACATATGAGTTGGAATGATGTATGTGTTCTGATGGCTCTCTCCACGAATGAAGAGGAGGTGGAGGGGTATTTATAGCCTCCACACAAAATCCAACCGTTACACACAATTTACCAATCTCGGTGGGACCGAATCAACAAACTCGGTCGGACCGAAATAGTAAACCTAGTGACCGTTAGTGATTCTCAGTGGGACCGACTGGAACAACTCGGTGAGACCGATGTGCTAGGGTTAGGGAAAATCCAAAACTCGGTTTGACCGATTACTCAAACTCGGTGGGACCGATTTGGGTAATAAGTGAAACAGAGAGTTGGCCAAGCAAACTCGGTGGGACCGATTGCATATCTCGGTGGGACCGAAGATATTGCAATAGGTAACAGAGAGTTTGCAAGCCCATCTCGGTGAGACCGAGATCCTTATCGGTAGGACCGAATTGCTAGGGTTTGGCAGTGGCAAATGACAAGTGAAACTCGGTGGCGCCGGATAGAAAGAATCGGTATGACCGAGTTTGGCTTTGGGTTTAGGTCATATGTGGAAGTGGGAAAGTAGCTGAGGATTTTGGAGCATATCATTAAGCACTTTGAGCAAGAGGCTCATTATCAACACCTCATCCCTCCTTGATAGTATTGGCTTTTTCTATGGACTCAATGTGATCTTGGATCACTAAAAGTGTAAAATGAAGAGTCCTGAGCTTGAAGCTTTTAGCCAATCCTTTGTCCTTAGCATCTTGAAGAGGTTCCCACAACCTTTAGTCCATGCCACTCCATTGTTGAACTTATCTGAAATATACTAGGTAAAAGTATTAGTCCAACAAGAGATATGTTGTCATCAATTATCAAAACCACCTGGGGAGCACTTGTGCTTTCATGAGACCTTCTCACTCGTAGCGATGCTTAAGTCTGTCTGAATCATGTCAGCATTGCTGCATTTTATAATTATGAAATCTGGCAAATGGACGTCAACACCGCATTCCTTAATGGATTTCTCAAAGAAGAGTTGTATATGATGCAACCAAAAGCTTTTGTCGATCCTAAAGGTGCTAACAAAGTGTGCAAGCTCTAGCGATCCATTTATGGACTGGTGCAAGCATCTCGGAGTTGGAATATACGCTTTGATAATGTGATCAAAGCATATGGTTTTATACAGACTTTCGGAGAGCCCGTATTTACAAGAAAGTGAGTGGGATCTCTGTAGCATTTCTAATATTATATGTGGATGACATATTGTTGATTGTAAACGATGTAGAATTTCTGGAAAGCATAAAAGGATACTTGAACAAAAGTTTTTCAATGGAAGGCCTCGGTGAAGCTGCTTATATATTAGGCATCAAGATCTATAGAGATAGATCAAGATGCTTAATTGGAATTTCACAAAGCACATACCTTGATAAAGTTTTTGAAGAAGTTCAAAATGGATCAGTCAAAGAAAGGGTTCTTGCCTGTATTACAAGGTGTGAAGCTGAGTAAGACTCAAAGCCCGACCACGGCAGAAGATAGAGAGAGAATGGAAGTCATCCCCTATGCTTCAGCCATAGGTTCTATACGATATGCCATGCTATGTACCAGACCTATTGTGTACCTTGCCATGAGTTTGGCAAGGGGGTACAATAGTGATCACGTAGTAGATCACTGGACAACGGTCAAAATTATCCTTAGAGGACTAAGGAAATATTTCTTGATTATGGAGGTGATAAAGAGTTCGTCGTAAAGAGTTACATCGATGCAAGCTTTTACACCAATCCAGATGACTCTGAGTCTCAATCTGGATACATATTGAAAGTGGGAGCAATTAGCTAGAGTATGTCCATGC
The DNA here is from genome assembly GCF_018294505.1 of Triticum aestivum. Taxonomy (NCBI): domain Eukaryota; kingdom Viridiplantae; phylum Streptophyta; class Magnoliopsida; order Poales; family Poaceae; genus Triticum; species Triticum aestivum. The sequence goes on along the minus strand of NC_057806.1, from coordinate 298,387,792 downwards.
AAAGCATTGTTGACATAGAAATTTGCAAAATAAATATGGATCTAAATGTGACAGACTCATTGACTAGACCTCTCTCACAAGCAAAACATGATCACACCTTAGCACTCTTTGGGTGTTAATCACATAGCGATGTGAACTAGATTATTGACTCTAGTGAACCCTTTTGGGTGTTGGTCACACGGTGATGTGAAGTATGGGTGTTAATCACATAAAGACATGAACTATTGGTGTTAAATCACATGGCGATGTGAACTAGATTATTGACTCTAGTGCAGGTGGGAGACTGAAGGAAATATGCCCTAGAGGCAATAATAAAGTTGTTATTTATATTTCCTTATATCATGATAAATGTTTATTATTCATGCTAGAATTGTATTAATCCGAAACATGATACATGTGTGGATACATAGACAAAACACCGTGTCCTAGTAAGCCTCTACTAGACTAGCTCATTGATCAAAGATGGTTAAGTTTCCTAGCCATAGACATATGTTGTCATTTGATTAACGGGATCACATCATTAGGAGAATGATGTGATGGACAAGACCCATCCATTAGCTTAGCATAATGATCGTTAAGTTTTATTGATATTGCTTTCTTCATGACTTATACATATTCCTTTGACTATGAGATTATGCAACTCCCGGATACCAGAGGAATACCTTGTGTGCTATCAAACATCACAACGTAACTAGGTGATTATAAAGATGCTCTACAGGTATCTCCGAAGGTGTTCGTTGGGTTGGCATAGATTGAGATTAGGATTTGTCACTCCGAGTATCAAAGAGGTATCTTTGGGCCCTCTCGGCAATGCACATCATAATAAGCCTTGCAAGCAATGTGACTAATGAGTTAGTTGCATGATGATGAATCATGGAATGAGTAAAGAGACTTGCCAGTAATGAGATTGAACTAGGTATGGAGATACCAATGATCGAATCTCGGGCAAGTAACATACCGATGACAAAAGGAATAACGTATGTTGTCATAACGGTTTGACCGATAAAGATCTTCATAGAATATGTGGGAGCCAATATGAGCATCCAAGTTCTGCTATTGGTTATTGACCGGAGAGGTGTCTCGGTCATGTCTACATAGTTCTCGAACCCGTAGGGTCCGCACGCTTAACGTTCGATGACGATTTTGTATTATATGAGTTATGTGATTTGATGACCGAATGTTGTTCGGAGTCCCGGATGAGATCATGGACTTGATGAGGAGTCTCGAAATGGTCGAGAGGTAAAGATTCATATATTGGACGATGATATTCGGACACCGAAAGTGTTCCGGGGGTACCGGCTGCATATCGGGTCACTGGAAGGGGTTCCGGGCATCCCCCCAGCAACTACATGGGCCTTAATGGGCCAAGAGGGGGACAGACCAGCCACTAAGGGTCTGGTGCACCCCTCCCATATGGGCTGGCCAAATTGGAGTAGAAAAGGGGAAGGAGGAAAGGAAAAAAGGGAATAGGATTTCCCCTTCCCCATCTTCCCTTCCTACTCCAAATAGGAATAGGAAAGGGGGAGGCCGAATTGGGAGGACCCCAAGTAGGATTCCTCCTACTTGGGGCACCCCCTTGGCACCCTCTCCACCCCTCCAACCTATATATATGAAGGGGGGGCACCGCTAGAACACACACCAACAATTGTTAGCCGTGTGCGGCGCCCCCCTCCATAGTTTATGCCTCCGGTCATATTCACGTAGTGCTTAGGCGAAGCCCTGCGTGGATCACTTCACTATCACCGTCACCACGCCGTCGTTGTTGGATTTCGGGTTCCGGCAAAACCCTTGAGGTTCGAACACTGCGGTGCGCACAAAGATCTCTACCCCTCCCTAGCTCACACACTCTACGATCTCACGGCCTAGCTCGACGAACCCAAAGAACACGAGACACAAAATTTATACTGGTTCGGTCCATCGTCGTGGTGTAATACCCTACTCCAGTGTGGTGTGCTGGATTGCCTCTTTTGTTGAGGATGAATAGTTACAAGGGAAGAACAGCCTCGCGAGGAGAGGTGTTCTTGTGTTTGGTGAACTTGTGCGAGGTTGTGGATGGAATGGCTCCTCTCCCTCTCTATGGTGGTGGCTAGTCCTACTTATAGAGGCCCTGGTCCTCTTCCCAAATATTGAGCGGGAAGGTATCCCACAACGGCCAAATTCGAAGGGAGACAACTAGTACAAGCTATCCTGACAAAAGTGGTCTTCGCCTGCCAAAGGCTCTGGTGGTGACGCCGTCTTGGGCTCCACGATGACCTCCATCTTGTCATCCTGCTGGTCTTGGTCATGTTGCACCATGCTACCTCTTGAGCACTGCGTTGGTTTTGCCTTGAAGAGGAAAGGGTGATGCAGCAAAGTAGCGTAAGTATTTCCCTCAGTTTTTGAGAACCAATGTATCAATCCAGTAGGAGATCACGCTCAAGTCCCACGCACCTACACAAACAAATAAGAACCTCGCAACCAACGCGATAAAGGGGTTGTCAATCCCTTCACGGTCACTTACGAGAGTGAGATCTGATAGATATGATAAGATAATATTTTTGGTATTTTTATGATAAAGAGAAATAAAGATGCAAAGTAAAATAAATGGCAATACAAATAACTAAGTGTTGGAAGATTAATATGATGGAAGATAGACCCAGGGGCCATAGGTTTCACTAGTGGCTTCTCTCAAGAGCATAAGTATTACGGTGGGTAAATGAATTACTGTCGAGCAATTGATAGAATTGAGCGTAGTTATGAGAATATCTAGGTATGATCATGTATGTAGGCATCACGTCTATGACAAGTAGACCGAAATGATTCTGCATCTACTACTATTACTCCACACATCGACCGCTATCCATCATGCATCTAGAGTATTAAGTTCATAAGAACAAAGTAATGCTTTAAGTATGAAGACATGATGTAGAGGGATAAACTCATGCAATATGATATAAAACCCATCTTTTTATCCTCGATGGCAACAATACAATACGTGTCGGTTCCCTTTCTGTCACTGGGATCGAGCACCGCAAGATTGAACCCAAAGCTAAGCACTTCTCCCATTGCAAGAAAGATCAATCTAGTAGGCCAAACCAAACTGATAATTCAAAGAGACTTGCAAATATAAACCAATCATACATAAAAGAATTTAGAGGAGAATCAAATATTGTTCATAGATAATCTGGATCATAAACCCAAAATTCATCGGATCTCGACAAACACACCACAAAAGAAGATTACATCGAATAGATCTCCAAGAAGATCGAGGAGAACTTTGTATTGAGATCCAAAGAGAGAGAAGAAGCCATCTAGCTAATAACTATGCACCTGAAGGTCTGAAATAAACTACTCACACATCACCGGAGAGGCCATGGAGTTGATGTAGAGGCCCTCCATGATCAATGCCCCCTCCGACGGAGCTCCGGAAAAGGCCCAAGATGGGATCTCTCGGGTACAGAAGGTTGCGGTGGTGGAATTAGGTTTTTGTGGTGCTCCTGGATGTTTGAGGGGTACGTGGATATATATAGGAGGAAGAAGTACGTCGGTGGAGCAACGAGGGGCCCACGAGGGTGGAGGGCGCGCCCCCTGCCTCGTGGTCGCCTCGTTTGTTTCTTGACGCACACTCCAAGTCTCCTGGATCACGTTCGTTGAGAAAATCACGTTCCCGAAGGTTTCATTCCATTTGGACTCCGTTTGATATTCCTTTTCGGTGAAACTCTAAAATAGGCAAAAAAACAGCAATTTGGGCTGGGCCTCCAATTAGTAGGTTAGTCCCAAAAATGATATAAAACTGTAAAATAAAGCCCATTAACATCCAAAATAGATAATATAATAGCATGGAGCAATCAAAAATTATAGATACGTTGGAGACGTATCACGCATCCCCAAGCTTAATTCCTGCTCGTCCTTGAGTAGGTAAATGGTAAAAAAGAATTTTTGATGTGGAATGCTTTCTAACATATTTCTCAATGTATTTTTTCTTTATTGTGGCATGAATGTTCAGATCCATAAGATTCAAGACATAAGTTTAATATTGACATAAAAACAATAATACTTCAAGCATACTAACTAAGCAATCATGTCTTCTCAAAATAACATGGCCAAAGAAAGTTATCCCTAAAAAATCATATAGTCTAGCTATGCTCTATCTTCACCACACAAAATATTTAAATCATGCACAACCCCGATGACAAGCCAAGCAATTGTTTCATACTTTTGATGTTCTCAAACTTTTTCAATCTTCACGCAATATATGAGCGTGAGCCATGGATATAGCACTATATGTGGAATAGAATGGTGGTTGTGGAGAAGACAAAAAGGAGAAGATAGTCTCACATCAACTAGGCGTATCAACGGGCTATGGAGATGCCCATTAATAGATAACAATGTGAGTGAGTAGGGATTGCCATGCAACGGATGCACTAGAGCTATAAGTATATGAAAGCTCAACAAAAGAACTAAGTGGGTGTGCATCCAACTTGCTTGCTCATGAAGACCTAGGGCAATTTGAGGAAGCCCATCACTGGAATATACAAGCCAAGTTCTATAATGAAAAATTCCCACTAGTATATGAAAGTGATATCATAGGAGACTCTCTATCATGAAGATCATGGTGCTACTTTGAAGCACAAGTGTGGAAAAAGGATAGTAACATTGTCCCTTCTCTCTTTTTCTCATTTTTTTCTTTGGGCCTTCTTTCTTTCTTTTTATTTTTGGCCTCTTTTATTTTCTTTTTTTTCATCCGGAGTCTCACCCCGACTTGTGGGGGAAACATAGTCTCCATCATCCTTTCCTCAGTGGGACAATGCTCTAATAATGATGATCATCACACTTTATTTACTTATAACTCAAAAATTACAACTCGATACTTAGAACAAAATATGACTCTATGTGAATGCCTCCAGCGGTGTACCGGGATGTGAAATGATGCATGAGTGACATGTATGAAAATTATGAATGGTGGCTTTGCCACAAATACGATGTCAACTACATGATCATGCAAGCAATATGACAATGATGAAGCGTGCCATAATAACGGAATGGTGAAAAGTTGCATGGCAATATATCTTGGAATGGCTATGGAAATGCCATAATAGGTAGGTATGGTGGCTGTTTTGAGGAAGGTATATGGTGGGTTTATGGTACCGGCGAAAGTTGCGCGATACTAGAGAGGCTAGCAATGGTGGAAGGGTGAGAGTGCGTATAATCCATGGACTCAACATTAGTCATAAAGAACTCACATACTTATTGCAAAAATCTATTAGTTATCAAAGCAAACTATTACGCGCATGCTCCTAGGGGGCTAGATTGGTAGGAAAAGACCATCGCTCGTCCCCGACCGCCACTCATAAGGAAGACAATCAATAAATAAATCATGCTCCCACTTCATCACCTAACGGTTCAGCATGCGTGCATGCTACGGGAATCACAAACTTTAACACAAGTATTTCTAAAATTCACAACTACTCAACTAGCATGACTCTAATATCACCATCTCCATATCTCAAAACAATTATCAAGTATCAAACTTCTCATAGTATTCAATGCACTTGTATGAAAGTTTTTATTATTGCCATGTTGTTCTAAACGACTCTCAAAATAATATAAGTGAAGCATGAGAGATCAATTATTTCTATAAAATAAAATCACCGCCGTGCTCTAAAAGATATAAGTGAAGAACTAGAGCAAAAACTATATAGCTCAAAAGATATAAGTGAAGCACTAGAGCAAAAATTATATAGCTCAAAAGATATAAGTGAAGCACATAGAGTATTCTAATAAATTTCAAATCATGTGAGTCTCTCTCAAAAGGTGTGTACAGCAAGGATGATTGTTGTAAACTAAAAAGCAAAGACTCAAATCATACAAGACGCTCCAAGAAAAACACATATCATGTGGTGAATAAAAATATAGCTCCAAGTAAAGTTACCGATAGACGAAGACGAAAGAGGGGATGCCTTCCGGGGCATCCCCAAGCTTAGGCTTTTTGGTGTCCTTGAATTTTACCTTGGGGTGCCATCGGCATCCCCAAGCTTAGGCTCTTGCCACTCCTTGTTCCATAATCCATCAAATATTTACCCAAAACTTGAAAACTTCACAACACAAAACTTAAATAGAAAATCTCATGAGCTCCGTTAGCGAAAGAAAACAAAACACCACTTCAAGGTACTGTAATGAACTCATTCTTGATTTATATTGGTGTTAAACCTACTGTATTCCAACTTCTCTATGGTTTATAAACTCTTTTACTAGCCATAGATTCATCAAAATAAGCAAACAACACATGAAAAACAGAATCTGTCAAAAACAGAGCAGTCTGTAGTAATCTGTAGCTAACGCAACTTCTGGAACCCCAAAATTCTAAAATAAATTTCTGGACGTGAAGAATTTATCTATTAATCATCTGAAAAAGAATTAACTAAATAGCACTTTCCAAATAAAAATGGCAGCAATTATCGTGAGCGCTAAAGTTTCTGTTTTTTACAGCAAGATCAAAAAGACTTTCCCCAAGTCTTCCCAACGGTTCTACTTGGCACAAACACTAATTAAACACAAAAAACACAACCAAAACAGAGGCTAGATAAATTATTTATTACTAAACAGGAACAAAAAGCAAGGAATGAAAATAAAATTGGGTTGCCTCCCAACAAGTGCTATCGTTTAACGCCCCTAGCTAGGCATAAAAGCGCAGATAGATCTACGTATTGCCATCTTTGGTAGGAAATCCATAAGTGGCTATCATAATAGATTCATATGGTAATTTAATTTTCTTTCTAGGGAAGTGTTCCATGCCTTTCCTTCATGGAAAATGGAATCTAATATTCCCATCCTTCATATCAATAATTGCACCAATCATTGTAAGGAAAGGTCTACCAAGAATAATAGGACATGAAGGATTGCAATCTATGTCAAGAACAATGAAATCTACGGGCACATAGTTCCTATTTACAACAATAATAACATCATTAATTCTTCCCATAGGTTTCTTAATAGTGGAATCCTCATGGTGCAAGTTTAAAGAACAATCATCAAAATCACGGAAACCTAGCAAATCACACAAAGTTCTCATGATCTTTAATTTTAATTTTAATTGTAGGTTCCCACTCATCATAAAGTTTTCTAGGGATAGAAACTTCCAACTCAAGTTTTTCTTCATAAGATTGCATCAACGCATCAACGATATGTTTAGTAAAAGCTTTATTTTGACTATAAGCATGAGGAGAATTTAGCACGGATTGCAACAAGGAAATACAATATATCAAAGAGAAATTATCATAATTAAATTCCTTGAAATCCAAAATAGTGGGTTCACTGATATCTAAATTTTTAACCTCTTCAATCCCCCTTTTAACAATTTTTGCATCAAGATTTAAAGACTCCAAATTTTTAGAACGCCTTCTAGGTAAAGGTGGATCATCTTCAGCCCCATCATTATCAATATTCATATTGCAAAACAAAGATTTAATAGGAGACACATTAATAACTTTTAGATCTTCATCCTTATTATCATGAAAACTAGAAGAACATGCTTTCACAAAGCAATCTTTCTTAGCACGCATCCTAGCGGTTCTTTCTTTGCACTCATCAATGGAAATTCTCATGGCTTTGAGAGACTCATTGATATCATGCTTAGGTGGAATAGATCTAAGTTTCAAAGAAACATCAAGACAAATTCTATCAATGTTCCTAGCCAACTCATCAATCTTAAGCAATTTTTCTTCAATCAAAGCATTGAAACTCTTTTGTGAAGTGATAAATTCTTTAATATTAGATTCAAAATCAGAGGGCATCTTATTAAACTTTCCATAAGAATTGTTGTAGGAATTACCATAATTATTAGAGGAATTACTAGGAAACGGCCTAGAATTAAAATTACCTCTATACGCGTTATTACCAAAATTGTTCCTACCAACAAAATCCACATCCATAGATTCATTATTATTCTCAATCAAAGTAGACAAAGGCATATAATTAGGATCAATAGGAGCACTCTTATTAGCAAACAATTTCATAAGTTCATCCATCTTTCCACTCAAAACATTAATCTCTTCAATTGCATGAACTTTTTTACTAGTAGATCTTTCAGTGTGCCATTGAGAATAATTAACCATAATATTATCTAGGAGTTTGGTAGCTTCTCCTAAAGTGATTTCCATAAAAGTGCCTCCCGCGGCCGAATCTAAAAGATTTCTAGAAGCAAAATTCAATCCGGCATAAAAAATCTGTATAATCATCCATAAATTTAAACCATGTGTAGGGCAATTACGTATCACTAATTTCATCCTCTCCCAAGCTTGTGCGACATGTTCATGATCAAGTTGCTTAAAATTCATAATATCGTTTCTAAGAGAGATGATCTTAGCGGGAGGAAAATACTTAGAGATAAAAGCATCTTTGCACTTATTCCGTGAATCAATACTATGTTTAGGCAAAGACGAAAACCAAGCATTAGCATGATCTCTAAGCGAAAACGGAAATAGCTTCAGTTTAACAATATCATTATCCACATCTTTCTTCTTTTGCATATCACACAAATCAACAAAGCTATTTAGATGGGTAGTAGCATCTTCACTAGGAAGGCCGGAAAACGGATCTTTCATGACATGATTCAACAAAGCAGCATTAATTCCACAAGATTCAACATCGGTAAGAGGAGCAATCGGAGTGCTATAAAATATTGTTGTTGGTATTGGTAAAGTCACACAATTTAGTATTATCTTGAGCCATCGTGACAAGCAAGCAATCCAACACACAAGCAAACAAGAAACAGGCAAAAAGGCAAATAGAAAAAGAGAAGGGGAACGGAAAGAGAGGGGGAGAGGAAAAGAGGGCGAATAAAATGGCAAGGGTGAAGTGGGGGAGAGGAAAATGAGAGGCAAATGGCAAATACTGTAATGCGAGGGATAAGAGTTTGTGATGGGTACTTGGTATGTCTTGACTTGTGCGTAGACTCCGGCAATGGTGCCAGTAATGGCTCGTTGTTGGGAGTCAAATCTTGACTTGACTTGGCGCGAATCTCCCCAGCAATGGCGCCAGAAATCCTTCTTGCTACCTCTTGAGCACTGCGTTGGTTTTTCCTTGAAGAGGAAAGGGTGATGCAACAAAGTAGCGTAAGTATTTCCCTCAGTTTTTGAGAACCAAGGTATCAATATAGTAGGAGATTACGCTCAAGTCCCACGCACCTACACAAACAGATAAGAACCTCGCAACCAACGCGGTAAAGGGGTTGTCAATCCCTTCAAGGTCACTTACGAGGGTGAGATCGGATAGATATGATAAGATAATATTTGTGGTATTTTTATGATAAAGAGAAATAAATATGCAAAGTAAAATAAACGGCAATAGAAATAACTAAGTGTTGGAAGATTAATATGATGGAAGATAGACCCGGGGGCCATAGGTTTCACTAGTGGCTTCTCTCAAGAGCATAAGTATTACACTGGGTAAATGAATTACTGTCGAGCAATTGATAGAATTGAGCATAGTTATGAGAATATCTAGGTATGATCATGTCTATAGGCATCACGTCCGTGACAAGTAGACCGAAACGATTCTGCATCTACTACTATTACTCCACACATCAACCGCTATCCAGCATGCATCTAGAGTATTAAGTTCATAAGAACAGAGTAATGCTTTAAGTAAGATGACATGATGTAGAGGGATAAACTCATGCAATATGATATAAACCCCATCTTTTTATCCTTGATGGCAACAATACAATACGTGTCGGTTCCCTTTCTGTCACTGGGATCGAGCACCGCAAAATTGAACCCAAAGCTAAGCACTTCTCCCATTGCAAGAAAGATCAATCTAGTAGGCCAAACCAAACTGATAATTCAAAGAGACTTGCAAAGATAAACCAATCATACATAAAAGAATTTAGAGGAGAATCAAATATTGTTCATAGATAATCTGGATCATAAACCCACAATTCATCGGATCTCGACAAACACACCGCAAAAGAAGATTACATCGAATAGATCTCCAAGAAGATCGAGGAGAACTTTGTATTGAGATCCAAAGAGAGAGAAGAAGCCATCTAGCTAATAACTATGGACCTGAAGGTCTGAAATAAACTACTCACACATCACCGGAGAGGCCATGGAGTTGATGTAGAGGCCCTCCGTGATCAATGCCCCCTCCGGCGGAGCTCTAGAAAAGGCCCCAAGATGGGATCTCTCAGGTACAGAAGGTTGCGGAGGTGTAATTAGGTTTTCATGGTGCTCTTGGATGTTTGGGGGTTACGTGGATATATATAGGAGGAAGAAGTACGTCAGTGGAGCAACGAGGGGCCCACGAGGGTGGAGGGCGCGCCCAGGGGGTAGGCGCGCCCCCTACCTCGTGGCCGCCTCATTTGTTTCTTGACGCACACTCCAGGTCTCCTGGATCACGTTCATTGAGAAAATCACGTTCCCGAAGGTTTCATTCCGTTTGGACTCCGTTTGATATTCATTTTCGGTGAAACTCTAAAATAGGCAAAAAAAACAGCAATTTGGGTTGGGCCTCTGATTAGTAGGTTAGTCCCAAAAATGATATAGAAGTGTAAAATAAAGCCCATTAACATCCAAAATAGATAATATAATAGCATGGAGCAATCAAAAAATATAGATACGTTGGAGACGTATTACACCGATATGGAAACCATTGCCTGCTGCCTCAGGACTCCTCGCCTATGCTTGCCCCTTTAGCACCAAAGAGGAAACAAGGACACTATGCATGCAGGCGCCCGCCTGGTGACCGCCTGGTACCAGTCATCATGGCTTGCGTCACAAGAACCTCGCGAGGTGTCCCTTGCCTTGATCTCTTCGCAACTGGCAAGCCAGCCTGGTGAGGCCGGCCCTGAGGAGGTCTTGCGTCGTCCTCCTCGCGAGGCTTGGCCCCTCGCGAGGGTCTTGAATGTTTGCTGGTGAAGATGGGCCGTACGGGGCCACTGGTGGAGCCACGCCATAGGGCCGCAGGCAAGCAAGTCTGGGGATCCCGTTCCCAGAACACCGATAGTAGCCACTGGGCCCAAGGTGCGCTCGGGCTTGGTTACGAGGCAAAGCCAAAGGGCAAGCGCTGAGCGCCGCATGCCCCATCAGCCTGCGGCCACGGTTGGCGTGTGGCGACTGATTGGACGTGGGCGTCTCTGCTTCCCCACGCAGCCTCGGCAACTGCCCGACTTGACGGGTCCTTGTTGCATGCAGAATAAGATCATTATTACCTTGGATCATGGAGGCCGGTGGTTGGCCTCCCTTTGGCTATAAATGGGTAGAGGGGCGGAGCCCCCGTCACCCGTCTCTCCCTTGGTTCTCCTTCTTCTTCTCCTTCCTTGCTCCACTGCTCGCTGGTGTAGTCATGGTGCCGATACAGAGGTTCTCGGCCGCGGAGAAGGGCAAGACTCCCCTCAATGAGCCCGAGCTGCTCCTGCCGAAGAAGAGGAGGTCCCGTCGTCGCGAGATGGTCGTGAGACCGGTAGTCTCGCGGCCGTGGTACGAGAGGCCACCTCCTGGGTACCTGTTTCCCTTGTGCGCTCACGCCGAGGGTTCCGGAGGGAGGAGCGATGAGCGCCACCGCCCGCTCCAGGGCCGTGGCCGCTGTGCCGCGAAGGCGCATGCCGTCGCCCCAGGGGTCCATGCTACGGACTCCTCACGCGAGTTCGTGCTGTGGGCGGCGATGCCTCCAAGCACTTGGATTCGCCTTCCACGGTTCTTCACCGCTGAGATGCCGCCGAGGGGCCTTCTCAAGCTTAGGCTGCAGCATGTCGACTGCGACGCCCTGGCGATTGGGGCGGAAGTTGAAGTCGTCGCCTCCGGGAGCCTGCCGCGCTTACGGCGCCCTTACCATCCACTTCGAGTATGATGGCGTCTCCATGTTGTTCTTCTAGGTCTTCGACGAGGAAGGTCGCCGCTTGGAGTGTTGCCCTGAAGGGGATCGCTGGGACAGCGCAGCGGCGGGCGCCGGGCCTGCCGCTGGCCTCGCCCGCAGCTCCTCCAGCGACAGCGGTGACTCCTGGTGGTACAGCGACTCTCTCGAGCTCGTGGAGTCTCCAGAGATGAGCGACGACAGCTACGTGCTCCCAAGCTCTCGTCGGGCCCGGAGCAAGCCATCGCGTCTGGCCGCCGTCGTCGTTGATCTAGATGGGTTGGCGCCGGCCTTCCGTGGCCCACTGTTGATGATGGCATCAGCGATGTCCGGCGCATGTAGATAGAGCTCCTAGGAATTCCCTTCCTTTTGTACCCTGTGAGGAATCGAAACAGACCCCGCGGGGGTGTGTAAAGCGTCTGTAATGCCTTTTGTTGATATTATCCTTATTGTGAAAATTTGTGAGCACATGTCCTGTTGACGCTCGGTCTCCCCTTTCCAATCTCGCGGCACCTTGGTGCTCTACACTGACAGGTCCCGATCCCCAGGCACGTTGCAGCCGTCGCCGGTATGATAGGTCGCGATGCCGTGGTCAAGGCCAGGAGGTGAGCGGCCCGAGGTCCAGTAAGAGCTCCTGAGGCGCGATGCTCAAGAGGTCCCCTTTAGCGTGCAAGCAGCTACTTGGGGATGGGAAAGGGAGGCGATGTTGCCGCAGCAGGGCAGCGAAAAGGCGAGAATCTTATGTCGTAGCGCTGGGTCGGTCCAGGTACAAGACTTATCTTGGCGTTCCGGTGCCGCACCAGACATGGGCATCGGCCGCTGCTGGGTAGCTAGGTTAGGCCCGTGCGGGCCTCCCCCTCTTCTCCATGTTCTTCCTGGTGCTCTACGTCCTCAAGTCCCGGCCCTCGAGCGAGCTCAGCCGCCGCTGGTATGCCAGGTCGCGATGCCGTGGTCAAGGCCAGGGGTGAGGGTTGGATAGCCAGTAAGAGCTCCTGAGTCGCGATGCTCAGGAGCCCCCCTTTTAATGCACAAGCGAATTGTATGGGAGAAGAGAGAGAGTCCGCGGTACCGCCTGTTGTAGTCCTCAGGAAGTTCCTGCAGGTTAACACGAGGAGGGGCGCAAATCACCGCGGTGATCACCGGTTCGTCGCTGGCTCATGGGGGGGACTCCCTACTGCGGGGAGCACACGGGGCGTGTACAGCCCCGCCCCAACAAGTGGCTTGCACAGGAGGGCTAGGCGAGGTGTACCTGGGCACTCATGAGCCAACGTGGGACTCACGAGGCCCTTCCTCAAGGCGGGTTGCGCCTGGTCTTGATTCTTGATGGCTGTGGCACTCCTGCGAGATGGTTAGACAACCCGTGCCGAGTGGATTTCCTGAGGCTATCACACGAGAAGGCCAAGAACCAACAACCCCAGGAGGTGACGTGAACGGGGCCGCCCCGCTAGACAGAGCTCAGCTGTTGGATTTATCGACGCTGCAGGGACGGGCCTGAGCACAGACGTCGTGCCTAGCCTTATAATGTGAAGGATCCTGAAGAAAGACAATCGGCGCGCGGCTCCCATGGTAGGTGACAATCGAGCAGGTGACATCCATAGAAAGATTACGCATGAAAAGCAACTAGCTTAGGTAAATGCGAGAACGATACATGCCACTGGGTTGGACTCGAGCGGCCTGGGGTTAATGCAGCCCGAGGGGCGCTCCCAGCAGTGTGAACTGAAGATGCAAGCAGGTACGTGCCGCAGAGATGGACCCATGCGGCCTGGGGATGATGCAGCCCAGGGGCGCTCCCAGCTGAATGAACTTGGAAAAGTGTCACCTGGTTTGGTTGCCGAAGGAGTGTTGGGATGGCTGAAGACACGTAGCGAAGAAGTTGCTTCTCACGAGCCGCTGGGGCCCTGAGCCTCGGGAGGCTCTGGAGGCTCAGGTGGCCTCCGGAGGATCGTCTCCATCTCCTCCAAGACCGCATGATGTCTGGCCTCCTGGCCTGCAAGGATGCTCCGCAGATCACGCTGGAAGGCGGCAACCATGCTCGGCAGGCCGAACGACATGCGAACATAGCTGTGAGGCGGGCCCTCACACCAACCAGCACGCGAAGGCTAGAAGCGCTCCTGAGATGCGGCCCTGTTGAGCCCTGGGATGTCGATGCAGACGCGCAGCTCACCACCCTCGCCTGGGTGGGGAGCAGCGCCAGGTGGGCGGCGGTCGCCGCGTATTGCTCTTGCTTCCTGAAGCTCCTGAGATGCCTTGGTGATGAACTCCTGAGTGACGGGTGCTGCTCGGCTGGTGTCCTCCTAAGGAAAATGTGCCGCGAAGCACGCCTCCACGAGGTGCCCGAGCATCTCCCTCATGATGTTGGCCAGGTCCGAGGCCCTCCAAAAGAGAGCCCCTGAGCCCTGCCCGATGAGGGCGCCGGGCGCGCGTCCCTATGCGAGGGAGGGAGGAGCACCAGGCGCTAGCGTGGATCCTGAAGTGGTGCCGCTGGAGGTGCCGCTCCCTTGAGGCCCAGCGCAGAGAAACTACTTCTTCTTCTTGGGGTTGGCCTCAGGAGGGTACTGCGCACCCGCGCTGTTAGGGTCTTAGATTGATGCAGCTTGGAAGGTGCGCTCGAAGGAGCACACCACATCTCTTTCTTCGCAAGGGACCGTGATGATTCCGCCGCTTCCTAGCATCTTGAGGACGGTGTAGCCATGGTGGGTGACTGCCATGAATTTGGCCAGTGCTGGGTACCCTAGGATGGCATTGTATGGCAGGCGGATGTGGGCGACATCGAAGTCGATGAGCTCGGTGTGGTAGTTGTCATGCTGACCGAAGGTGGCAGGGAGGCAAACTTGCCCTATTGGGGTGGTGGAGCCCTCTGTCACTCCTGAGAAAGGCTTGGTGGGCTGGAGCTGATCATATGGCACTTCAAGGCTGTCAAACATTTCGACGGACAGGGCACTGAGTCCTGCGCCGCCGTTGATGAGGGTCTTGGTGACTTAGACATTGCTGATGACGGGTGAGCAGAGCATCGGGAGGACGCCGGCGGTTGCCGCGCATTTGAGCTGGTCCGCCGAGCTAAAGGTGATGGCGTACTTGGACCACGTGAGCGGGCATGTAGCCTCAAGCTTGGGGAGAGCTGCATTCACTTCTCGGAGAACTGCTTGAAGATGCACTGGGAGGCTGGGGCCTGAGCACCACCAAAGATGCAAGCGATGGCGTGCGGCTCCTGAAAGCCCCTAGCCCCTTCGTCTTGCTGATGGTCGTCATTCCTTCTTGGTGGCGGCAGTGTAGGGAGACCAGGGTTGCCCTGAGGGCGGTCCTCACGAGGCTGGTCCCTCCAGGCGCCCTCACGAGGCTGGTCCTGCCAACGATCCTCGCGAGCCTGGTCGCGCCACTCTTGGCGGGGCCCATGGTCGTCCCAACGTCCTCCACCTCGTCCACCTCCTCGGTCGTAGCCCCGGTCCTTGCGCTCGGGGCATCGACCGAAGCGTCCATCTCGAATGGCCCTGAGCTCTTGACAGTCGTTGGTGTTGTGCATGCGCACGCTGTGGAAGGCGCAGAACGTACGGCTGCCCTTGGACGACTCGGGAAGATCTCGGCCGCGCTTGGTGTCCGGTTCTGCTGCGAGTACGGCCACCCCATTGCGCTTCATGTCCTTGACCTTGGCCTTCTTCTCCTCTGGATCCGCGGCTGGGAGCTCGAGGAGGGAGACGCCCCTCCTCAGCCCTTGCACACTTGGTTGCTATGTTGAACAGCTCCAAGGTCGTGCACAGCTCCTCATGGATGGCGAGCTCCTCCTTCATCTTGACATCGCGGACGCCATCGGAAAACGTCGAGGTGATGGCCTCATCCATCACCTTGGGGATCTTGATATGCGCGTTGTTGAAGCGATGGATTTATTTCTGCAGGGTTTCTCCTAGCAACTTATTTCTTCGTGTGCGAGCACGTGGCGCGGAGGATCACGTCGTTGTGCCGCGCATCTTGGATCGAGGA
Organism: Triticum aestivum; assembly: GCF_018294505.1. Taxonomy (NCBI): domain Eukaryota; kingdom Viridiplantae; phylum Streptophyta; class Magnoliopsida; order Poales; family Poaceae; genus Triticum; species Triticum aestivum. The sequence goes on along the minus strand of NC_057806.1, from coordinate 298,371,988 downwards.
CATCATCTTGACGCGGGGGAGGCTGAGGCGCTCCCTGAGCCACGCGCCTCGGCGTGAGGGCGCTGTCTTGGTGCTGAGGGGGTGGAGGCACTCCGTGAGCCACATCGCCCGTAGCCGGGGGCGGGCGAGGCAGCGAGAGGGATGGCGCAGGAGAGCCCCGCGCAGCGATGCGGTCCAACCAGTACTCGTAGAGGTCATCGACCGGGTGATACGTCTCCGTCATATCTACTTTTCCAAACACTTTTGCCCTTGTTTTGGACTCTAACTTGCATGATTTGAATGGAACTAACCCGGACTGACGCTGTTTTCAGCAGAATTGCCATGGTGTTATTTTTGTGCAGAAATAAAAGTTCTCGGAATGACCTGAATATCAAGAGAGATTATTTTTGGAATATATAAAAAATACTGGCGGAAAGATCCACGTCAGGGGGCCCACACCCTGTCCTTGAGGGTGGGGGCGCGCCCCCTGCCTCGTGGGCCCCCTGACGCTCCACCGACGTCCATCTTGACTCCATATATTCACTTTCGGGGAGAAAAAAATCAGAGAGAAGGATTCATCATGTTTTACTATACGGAGCCGCCGCCAAGCCCTCAACTCTCTCGGGAGGGCTGATCTGGAGTCCTTTCTAGGCTTCGGAGAGGGGAATCCGTCACCATCATCATCATCATTGACCTTCCTCCATCACCAATTTCATGATGCTCACCGGCGTGCGTGAGTAATTCCATCGTAGGCTTGTTGGACGGTGATGGGTTGGATGAGATTTATCATGTAATCGAGTTAGTTTTGTTAGGGTTTGATCACTAGTATCCACTATGTTCTGACATTGATGTTGCTATGACTTTGCTATGCTTAATGCTTGTCACTAGGACCCGTGTGCCATGATTTCAGATCTGAACCTATTATGTTTTCATGAATATATGTGAGTTCTTGATCCTATCTTACAAGTCTATAGTCACCTATTATGTGTTATGATCCGTTAACCCCGAAGTGACAATAATCGGGATACTTACCGGTGATGACCATAGTTTGAGGAGTTCATGTATTCACTATGTGTTAATGCTTTGGTCTGGTACTCTATTAAAAGGAGGCCTTAATATCCCTTAGTTTCCAATAGGACCCCGCTGCCACGGGAGGGTAGGACAAAAGATGGCATGCAAGTTCTTTTCCTAAGCATGTATTACTATATTCGGAATACATGCCTACATTACATTGATGAACTAGAGCTAGTTCTGTGTCACCTTGTGTTATAACTGTTGCATGATTTATCGCATCCGACATAATTCTCCATCACCGATCCAATGCCTACGAGCTTTTCATATATTGTTCTTCGCTTATTTACTTTTCCGTTGCTACTGTTACAATCACTATAAAATCAAAAATATTACTTTTGCTACCGTTACCATTACTATCATATTACTTTGCTACTAAGCACTTTGCTGCAGATATTAAGTTTCCAGGTGTGGTTGAATTGACAGCTCAGCTGCTAATACTTGATAATATTCTTTGGCTCCCCTTGTGTCAAATCAATAAATTTGGGTTGAATACTCTACCCTCGAAAACGGTTGCGATCCCCTATACTTGTGGGTTATCAAGACTATTTTCCGGCGCCGTTGCTGAGGTGCATAGCTCTATTCTTTGAGTCACTTGGGATTTATATCTGTTGGTCACTATGAAGAACTTGAAAGATCAAAGAACCAAGATTTTTCCCTCAACTATGAGGGGGGGTAAGGAACTGCCATCTAGCTCTGCACTTGATTCACCTTCTGTTTTGAGTAAACTTGCGACACCTACACCTGCTATTCATTCTGATATGTCGCATGTTATTGATGATGCCACTTCTGCTTTGCATGATACTTATGATGAAACTACTTCTATGCTTGATAATAATGTGCCACTAGTGAATTTCTTGATGAACAACTTGCTAGGGCTAGAGAGAATGAAATTATTGAAACTGGTAATATTAATGAAAGTGATGATGAAGATTCTCCCCTAGATATGAATTTCCTGTTGTGCCTGAGGGTTATGTTATGGATGAAGAAACTGCTAGAGACTTTCTTGCTTGCAATGATAGATCTGATCTTAAGAAATTATTAGCTAAGCTTAAAGAAAAGTCTTTGAATGCTAGAATGAAATATGACCCTGCTTTTGCTACTTCACCTATCTTTATTACTGATAAGGATTATGATTTCTTTGTTGACCCTGAGTTAATTACTTTGGTTGAATCTGATCCTTTTTATGGCTATGAATCTGAAACTTTTGTGGCACATCTTACTAAATTAAATGATATAGCCACCCTGTTCACTCATGATGAGAAAACTCGTTATTACTTTATCCTTAAGTTGTTTCCATTCTCATTAAAGGGTGATGCTAAAACATGGTTTAATTCTCTTGATCCTGGTTGTGTGCGTAGTCCCTAGGATATGATTTATTACTTCTCTGCTAAATATTTCCCCGCTCATAAGAAACAAGCTGCCTTAAGGGAAATATATAATTTTGTGCAAATTGGAGAGAGTCTCCCACAAGCTTGGGGAGGCTTCTCCAATTACTTAATGCTTTGCCTGATCATCCTCTCAAGAAAAATGAAATACTTGATATCTTTTATAATGGACTAACCGATGCTTCCAGACATTACCTGGATAGTTGTGCTGGATGTATTTTCAGGGAAAGAATTGTTGATCAAGCTGAATTGCTATTGAATAATATGTTGACAAATGAAAATAATTGGACACTTCCTGAACCAACTCCTAAGCCAACTCCGAAGAAAAAGGGTATTCTATTTCTCAGTCTTGAAGATATGCAAGAGGCAAAGAAATGTATGAAAGAAAAAGGTATTAAAGTTGAAGATGTTAAGAATTTACCACCTATTGAAGAAATACATGATCTTGATAACCCGATACAGGTAGTAAAGATAAATTCTCTCTATAGGTTTGATGAAGGTGATATTCCTCATTATAAGTGGATCGCAACAGTTTTCGATAAGTAAGAGTGTCGAACCCAACAAGGAGCTAAAGGCGGAACAAATATTCCCTCAAGTTCTATCGACCACCGATACAACTCTACGCACGCTTGATGTTCGCTTTACCTAGAACAAGTATGAAACTAGAAGTACTTTGTAGGTGTTGTTGGATAGGTTTGCAAGATAATAAAGATTACGTAAATAAAAAGTAGGGGCTGTTTAGATAAAGAAACAATAAAGTAAATATAGCGAGTGTGGAAAAGTGGTGGTAGGAGTTGTGAAATTGCACCTAAGCAATTGACTACTTTACTAGACCGATGGCAAGTATTATGTGGGAGAGGCCACTGCTAGCATGTCATCCCTGACTTGGAATTCTATGCACTTATGATTGGAACTATTAGCAAGCATCCGCAACTACTAACGTTCATTAAGGTAAAATCCAACCATAGCATCAAGATATATTGGCCCCCCTTCAATCTCGTATGCATCAATTTCTATGCTAGGTTGAAGCTTCTGTCACTCTTGCCCTCCAATACATAGTCCTATCAACATACAACTAACCCTAGGGTGTGATCCACGCGCGCACTCATATGATGGGCACCAAAGGACAGCAACATAACCACAAGCAAATTAAATTAATCATAGCAATTCATCAACCACCGATAGGACAACGAAAATCTACTCAGACATCATAGGATGGCAACACATCATTGGATAATAATATGAAGCATAAAGCACCATGTTCAAGTAAAGGGTATAGTGGGTTGCGGGAGAGTGGACCGCTGTAGATAGAGGGGGGAAGGTCATGGAGATGTTGGTGAAGATGGCGGAGGTGTTGGTGTAGATCGCGATGATGATGATGATGGCCACGGCAGCGTTCCGGCGCCACCGGAAGAGAAGGGGAGAGGGGGCCCCTTTCTCTTCTTCTTCCTTGACCTCCTCCCTAGATGGGAGAAGGGTTTCCCCTCTGGTCCTTGGCCTCCATGGCATGTAAGGGGCAAGAGCCCCTCCGAGATTGGATCTGTCTCTCTGTCTGTCTCTATTTCTGTGCTCTGTTTTGCTGCCCTTTCACTGTTTGGTATATATATGGAGATTCGTAACTCCGATTGGACCGAAACCTTCGCCGTGATTTTTTTACCAAAAATTAGCTTTCTTGCGGCCGAAGAAGGGCATCAACCGCCTTACGGGTGGACTACGAGGGTTAGGGGTGCGCCCCCTACCTCGTGCCCACCTCGGACACCGTTTCACGTTGATCTTTCTCCCAGATTTTCCAAATATTCCAAAAATAAGCTCCGTCCGTTTTTATCCCATTTGCATTCCGTTTGATATGGATATTTTGCGAAACATAAAACATGCAACAGACAGGAACTGGCACTGGGCACTGGATCAATATGTTAGTCCCAAAAATAATATAAAAAGTTGCCAAAAGTATATGAAAGTTGTAGAATATTGGCATGGAACAATCAAAAATTATAGATACGACGGAGACGTATCAGCATCCCCAAGCTTAATTCTTGCTCGTCCTCGAGTAGGTAAATGATAAAAAGGACAATTTTTGATGTGGAATGCTACCTATCATAATCTTGATCACATATCTAATCATGGCATGAATATTAAGACACGAGTGATTCAAAGCAATAGTCTATCATTTGACATAAAAACAATAATACTTCAAGCCCACTAATAAAGCAATCATGTCTTTTCGAAATAACAAGGCCAAAGAAAGCTATCCCTATAAAATCATATAGTCTGGCTATGCTCCATCTTCACCACACAAAATATTCACATCATGCACAACCCCGATGATAAGCCGAGCAATTGGTTCATACTTTTTAACGCGCTTCAGCATTTTCAACCCTCACGCAATACATGAGCGTGAGCCATGGATATAGCACTATAGGTGGAATAGAATGGTGGTTGTGGGGAAGACAAAAAGGAGAAGATAGTCTCACATCGACTAGGCGTATCAACGGGCTATGGAGATGCCCATCAATAGATATCAATGTGAGTGAGTAGGGATTGCCATGCAACGGATGCACTAGAGCTATAAGTATATGAAAGCTCAAACTGAAACTAAGTGGGTGTGCATCCAACTTGCTTGCTCATGAAGACCTAGGGCATTTGAGGAAGCCCATCGTTGGAATATACAAGCCAAGTTCTATAATGAGAATTCCCACTAGTATATGAAAGTGATAACTCAAGAGACTCTCTATATGGAGAACATGGTGCTACTTTGAAGCACAAGTGTGGTAAAAGGATAGTAACATTGCCCCCTTTTCTTTTCTCTTTTTATTTATTTATTTAGGCTTCTTTGGCCTCTCTCATTTTGGTTGGGGGGCAATGCTCTAATAATGATGATCATCACACTTTTATTTACTTACAACTCAATATTACAACTTGATATCTAGAACAAAGATATGACTCTATATGAATGCCTCCGGCAGTGTACCGGGATGTGCAATGATCTAGCATAGCAATGACATCAAAAAAATGGACAAGCCATGAAAACATCATGCTAGCTATCTTACGATTATGCAAAGCAATATGACAATGAATGCTCAAGTCATGTATATGATGATGATGGAAGTTGCATGGCAATATATCTCAGAATGGCTATGGAAATGCCATGATAGGTAGGTATGGTGGCTGTTTTGAGGAGAAGGTATATGGTGGGTTTATGGTACCGGCGAAAGTTGCGTGATACTAGAGAGGCTAGCAATGATGGAAGGGTGAGAGTGCGTATAATCCATGGACTCAACATTAGTCATAAAGAACTCACATACTTATTGCAAAATTTTATTAGCCCTCGAAGCAAAGTACTACTACGCATGCCCCTAGGGGGATAGATTGGTAGGAAAAGACCATCGCTCGTCCCCGACCGCCACTCATAAGGAAGACAATTAATAAATACCTCATGCTCCGACTTCGTTACATAACGGTTCACCATACGTGCATGCTACGGGAATCACAAACCTCAACACAAGTATTTCTACTAATCCACAACTACCCACTAGCATGACTCTAATATCACCATCTTTATATCGCAAAACTATTGCAAGGAATCAAACATATCATATTCAGTGATCTATAAGTTTTATGTAGGATTTATGACTAACCATGTAAACGACCAATTCCTGTCATCTCTCTAAACAGATATAAGTGAAGCAAGAGAGTTTAATTCTTTCTACAAAAGATATGCCCGCGCTCTAACAAATCTAAGTGAAGTAAAAGAGCATTCTACAAATGGCGGTTGTCTAAGTGAAGAGAAACAGGCAATCCAAACTTTTAATGATATAAGTGAAGCACATGAAGCATTCTATAAAGCCATACTCAAAAGATATAAGTGAAGTGCATAGAGCATTCTATAAATCAACCAAAGACTATCTCATACCAGCATGGTGCATAAAAGAAAGATGAAAACTAAATGCAAAAGACGCTCCAAGATTGCACATATCGCATGAACGAAACAAATCCGAAAACATACCAATACTTATTGAAGAAAGAGGGGATGCCTTCCGGGGCATACCCAAGCTTAGACGCTTGAGTCTCCTTGAATATTTACTTGGGGTGCCTCGGGCATCCCCAAGCTTGAGCTCTTGCCTCTCTTCCTTCTTCTCACATCGAGACCTTCTCGATCATCGAACACTTCATCCACACAAAACTTCAACAGAAAACTCGGTAAGATCCGTTAGTATAATAAAGCAAATCGCTACTCTAAGTACTGTTGCAAACCAATTCATATTTTGTTTTTGCATTGTGCCTACTGTAATATAGCTTTTCCATGGCTTAATCCACTGATACAAATCGGTAGTTTCATCAAAACAAGTAAACTATGCATCAAAAACAGAATCTGTCTAAAACAGAACAGTCTGTAATAATATGAACATTCACCATACTTATGGTACTTTAACAATTCTGCCAAAATTACGAAAAATAAAAAAATTGTATAGAAAGACAGTTCAAAAATAATCAGAACCATTTGATGTTCCAGATAAAAATGTAAAATCGCGCACTACAGCCAAAGTTTCTGTCCTGCACCGTACAAACCATCAAGCAAATGTAAACATCCTAAAGGCAAACCTTGGCACATTATTTTTATAATACAATGGAATTGTACAAGGGGATAATTATTTTTATTGAAAAGTTTTTGTAATCAAGATTCACAAAGTTTCCGTGAGCATGAACAAAGTTCAAGGAGCTCTCCCACTTCAACAATGCTTGTTTTTCTTACTTTCACTTTCCTTTTTGAAAAAGTTTTGGGTTCCCCTCTTTATTTTTGTTGTTTTTAAACTATATGAAAGCACTCAACAGAAATAAATGACTCTCTAAAACTTCCGGGTTGTCTCCCTGGCAGTGCTTTCTTTAAAGCTATTAAGCTAGGCATATAGTGCTCAAGTAATGAATCCACCCGGATCCCAAGGTATATCAAAGCCAATTTTAATTAACAATGATTTGTAATTTAGTAGTGAGCACAAAGTAACATATATCATGCAACAGCAAATTCTAACTCTCTTCCTATGCATCGGCATGTCATAAAAGAACAATTCATGCACACATAGTAAAGGCCAATGCATAGTATAAACAGTTTTTTGCAATTTTATCGTATTGGAAACATAGAGAGGTGGAGATATAGTTCCTCTCTCATAATAATTGCAAGTAGGAGAAGCAAGCACATGCATATTATATTCATCAAAACCATCATGTGTAATAGTAAGACGCAACCCATCAATATAATCCTTAATAAGTGCAAACTTCTTCGATATAGTGTAGTCGGGAGAATTCAAAAAGATAATAGGACTATCATGCGTGGATGCAATAGCAAAAATTTCATGTTTAACATAAGGAACTATAGCAAGTTCATCTCCATAAGCATAATTCATATTGGCATCTTGGCCACAAGCATAGCAAGCATCATCAAAAAGGGATATTTCAAGAGAATCAAAGGGATCATAACAATCATCATAGCAATCATCCTTCGGTAAGCACGAAGGGAAATTAAACAATGTATGAGTTGAAGAGTTACTCTCATTAGAAGGTGGGAACGGGTAGCTAATCCGCTCTTCCTCGTGTTGTTCTTCGCTCTCCTCCTCATCTTTTTCATCCAATGAGCTCGCAGTTTCATCAATTTCTTCTTCCATAGACTCCTGCAAAATATTAGTCTCTTCTTGGACAGCGGGGTAGTCCTCAATATATGGTTCACCATAGGCATTAGAAGCATAATTATCATAGCAATATTTAAGTATGTCAAATTTTTCAGATTTGTAAAGAGTAGCATCATACGTTTCAATCAATGAAGCAATTTCATAAGCACCCTTAAAAGCAACAAATTCTTCAATTTGTTGAGCATCATAGTAACTATAAACACCCTTAGCATACGAAGATACGATTCCATTATCACTAAACTCACATTGATAGGGAAGGTGTTTCTTAGGGTTTTCAGAACAACAAGTGATATCATATATTTCGCATAAATTCCAGGCATAGCATTGCAAACGATGAATTTGACCCAGTAAAATTTCCCCTTTTTCAGATATTTGGTGTCGCGCATAACAAGCATGATCATCTAAAGATTTGCCCTCAACTAAGCTAGTTGGGGTTTCAGCACGAGCACATAGGGATTGAAGATGATCCAAGTAATAAGCTTTAGCAGTGTGATAGATTTTGAGTGGTTCTTCAACCATTGGTTTAGTAGGTACAACTAATTTTTTTTGGTATTTTGCGTTTCCTACCCATAACTAAAGATACAAAACAACTAAGAACAGCAAATAAAAATTACTTAGTGATAAAGCAAACAAGCACACACGAGAATATACACCCCACGCTATTGCTCCCCGGCAACGGCGCCAGAAAAAGGTCATGATAACCCACAAGTATAGGGGATCGCAACAGTTTTCGATAAGTAAGAGTGTCGAACCCATTGAGGAGCTAAAGGCAGAACAAATATTTCCTCAAGTTTTATCGACCACCGATACAACTCTACACACGCTTGATGTTCGCTTTACCTAGAACAAGTATGAAACTAGAAGTACTTTGTAGGTGTTGTTGGATAGGTTTGCAAGATAATAAAGATTACGTAAATAAAAAGTAGGGGCTGTTTAGATAAAGAAACAATAAAGTAAATATAGAGAGTATGGAAAAGTGGTGGTAGGAGTTGTTAAATTGCACCTAAGCAATTGACTACTTTACTAGACCGATGGCAAGTATTATGTGGGAGAGGCCACTGCTAGCATGTCATCCCTGACTTGGAATTCTATGCACTTATGATTGGAACTATTAGCAAGCATCCGCAACTACTAACGTTCATTAAGGTAAAACCCAACCATAGCATTAAGATATATTGGCCCCCCTTCAATCCCGTATGCATCAATTTCTATGCTAGGTTGAAGCTTCTGTCACTCTTGCCCTCCAATACATAGTCCTATCAACATACAACTAACCCTAGGGTGTGATCCACGCGCGCACTCATATGATGGGCACCAAAGGACAGCAACATAACCACAAGCAAATTAAATTAATCATAGCAATTCATCAACCACCGATAGGACAACGAAAATCTACTCAGACATCATAGGATGGCAACACATCATTGGATAATAATATGAAGCATAAAGCACCATGTTCAAGTAGAGGGTACAGCAGGTTGCGGGAGAGTGGACCGCTGTAGATAGAGGGGGAAGGTGATGGAGATGTTGGTGAAGATGGCGGAGGTGTTGGTGTAGATCGCGGTGATGATGATGATGATGATGATGGCCACGGCAGCGTTCCGACGCCACCGGAAGAGAAGGGGAGAGGGGGCCCCTTCGCCTTCTTCTTCCTTGACCTCCTCCATAGATGGGAGAAGGTTTTCCCCTGTGGTCCTTGGCCTCCATGGCATGGGATGGGCAAGAGCCCCTCCGAGATTGGATTTGTCTCTCTGTCTCTCTGTTTCTGCATTCTGTTCTGCTGCCCTTTCACCGTTTCATATATATATGGAGATCCGTAACTCCGATTGGACCGAAACCTTCGCCGTGATTTTTTTTACCAAAAATTAGCTTTCTTGAGGCTGAAGAAGGGCATCAACCGCCTTACAGTTGGACCACGAGGGTCAGGAGCGTGCCCAGGGGGCGGGGCGCCCCCCCTACCTCGTGCCCACCTCGGACACCGTTTCACGTTGATCTTTCTCCCAGATTTTCCAAATAATCCAAAAATAAGCTTCGTCTGTTTTTATCCCGTTTGGATTCCGTTTGATATGGATATTGCGCGAAACATAAAACATGCAACATACGGGAACTGGCACTGGGCACTAGATCAATATGTTAGTCCCAAAAATAATATAAAAAGTTGCCAAAAATATATGAAAGTTGTAGAATATTGGCATGGAACAATCAAAAATTATAGATACAACGGAGACGTATCATAAATCTGCTAGCCAGTGCTTAGATGAGTTTGATAATTTTATTGTTAAACAAGAAAATTTCAATGCTTATGTTGGTAGACAATTGAAACATAATGCTGATATGCTTGAACACTTGAGTGATTATATGGCTAGTGTTAAAGGTGAACTTCAACTTATTAGTAAACATGCTTCTATTGTTACCACTCAAGTAGAACAAGTACTTAAGGCTCAGCATGATTTGCTCAATGAATTAAATAATAAGAAGAATGATAATGTTGTTAGAGTTATGACTAGAGGGGGTAAAATGACTCAGGAACCTTTGTATCCTGAAGGCCACCCTAAGATAATTGAGCAAGATTCTCAGAGAACTACTGTTGATGCACCCAGTTCTTCTAAGAAGAAGAAGAAAAATGATAGGACTTTGCATGCTTCTAGTGAACTTGTTGTTGACACACCTGAGAATCCCAATGATATTTCTTTTTTTGATGATGAAACACAATCTGGTAATGAACATGAACCTAGTGATAATTTTAATGATGATGTTCATGTTGATGCTCAACCTAGCTATAACAATGATATAGAGATTGAACCTGATGTTGATCTTGATAAACCACAATCAAAGAATCAACGTTATGATAAGAGAGACTTTGTTGCTAGGAAGCACGGTAAAGAAAGAGAACCATGGGTTCAGAAACCCATGCCTTTTCCTCCTAAACCATCCAAGAAAAAGGATGATGAGGATTTTGAGCGCTTTGCTGAAATGATTAGACCTATCTTTTTGCGTATGCGTTTGTCTGATATGCTTAAAATGAACCCTTATGCTAAATACATGAAGGATATTGTTACAAATAAAAGAAAGATACCAAAAGCTGAATTTTTCACCATGCTTGCTAATTACACTTTTAAGGGTGGAATACCAAAGAAACTTGGAGATCCAGGAGTACCAACTGTACCATGCTCCATTAAAAGAAACTATGTTAAAACTGCTTTATGTGATCTTGGAGTCGGTGTTAGTGTTATGCCTCTCTCTTTATATCATAGACTTGATTTGAATAAGTTGACACCTACTGAAATATCTTTGCAAATGGCTGATAAATCAACCGCTATACCTGTCGGTATTTGTGAGGATGTGCCTGTTGTGGTTGCAAACGTTACTATTTTAAAAGACTTTGTTATTCTTGATATTCCCGAGGACGATATTATGTCCATTATTCTCGGAAGACCCTTTTTGAATACTGCAGGGGCTGTTATTAATTGCAACAAAGGCAATGTCACTTTTCATGTTAATGGTAATGAGCATACGGTACACTCTCCGAGGAAACAACCTCAAGTCCACAGTATCAATTCTATTTGAAAAATTTCAACAATCACTATTGGAGGTTTTGAATTTCCTCTTCCTACTATTAAGAAGAAATATGATATTCTTATAGTTGGGGATGTGCATATCCCCATTGAGGTAACCTAGTGTTATTCGAAAATTCTCCGGTTTCATGTTATTCGAAATGAGTTTGTTAACAAGACCTGATCAACCTTGTTAGTGGATTCCTTTTGATGAACATGAGATGGATGAAGTTACAAAACACAACTCTTTGTACCCCTTTTTACATTCTGTTATTTATATTAAATAAATGAAAAATAGTATTTTTTTTGTCCGTTTTCTGAATTATCCATGCAATAAAAAATACCCCGAAAATAAAAGTTCTCCAAATGCCCTGAAAATGAAATATGATTTTTTTTCTAGAACATTTGAGGATTTTAGGCACTGAGAACATAGCAGGGGGAGCAGCCACGTGCCCACGAGGGTGGAGGTCGCGCCCCCTGCCTCGTGGACCCCACATGGGTCTCCTCCACTTATCCTTGCACCCACACACTTCGTCTTGCTCCAGAAAAAATCACTAGCCAGCTCAAACCCGAGTTCTAGCTCATCTTGCTGCCATTTTCGATCTCCTTGCTCAAAGCTCCATTCACAAAACTGCTTTGGGGGGTTGTTCTTTGGTATGTGACTCCTCCAATGGTCCAATTAGTTTTTGTTCTAGTGCTTTATTCATTACAAATTTTTGCTACTTAGGTGACCCTGTTCTTGAGCTTGCATGTCAAATTTATGTGGTCAAAAGTAGTTTTAATGCATGATATAGCCTCTAGGCACTTGTAGGAGTAGTTGCTATCAATCTTGTTGAGTTTGGTTCACTTTTATTTTAAGTTACTAAAAATTTCAGAAATTTTCATAAAAATATGAAGAGATTTTTGAGGGGCTCATCGAGCCGAAGCTCGAAGGATAAGCAAGGTGAAGAGAACAAGAAGCCCAAGTATAATCTCCCTCGTACTGCGGAGGTTCGGCCATGTGAATGGCCTTGTGATGAGTTCTTGAGAGAAGCCGGGATTCATGAAGATTTTTATCATTTGGCTGAGAATGCAGGCCTCACCGCCTTCCTCCACGACCAGCGTGAACAGTATCTCTTACTCACCAATATCTTTGTGCAAAATTTTCATTTCCATGCTAGGAGATCACCACCTTCGGTGGAATTTTATTTATATGATGAGCATAAGGAGATGTCACTGTATGATTTTTGCCGGGTTTGTTTGATACCCTTTGAGGGAAGCATAGAGGAACCACACCGTAATGATATGGAGGGATTTATTGATATGATTGTTGTAGGGGAAACGAGGAAAGTTTTCGATGCAATAATCACTATCATACATTTTCCTGTTCTACGTTACTTTGCAATATTTGCTAGTAAATGCTTAATTGGTCGCGGGAACTGTGAAAACCTTAGTGCTCCTGATATTGTTAGTTTGCGCCATGCCTTGTTTCATGATACTACTTTTAGTTTAGGCGCTATTGTTGCTAAACGGTTAAATCTGAACCGTACTAAGGGCCCCATCCTCAGAGGCATCTTTGCCTCGCGCCTTGCTGCACACTTTAATATACCTATCAGACATCACCTCGGTCCAATGCATGTGCACTGTTATTATTATCCACGTCGTTTGGTCGTGCAAGTGGAAGGCAATAATAACAATATATGATGGATCGATTCAGATGAGAGAAGCTGGTATGACGTCGACCTATCTTGTTTTTGTTAATATGATTAGGTCATCGTGCCTGATTCAGCCTATTATGAATGAAACATGTTTGCATGACAATTAGAGATTATAGTTGCTCATGCCATGCTTAATTAGCTAGGAGTTTATGATGGATTACCTTGCATGCCAACATGGTATTAAAATAGTTGTGATGTGGTATGATAGGGTGGTATCCTCCTTTGAATGATTCGAGTGGCTTGACTTGGCACATGTTCACGCATGTAGTTGAAACAAAATCAACATAGCATCCATGATATTTATGTTCATGGTGAATTATATCCTACTCATGCTTGCACTCATTGTTGATTAATCTTAATGCATGTTCATGACTGTTATCGCTCTCTAGTTGGTCGCTTCCCAGTCTCTTTCTAGCCTTCACTTGTACTAAGCGGGAATACTGCTTGCGCATCCACTTCCATAAACCCCAAAGTTATTCCATATGAGTCCACCATAACTTCCTATATACGGTATCTACCTACCGTTCCAAGTAAATTTGTATGTGCCAAACTCTAAACCTTCAAATAAACATTCTGTTTTGTATGATCGAATAGATCATGTATCAACTAGGGCTGTCTGTATCCTCCATGCTAGGCGGGTTATTCTCAAGACGAGTGGACTCCACTCCTCATTCATGAGAAAATGGCTGGTCACCGGGATGCCCAGTCCCATGCTCAAATCAAATCAAATAATTGCAAACAAAACTCCCCCAGGATTGTTGTTAGTTGGAGGCACCTGTTGTTTCGGGCAAGCCATGGGTTGATGCTTGTTGGTGGTGGGGGAGTATAAACTTTACCATTCTGCTTGGGAACCGCCTATAATGTGTGTAGCATGGAAGATATCGAGATCTCTTGGTTGTTATGTTGACAATGAAAGTATACTGCTCAAAATATTATTCATCTCTATTTCAAAATCGATCTCTGGCACCTCTACAAATCCCTCCTTCCCTCTGCGAAGAGCTTATCCATTTAGTTTTATGTTGAGTCATCATCCTCTTATTAAAAAGCACCAGTTGGAGAGCACCATTGTCATTTGCATGTATTACTGTTAGTTTACATTGAGTATGACTTGACTGGATCTCTTTTACCATGAATTACAATGTCTAGTCGGTCCTTGAGCTTTAAAGGTGCTCTGCATTTATGTTTTGCAGTCTCAGAAAGGGCTAGCGAGATACCATCTTGTTATATCATATTATGATTGTTTTGAGAAAGTGTTGTCATCCGAGATTTATTATTATTGCTTTCTAGTTGATTATGCCATTGATATGAGTAAACATGAGACCTAAGTGTTATTGTGAATATGGTTAGTTCATAATCTTTGCTGAAAACTTGAGTGCTGGCTTTACATATTTACAACAACAAGAGCAAACATAGTTTGTAAAAGTTTTTGTTTATCACTTTCAGTTTGTCAACTGAATTGCTTGAGGACAAGCAAAGGTTTAAGCTTGGGGGAGTTGATACGTCCCCGTCGTTTCTACTTTTCCAAACACTTTTGCCCTTGTTTTGGACTCTAACTTGCATGATTTGAATGGAACTAACCCGGACTGACGCTGTTTTCAGCAGAATTACCATGGTGTTATTTTTGTGCAGAAATAAAAGTTTTCGGAATGACCTAAAAATCAATGGAGATTATTTTTGGAATATATAAAAAATAATGGCGGAAAGATCCACGTCAGGGGGCCCACACCCTGTCCACGAGGCGCGCCTACCCCCCTGGGCGTGCCCCCTGCCTCGTGGGCCCTCTGACACTCCACCGACGTCCATATTGACTCCATATATTCACTTCCAGGGAGAAAAAAATCAGAGAGAAGGATTCATCGCGTTTTATGATACGGAGCCGCCGCCAAGCCCTAAACTCTCTCAGGAGAGCTGATCTGGAGTCCGTTCGGGGCTCCGGAGAGGGGAATCCGTCGCCATCATCATCATCATAAACCTTCCTCCATCACCAATTTCATGATGCTCACCGCCGTGCGTGAGTAATTCCATCGTAGGCTTGCTGGACGGTGATGGGTTGGATGAGATTTATCATGTAATCGAGTTAGTTTTGTTTGGGTTTGATCCCCAGTATCCACTATGTTCTGAGATTGATGTTGCTATGACTTTGCTATGCTTAATGCTTGTCACTAGGGACGGAGTGCCATGATTTCAGATCTGAACCTATTATGTTTTCATAAATATATGTGAGTTCTTGATCCTATCTTTCAAGTCTATAGTCACCTATTATGTGTTATGATCCATTAACCCCGAAGTGACAATAATCTGGATACTTACCGGTGATGACCGTAGTTGGGGAGTTCATGTATTCACTGTGTGTTAATGCTTTGGTCTGGTACTCTATTAAAGGGAGGCCTAAATGTCTCTTGGTTTCCAATAGGACCCCGCTGCCACGGGAGGGTAGGACAAAAGATGTCATGCAAGTTCTTTTCCATAAGCACGTATGACTATATTCGGAATACATGCCTACATTACATTGATGAACTGGAGCTAGTTATGTGTCACCTTATGTTATAACTATTGCATGATTGATCGCATCCGACATAATTCTCCATCACCAATCCAATGCCTACGAGCTTTTCATATATTGTTCTTCGCTTATTTACTTTTCCGTCGCTACTGTTACAATCACTATAAAAGCAAAAATATTACTTTTGCTACCGTTACCATTACTATCATATTACTTTGCTACTAAACACTTTGCTGCAGATATTAAGTTTCCAGGTATGGTCGAATTGACAACTCAGCTGCTAATACTTGAGAATATTCTTTGGCTCCCCTTGTGTCGAATCAATAAATTTGGGTTGAAGACTCTACCCTCGAAAACTGTTGCGATCCCCTATACCTGTGGGTTATCACCGGGCGGTAGTGCGGGAGCTTGTGTGCCATGAGCAGCATGGCCTGCGCGTCCGTGGGGGTGCGGCGAGCGTGTGACGATGAGACGGCCAGAGTCAGCGACGGGGTGGTGGTGCGACCATCCTGCCGCACAGAAGGGTGCAGTGAAGAGGCTTGCTGCTCGTTTGCCGCCGGGTCGGTGGCGGCGTTGGCGGCGGGTGATAGAGAACGGCGGGGAGGTCCGCCGACAGGGTGATCTGAGCGACACGGGTGGCGAGAGCGGCCCGGTGCTCACCGCGGGCCCGGCGAGCATCGGCCATGAACTTGGCGAAGTGGTGAAGCGCGGATCAATGAAGAGGAAAGCTTTGGGGCACCCCTACCTAGCGCGCCAAATGTCGGATTTCGGGTTCCCGGCAAAACCCTTGAGGTTCGAACACTGGGGTGCGCACAAAGATCTCTCCCCCTCTCTAGCTCAAGCACTCTACGATCTTATGGCCTAGCTCGACGAACCCAAAGAACATGATACACAAGATTTATACTGGTTCGAGCCACCATTGTGTGTAATACCCTACTCCAGTGTGGTGTGGTGGATTGCCTCTTGGGCTGAGGATGAACAGTTACAAGGGAAGAACATCCTTGCGAGGAAAGGTGTTATTGTGTTTGGTGAACTTGTGAGAGGCTGTGGATGGAATGGCTCCTCTCCCTCTCTATGGTGGTGGCTAGTCCTACTTATAGAGGCCCTGGTCCTCTTCCCAAATATTGAGCGGGAAGGGATCCCACAACGGCCAAATTCGAAGGGAGACAACTAGTATAAGCTATCCTGACAAAAGTGGTCTTCACCTGCCAAAGGCTCTGGTGGTGATGCCGTCTTGGGCTCCACGATGACCTCCGTCCTGCCGTCCTGCTGGTCCTGGTCTTGTTGCCCGATATGGAAACCTTTGCCTGCTGCCTCGGGACTCCTCGCCTGCGCTTGCCCCTTTAGCACCAAAGAGGAAACGAGGACACTGTGCGCGCAGGCGCTCGCCTGGTTCGAGTTGTCATGGCTTGCGTCACAGGAACCTCGCAAGGTGTCCCTTGCCTTGATCTCTCCACCCCTCGCGAGCCAGCCTAGTGAGGCCGCCCCTGAGGAGGTCTTGCGTCGTCCGCCTCGCGAGGCTTGGCCCCTCGCGAGGGTCTTGAATGTTTGCTGGTGAAGATGGGCCATACGGGGCAACTGGTGGAGCCACGCCACAGGGCCACAGGCAGGAAAGTCTGGGGACCTCCGTTCCCAGAACACCAACGGTCGTGCTGACGGAACTCTCCCTCGACACTTTGCTGGATCAAGAGTTTGAGGGACGTCATCGAGCTGAACGTGTGCAGAACTCGGAGGTGCCGTACGTTCGATGCTTGATCGGTCGGAACGAGAAGAAGTTCGACTACATCAACCGCGTTGTCAAACGCTTCTGCTTTCGGTCTACGAGGGTACGTGGACACCCCCCCCCCTCTCGTTGCTATGCATCTTCTAGATAGATCTTGCATGAGCATAGGAATTTTTTGAAATTGCATGCTACGTTTCCCAACAACATTAGGGTTGATTGATGTGTGTCATATGGTGTTTTTTACTATGAACTCTAGGGTTGTTTGTGACACTTATAGGGATAGTTCAATGGATTGAACGGAAAGAATAGCTTTGAGGTTGTTTCGTACCCTACAAGCAATTTCATCTTATGTTCTCCATGATAGGAACTTTGGAGTGACTTTTGCCGCACGTTGAGGGATTGCCATGATTTAATTATGTTATCATTGTTGAGAGAACTTGCACTAGTGAAAATATGAACCCTAGGCCTTGTTTCCAAGCATTGCAATATTGTTTTTGTTCACTTTTGCCACTTGCTACCTTGCTGTTTTTATGTTTTCATATTACAAAAACCTATTTCTACCATCCATACCGCACTTGTATCACCATCTCTTCCCTGAACTAGTGCACCTATACAATTTACCATTGTATTGGGTGTGTTGGGGACACAAGATGGTACCACTTGATAGATGCGAAGGTGTCCCGATGTTTCGATGAGATGGTGGCTATCGTTTTCTATGGGAGTCGACCTTGATGATCCGACTACGAACATGCGAGACGTCGCGCCTTAGCAATTGCTAAACCAACTTTCGAGGGATTATTGACCACGCTGGAGCACGATCAACCTGACCACGAGGGTCTGTTTCCTGCGAGCAAACTAAGAACAAGCAAGAAACTAAGATTGCAATCTGGATATTGCGAATATAAGATGAAAGATTTATTGATCAAGGTGGGGTTCTGTGACGCCTTTGTCTGGTCGTTGAACACAAACGAAGTACGCGGAGTTGCAGCTATGGCGAACTTTAATCTAAACAAAACCCAGAGTCTAAATGATGCCCTAAGGGTTGTATATATGGAGGAGACAGGGGGGAATTCCGTGGCCCTTGGAGGAGGGTTCCGAAACCAACCCTAACTCTTGTTTCCCTACACATACGGACTCTAAAAACAACATATAATCAAGTATTTCAAAATTACATGGGCCCGGCCCAAAAATAAGGTGACGCAGCACCTAGGATAGCCTCTGGACGAAATTTATGAAGTGGCATATTGTATATTTCGTCCAAGGCTTCATGCACTCATTATGGTGGCTTCAAAGTTCTGGAATCATCACTTGTAACTCCGTTCTTGTTCCCCTTTGCGCACGCCATCATCTCCATGCTTGAACTTGCTCCATGGTTCATCTTTCTTGTCCAAGCTAGGCCCTTCATTTGTAAGCAAAACAAATGTATTCAATTTAGGCAGCATCATATTCTCATGAACATTAGATTCATTACCAAGAAATGAAAGTACCTGGTAATTTAATTGGCGTGCACGAGCTCTAGTAATTGGTCCAGTATGTATAGTACCAGGGGTTGTGGGTGTAATAATGGTATTGATGTCCTCATCACAAGAGACTCTTTGTTATTTGGTTGCAGGGTTGTTTGAGAGAGACCATCATCATCATACGCCTCCCACGGATTGATAAACCTTAGGTCATCTACTTGAGGGAAATTTGCTACTGTCCTACAAAACTCTGCACTTGGAGGCCCAACACGAGTCTACAAGGATAAAGTTGCATAGTAGACATCAAGCTCTTTTCTGGCGCCGTTGTTGGGGAGGTGAGTGCTTGAAGGTATGTCTTTAGATCTTGCATTTGAATCTTTTAGTCTTGTTTTATCACTAGTTTAGTCTATAAAAGAAAACTACAAAAAATGGAATTGAGGTTGCCACATATTATCCATGTTTATAATGTCTTTCATGAAAATGATGGAAAGGAAAATTGTGCCAAAGCGTTAGAAGAAGAAGTGAATAAAATGTTTGGAACTAAATATTTGAATGATGAGCATGATTGCAATGTTGTTAGTATGAATTCTTTGAATATACATGGTGCTAATGATATGCAAAGCCACAAGCTTGGGGATGCTATGTTTGATGAAGATGATATTTTTTGTCCCCTAAGTTTTCATGAGCAAATTTATTATGATGATAACATGCCTCCTATTTATGATGATTATATTTATGAAAGTGGATTTGGAGAGGTCATGACTTTATTTAGTGATGAATCCACTATTTTGGAAGAGGTTCCAATTGATTATGAGAACAAAGTTGCTATCTATGATGATTATTGTGATGACATGTATGCTATAAAGAATAATGATAACCATGAAACTTGTCATCATGATTTTAATTCTCAATTGAATTATGCCTCATGTGATAGTTATATTGTTGAATTCATTTATGATGCTACTGAAAATTACTATGAGAGAGGAATATAGGCTTTTACATATTGCAATAATATCAAGTTTCCTCTCTATATGTTGAAAATCTTGAAGTTATGCTTGTTTTGTCTTCCTATGTAGTTGATTCTTGCTCCCATAAATTGTTTCCTCACAAAATCCCTATGCATAGGAAGTGTGTTAGACTTAAATGTGCTAGTCATATGCTTCATGATGCTCCCATTGTGTTTCAATTCTTATCTTCTATGTGAGCATCGTTGAAATCATCATGCATAGCTAGAAAGGCATTAAAGAAAACCGCTTGTTGGGAGACAACCCAATACTTATACCTATTGTTTTTGTGTGTTCACATGATTATTTTACAGTAGTAATCATGTTTTATAGCTTTTGTTTCAATAAAGTGCCAAGTAAGACCTTTGGGATGGTCTATGGTGATAGTTGATTTGATATTGCTGAAAAACAAAAAAAATTGCGTCCAGTAAAATAATTTTCGTTTTTTACAGAAGAGTGATAAAATAATGATTCTTTTTGAATAAGATTGATATACAAATTTCCTAGATTTTCCTAATTTTTCAGAATTTTTGAAATTACAGAAGTATACGAAGTTTCCAGATTACCACAAACAGCTCTGTTTTTGACAGATTCTGTTTTCATTGTGTTGTTTGCTTATTTTGATGAATCTATGAGTAGTATCGGAGGGTATTGTAACACCCTCGATGCGACTATATCTCCCACGTGTCGAGGCACGACTTAGAGGCATAATCGCATTAAAGGCATATGTCGCAAGTGAGGTAATCTTCACACAACCCATGTAATACATAAGGGAAAGAGATACATAGTTGGCTTACAATCGCCACTTCACACAATTACATGAATAAAGCATTACATCATCCAAATACAATCAAGGTCCGACTACGGAACCAAAATAAAAGAAGAACCCCAAAAGCGACAAAGGTCCCTGATTGACCCCAACTGGGCTCCACTACTGATCAACTAGAACGAAACAACACAAAGGACAAGATATTCAACGAGCTCCTCCTGAGCTTGGTTGCGTCATCTGCACGGTCTCATCGGCACCTGCAAGCTGGTTTTGGAAGTATCTGTGAGCCACAGGAACTCAGCAATCTCGCACCCTCGCGATCAAGACTATTTAAGCTTATGGTTAAGGTAAAAGGTATGAGGTGGAGCTGCAGCAAGCGACTAGCATATATGGTGGCTAACATACGCAAATGAGAGCGAGAAGAGAAGGCAAAGCACGGTCAATAAAAGTATGATCAAGAAGTGATCCTATAGCTACCTACGTCAAGCATAACTCCAACAACCGTGTTCACTTCCCGGACTCCGCCGAAAAGAGACCATCACGGTTACACACGCAGTTGATTCATTTTAATTAGGGTCGACTTCAGGTTTTCTACAACTGGACGTTAACAAATTCCCATCTGCCCATAACCGCGGGCACGGCTTTCGAAAGTTCAAATGCCTGCAGGGGTGTCCCAACTTAGCCCATGACAAGCTCTCACGGTCAACGAAGGAATAGACCTCCTCCCGAGATATTCCGATCAGACTCGGTAACCCGGTACAACAAGACATCCTCGACAATGGTAAAACAAGTCCAGCAAGACCGCCCGATGCACCGACATCCTGATAGGAGCTGCACATATCTCGTTCTCAGGGCAACACCGGATGAACACTACGTACAGCTAAAACCATCCCTCAAGTTTCCCCGAGGTGGCGCCGCAAGTGGCTCTAGTTTGGACCAACACTTAGACAAGCACTGGCCCGGGGGGGTTAAAATAAAGATGACCCTCGGGATGCGCGACTCCCAAGGGAAAAAGGCTAGGGGGCGAATGGTAAAACCAAGGCTGGGCCTTGCTGGAGGAGTTTTATTCAAAGCGAACTGTCAAGGGGTTCCCTTTATAACCCAACCGCGTGAGGAACGCAAAATCCAGGAACATAACACCGATATGACGGAAACTAGGGCGGCAAGAGTGGAACAAAACACCAGGCATAAGGCCGAGCCTTCCACCCTTTACCATGTATATAGATGCATTAATTAAATAAGATATATTGTGATATCCCAACAAGTAAATAAATGTTCCAACAAGGAACGGCTCCAATCTTCACCTGAAACTAGCAACGCTATAAGAGGGGCTGAGCAAAGCGGTAACATAGCCAATCAACGGTTTGCTAGGACATGGTGGGTTGGAGGTTTGACATGGCAATTTGGGAGGCTGACAAGCAAATGGTAGGCATCGTAGCATTGGCATAGCAAAAGAGCGAGCAAACTAGCATAGCAAAGATAGTAGTGATTTCGAGGGTATGATCATCTTGCCTGAAATCCCGCAAGGAAGAAGAACGAGTCCATGAAGAAGACAAACGGACGTAGTCGAACGGGTCCTCACAAATGCGATGTTAACGGAACCAACCCGAAGAAGCCAACACCGAAAAAGAGCACACAACATAGTAAACAACCAACATAGGCATGGCATGATGCACAAACAATTATGATGCATGTCCGGTTTAATGAGGCATGGCATGGCAAAGTGCACGAACAACACCACAAATTAAGTGGAGCTCAATATGCAACGAGTTGCATATTGACGGAACACCACATCAATTATTTAGTTCGATCTCGTTTATGTACCCAACAATATTAAATGTTAATAAACATGGCAAGAGGGTGAAGCAAATGAAAACTACCCAACTAGTCAAATTTAAATGAGGCCGGAAACAACGACCAACAATTCCGGAAACTCCTCATGGGCATATTATAGATTTGGTACTGTTCTGCCCTAAACACAATTTTAGGGTTGTTAGGCATGCAAACAATGTCACCATGATAAACTAGGCAAAATTCTACCCCAGATACATATAAAGTTTATTAAAATCGGAGTTACGGTTATTTAGTTATCAATTAAATCATTTTAACATGGCATAGGAGCAAATTAATGCAAACAACATTTTTAAACATTTTAAACATGGATGAAAGTTGGATATTATTAATCTACACAAAATTCTGAGCAAGTTTCATATATAAATCATTTTAATCCAATGCACGGTTAGTGAGTTATTAAATGCATGAACTAGGGGGACTAATCTACAAAACTGCAGTGCACTGGATAATAGACAAATTCGTAGACAGGGAAAAAAACAACACTGGGCTGAAACTGCTTAGTGCTGGGCTGGGGTTCTCACCATGGGCCAAGGCCCAATGGGTGGAGGAGGCAAGCCGGTTGAGGAGGCGCTGACTGGGCTGGATCTGGAGGCAATGATGCAGTCAATGGGCGCTGCGGGTGTGCTCGTTCACCTCGCGTGGACAGAGCAGAAGGGGCTGGGGCGATGCAAGCGAAGCAGAGCAGTGCGGCAGGAGTCAGCGGGCATGGCAGCGCGAAGCAAAGGAAACGAAGACGGCTGGCGGCGGATCTGGGTCGCAGGACGGCGGGCGAGGTGGCTTGGACTTGGCGGTGGTAGGCGTGAGGAGACAAGGCCGAGCGCTCCTGCTCAGGGTCTCGGGCAAACGCACCGTGGACGGGGGGGAACAGCAGGCGGCTGCGGATCCGAGGCGGGGATCACGGTTCCCGGCGAGGAACAAGACCGACGGCGGGCTTCGAGTTTCATGGCGCGGAGGGACTGCACCTGCTTTTGTTCAAAGAGAAAGGAGGGAGAGCAGGGGAGGTTAGAGGAGGAAGGAGAGGAAAACATGGGGGAGAAATAGGAGATGGGCAGCGACTCATCTGCTCGATCCAAAGAGGGACGAGGCCAACGCCGACGGGGATGGAAGGGTGGCAACGGTTGCTTGGCTCCGGCAAGAAGGAAGGTGCGGGGAGCGGGAAACAGCAAGGACCCAAGGAGGAGGTGGCGTAGCACAGCGAAGGAGCCCGAGGCGGCCTTGGGTTTCTGTTCCCTGGTTCGAAGAAGAGGCGAGGCGCTCCTCTCGATCCAGATCGAGGCATGCGCTCTTGATTGGCCGGGCACGGAAAGCCGAGTGGAGTTAGGTGGGGGTGGCGGCGCTAGGGTAGGATCCCTAGAAATTAGGGTTGTCCAAAATGAACTAGGGATAGACTATATATATAGTAGGTGGGTTAGATTAGGGCTATCTCGTCCCTCCGATTAAAATCAAACGGTCAGGTAAAATAGGCTAGGGAGTCCAATTAACAAAACGAAGATGTTTTGTAGACGTTTGGGGATGATCCGGATCCAACGGTGACGACTGTCCGGGTCGGGTCCGGGACAACTTTTCGGACGCGCGCGCGAGGAGGGCCGCGGGCACTGTGCAAAGAGGGGTTAGGCGAACGAGGTCAAGTGTGTGGACTGAGAGGAGAGAGGGGAAATGCAACCCGGCAACCGTTTCCGAAGACCGAAAACGTCCGACGTAAGACCGGCTACTATTGCCGCTATATTTATCCGTTGGGGCGTCAAACGGACTCCGAATGCGATGAAACTTGGCAGGCGGTCTACTGACAACAAAACAACACCTCATGCCAACTCTCATCCCATTCCGAGAACATTTTTCGGCCACTTATAAAATAATATTTCGGACACGCCGCGGGCGCGTACAAGTGTGGTTGGTCTTAGAACGGACAACTGAGAGAACTCGAAGAACCCGGACGAATGCAAGTTTTGAAAACATGATGATGCAATGCACATGATGACATGATATGCAATGCATGACATGCAAGCAATGACAAGGCAACAACAGCGAATAACTGAACGACACCTGGCACATCGGTCTCGGGGTGTCACAACACTCCACCACTACGAGAGGATCTCATCCCGAGATCTAGAATGGCACCGGAGGGAAGAACGGAAGAGAAATGGAAGAGGTAAAACTAAGTTGCTTCTTTGACAAACGAGTGAAACCACGAACCTTGAGAGGTTGAACAAATTGAAAGAAAGAAAGAACACAACAGAGCTGAACGAATTGGAGAGCACTCCGTTAGAAAAGAGAAACAAGGAACATTACTAGAACCTTGTAGGTTGAAAGACATAAGAAAAGGGATTGCAATGGACAAGAAGTATAAGCAAGCACTCCGGTTGAAACGAGATGTACAAGGAAGATAAGGATCAATTACGACAACACTCCGGTTGGAAATGGAAGGTAAGAAAATGAAGTTGGCAAGATGAAAGCATTTGGATGAGACTCCGGTTAGAAGAGGAATGATAGACACAAGACTCCGGTTAAAACAAAATAGGGAAGGAATAAGAATGATGTAATTTGGGCAGCACTCCGACTGAAAAGAGAGGAATTGAATAAGAACTTGATAAGGTGATAGAACTTGAAAAGAGGGCACGACACTCCGGTTAAATGGGCAATCATGAAAAGAACATGATCTTAGACAAACGAGATGATGGGTTGAGAAGAGCAACATCAATAGGCCTCCGGGAAAAAAAAAATAGGATAAGGATAATGGAGACAAAAGAATGTAGAAGAAAAATCCAACTTCTGCTACAAAAGAGCTTGAAAAGGCATCTTAAGGAGAAGGGTCGAATGGAGTTGTTGGAACACCAACAACGAAAAGAATAAGCTCGATAAGTTCGTATGGAATACATCTCGAATTATGAGGTGACAACCTGCCACTCACGGGAAGAAGAATTGGATTGGCATGAATAAGGAGATGAGAAGCTTATCACCGGAAGGATATATGAAGAACTTGGATCATATATAAGCACCATAATAACAACCATCCTTAGGGAAGGCTTAAGGTGAAATATAACCCAAGATAACTCCAATGACGAGATTGATGGATTTAAAATATCTCATTCATGACAACATGTGAATCATGAAACATGAATTAAAAATATCAAGAATGACATAATACCACCTCCAATGATACGGAAGAAAGAATTGCACTCTGGACTACAATATGAAGAAAGCTTGAGCTCCACTGAAAAGAATATTGATGAACACTTCGAGAAGGAATATAAATCCTTGATGAACCATCATGTAGAACCTCCATGAAGAACTCCGGTTAAAAGAATGATCACAAAGAAGTGAAGGATGAAAAGAATAAGGTTGAAGCCTTGAAATGATTAGATGAAGTTTGCGACGAGATAAATGAGAGATCTTGAAACACCGGGAAAAGAAAAAGCTGAACACAATTGGAATCAAGAAGTTGATGCACCTCCGGAATAGGGAATTAATCACTTGAATGAACAAGAATAAGAATTATGTTATGCATATCCTTCACCAATTAAATTGATGACAAACCATGGATTGCATACAACTTATCCATGTTAAAAGGATTAAGGGGGGATATAGTGTCCAACTTGGGAAGGTCTTCAAGAGCCACCGGTAGGATTAAAAGAACAAATGAATTGATATGATAACGAAGGAAGAGAAATCTTGAACGAACCACCATAAGAAAAGAAAAAGAACGAACAAAAGATAAAGGAACACCGGGAATAATTATCAAATGCACGAAGGTGCTTGAGGGAATTTAGATCCACGAGAACGAAGAGATCAAGAACTGATTAGAGGATATTTGCATGAAACACCGGTAAGATTAGAGAATGATAACTGACAGCTGAGGATAAATAAATCTGAATTGATGGACTCCGGATAACAAACTGAGAAGGCTCTTGAATTGCTCCGGATAGGTGAAAAGAATTTTCACAATCCAAAAACAACTATGAGAGGATGGCAACAAGCTAGAATGACGAATCTTTGAGAGAACGGATAAGATATGGAGGAAAAACTCTTCTTCGGTCTTCAAATGATGAGAAAGACGACGAGAAACACCACCTTGAATTATTTATGCACTCCGGAAGAATCAAAATGAATAGGTTGAGCCAACAATGAAAAGAATTCGACAGATCTTGGAGAAAAACATAAGACTGATGATAATTCATTCTTACGTCAACTTCAAAAAGAATTTGGGAGTAACTTCGGAAAAATAAGAAGAGTCAGGTAAGATCCTGGGAAAAGACCTGTGGGTTAGGGCCCACTCAAAAGAAACACCGTAGAACGATTTAAAAGAGAGGTAGCACCGGTTGAATTAAATGGCTTGAATGAGGGGACATCCTCGAAAGAGCTTGAACGAAAGCAAAGTGGAAAACATGAATCTTCGAGATAACTTGAGCACTCCGGAACAATAGAATAGCGAGCGGTGAAACATTATTAGGTGCACCGGTATGAGAAAACATTAAAACGAGGAAAGGATATGATCAACAAAGCTTGACTTGAAACCACCGGAGAAGAAAGAGAACGAACAATGATGAACTTGAGGCTCCGTTAGAATTTTCATGAGAATCACCCGGATAAGAACATTGAAGGAAAAGAATGGAGAGGCTTCCCATCAATAAGATTTATACTCGATTAAGAAATCCGAGTCCTTGAAGAAAAACAAGGGAGAGAGGGCGGGAAAAACAAAGGCAACTTGGATATGGATGACACAAACAACGTTGAGAAAAACTGATACTTGATCTTGTGAATGTTGACAAGATTGGATCCACTTGAAGAGAAACACACCGGTTAAAATGATTGACATGACAATCTTGATGATCAAGAAGGATTGGTATTCACATCGGAGTATGAGAATACCGCTTAGGAAAAGGTATGGAATCAACATTTGACTTCGAAGCAACTCGAATACCAAAACTCAAAACAAAACAAAGGATTGGCTAGCAGAATAAGCCAGAACAAACATATGATAGAGATTTCGTTCGAAGTTTTCATGGTGGGGCCTACACGGGCTCGATCGTACAGCACCATCATGTACAAGGCAGTGCACATGACATACGAAGCGTCCCCGAGTCGGCATAGCCAAGGACTCTTTAAGACACAACGAGACCATTGTAAAACCGACCGTGAATAGGCGGACCACTAGACATCGAACCCCAATTTCATATCATACATCTGTCAGAAAGATATCCTAAGAGCTACTTGAATTCCCACCTATGAAACTCCCGAAATTTTCCGGTTATGCAATCAGGTGTTGGGGATACAGGGGAAGCATAATATCTCACCCAAACTAGCAATTCCTACATCCAGCTGTATCCATCCTTCAACACATAACCAAGAAACCTTCGGAAATCATCTACCTCAACCTTCAAAAAGCATCCGTTATACAAGTTATGGCGATACTCCCGAACTCCCGCCCCAGTACTGGGTGGCGTCGAGGTTATCTCACCAACGAACTGCATAAAAGAGATTTTCGATGTCGGCGAACTAAACTCAGGTATTCCAGAACTACAACGATAAAATTATGACGACAACACCTCAGAGCTCAACTCCTCGGGACACTTCCACAAAACCCCTGACAGGAGGCACCAAGACAATGTTCTCATCATAAAACCATCGGAACGATTCCAAGATAGCCGCATGATCCTAAAAAGAATTTTAGTGAAATTTGACAAGAGAAGAGTCAAAACTCTACGTCAGAATGCCTTACCAGAGCGATGAGGAGACTGGGGAGTAAAAAGAATTCCTAAACTCTCCGATATATAATTCCTAAAAGACTCAAAACATTTTTTCTAGACACAACTCGGCCGCTAAAAACAATCAAGCAATGGGGCTCCTAAGGTCGGGGAAGGCTCTGATACCAACTTGTAACACCCTCGATGCGACTATATCTCCCACGTGTCGAGGCACGACTTAGAGGCATAATTGCATTGAAGGCATATGTCGCAAGTGAGATAATCTTCACACAACCCATGTAATACATAAGGGAAAGAGATACATAGTTGGCTTACAATCGCCACTTCACACAATTACATGAATAAAGCATTACATCATCCAAATACAATCAGGGTCCGACTACGGAACCAAAATAAAAGAAGAACCCCAAAAGCGACAAAGGTCCCCGATCGACCCCAACTGGGCTCCACTACTGATCAACTAGAACGAAACAACACAAAGGACAAGATCTTCAATGAGATCCTCCTGAGCTTGGTTGCATCATCTACACGGTCTCATCGGCACCTGCAAGCTGGTTTTGGAAGTATCTGTGAGCCACAGGAACTCAGCAATCTCGCACCCTCGCGATCAAGACTATTTAAGCTTATGGGTAAGGTAAAAGGTATGAGGTGGAGCTGCAGCAAGCGACTAGCATATATGGTGGCTAACATACGCAAATGAAAGCGAGAATAGAAGGCAAAGCACGGTCGATAAAAGTATGATCAAGAAGTGATCCTATAGCTACCTACGTCAAGCATAACTCCAACAACCGTGTTCACTTCCCGGACTCCGCCGGAAAGAGACCATCACGGTTACACACGCAGTTGATTCATTTTAATTAGGGTCGACTTCAGGTTTTCTACAACCGGACGTTAACAAATTCCCATCTGCCCATAACCACGGGCACGGCTTTCGAAAGTTCAAATGCCTGCAGGGGTGTCCCAACTTAGCCCATGACAAGCTCTCACGGTCAACGAAGGAATAGACCTCCTCCCGAGATATTCCGATCAGACTCGGTAACCCAGTACAACAAGACATCCTCGACAATGGTAAATCAAGTCCAGCAAGACCGCCCGATGCGCCGACATCCTGATAGGAGCTGCACATATCTCGTTCTCAGGGCAACACCGGATGAACACTACGTACAGCTAAAACCAGCCCTCAAGTTTCCCCGAGGTGGCGTCGCAAGTGGCTCTAGTTTGGACCAACACTTAGACAAGCACTTGCCCGGGGGGGTTAAAATAAAGATGACCCTCGGGATGCGCGACTCCCAAGGGAAAAAGGCTAGGGGGCGAATGGTAAAACCAAGGCTGGGCCTTGCTGGAGGAGTTTTATTCAAAGCGAACTGTCAAGGGGTTCCCTTTATAACCCAACCGCGTGAGGAACGCAAAATCCAGGAACATAACACCGATATGACGGAAACTAGGGCGGCAAGAGTGGAACAAAACACCAGGCATAAGGCCGAGCCTTCCACCCTTTACCATGTATATAGATGCATTAATTAAATAAGATATATTGTGATATCCCAACAAGTAAATAAATGTTCCAACAAGGAACGGCTCCAATCTTCACCTGCAACTAGCAACGCTATAAGAGGGGCTGAGCAAAGCGGTAACATAGCCAATCAACAGTTTGCTAGGACATGGTGGGTTAGAGGTTTGACATGGCAATTTGGGAGGCTGACAAGCAAATGGTAGGCATCGTAGCATTGGCATAGCAAAAGAGCGAGCAAATTAGCATAGCAAAGATAGTAGTGATTTCGAGGGTATGATCATCTTGCCTGAAATCCCGCAAGGAAGAAGAACGAGTCCATGAAGAAGACAAACGGACGTAGTCGAACGGGTCCTCACAAACGCGACGTTAACGGAACCAACCCGAAGAAGCCAACACCGGAAAAGAGCACACAACATAGTAAACAACCAACATAGGCATGGCATGATGCACAAACAATTATGATGCATGTCCGGTTTAATGAGGCATGGCATGGCAAAGTGCACGAACAACACCACAAATTAAGTGGAGCTCAATATGCAACGAGTTGCATATTGACGGAACACCACATCAATTATTTAGTTCGATCTCGTTTATGTACCCAACAATATTAAATGTTAATAAACATGACAAGAGGGTGAAGCAAATGAAAACTACCCAACTAGTCAAGTTTAAATGAGGCCGGAAACAACGACCAACAATTCTGGAAACTCCTCATGGGCATATTATAGATTTGGTACTGTTCTGCCCTAAACACAATTTTATGGTTGTTAGGCATGCAAAACAATGTCACCATGATAAACTAGGCAAAATTCTACCCCAAATACATATAAAGTTTATTAAAATCGGAGTTACGGTTATTTAGTTATGAATTAAATCATTTTAACATGGCATAGGAGCAAATTAATGCAAACAATATTTTTAAACATTTTAAACATGGATGAAAGTTCGATATTATTAACCTACACAAAATTCTGAGCAAGTTTCATATATAAATCATTTTAATCCGATGCACGGTTAGTGAGTTATTAAATGCATGAACTAGGGGGACTAATCTGCAAAACAACAGTGCACTGGATAATAGACAAATTCGCAGACAGGGAAAAAACAACACTGGGCTGAAACTGCTTGGTGCTGGGCTGGGGTTCTCACCATGGGCCAAGGCCCAATGGGTGGAGGAAGCAAGCCGGTTGAGGAGGCGCTGACTGGGCTGGATCTGGAGGCAATGATGCGGTCAATGGGCGCTGCGGGTGCGCTTGTTCACCTCGCGTGGACAGAGCATAAGGGGGCTGGGGCGATACAAGCGAAGCAGAGCAGCGTGGCAGGAGTCAGCGGGCATGGCGGCGCGAAGCAAAGGAAACAAAGACGGCTGGCGGCGGATCTGGGTCGCAGGACGGCGGGCGAGGTGGCTTGGACTTGGCGGTGGTAGGCGTGAGGAGACGAGGCCGAGCGCTCCTGCTCAGGGTCTCGGGCAAACGCACCGTGGACGGGCGGGAACAGCAGGCGGTTGCGGATCTGAGGCGGGGATCACGGTTCCCGGCGAGGAACAAGACCGACGGCGGGCTTCGAGTTTCATGGCGCGGAGGGACTGCACCTGCTTTTGTTCAAAGAGAAAGGAGGGAGAGCAGGGGGTTAGAGGAGGAAGGAGAGGAAAATAGGGGGGGAGAAAGAGGAGATGGGCGGCGACTCA
Source organism: Triticum aestivum (assembly GCF_018294505.1). Classification (NCBI taxonomy): domain Eukaryota; kingdom Viridiplantae; phylum Streptophyta; class Magnoliopsida; order Poales; family Poaceae; genus Triticum; species Triticum aestivum. Next base: position 298,340,403 of record NC_057806.1, on the reverse strand, counting down.
TCTGCTCGATCCAAAGAGGGATGAGGCCAACACCAACGGGGATGGAAGGGTGGCAACGGTTGCTTGGCTCCGGCAAGAAGGAAGGCGCGGGAAGCGGGAAACGGCAAGGACCCAAGGAGGAGGTGGCGTAGCACAGCGAAGGAGCTCGAGGCGGCCTTGGGTTTCTGTTCCCTGGTTCGAAGAAGAGGCGAGGCGCTCCTCTCGATCCAGATCGAGGCATGCGCTCTTGATTGGCCGGGCACGGAAAGCCGAGTGGAGTTAGGTGGGGGTGGTGGCGCTAGGGTAGGATCCCTAGAAATTAGGGTTGTCCAAAATGAACTAGGGATAGACTATATATATAGTAGGTGGGTTAGATTAGGGCTATCTCGTCCCTCCGATTAAAATCAGACGGTCAGGTAAAATAGGCTAGGGAGTCCAATTAACAAAACGGAGACGTTTTGTAGACGTTTGGGGATGATCCGGATCCAACGGTGACGACTGTCCGGGTCGGGTCCGGGACAACTTTTCGGACGCGCGCGCGAGGAGGGCCGCGGGCACTGTGCAAAGAGGGGTTAGGCGAACGAGGTCAAGTGTGTGGACTGAGAGGAGAGAGGGGAAATGCAACCCGGCAACCGTTTCCGGAGACCGAAAACGTCTGACGTAAGACCGGCTACTATTGCCGCTATATTTATCCGTTGGGGTGTCAAACGGACTCCGAATGCGATGAAACTTGGCAGGCTGTCTACTGACAACAAAACGACACCGCATGCCAACTCTCATCCCATTCCGAGAACATTTTCCGGCCACTTATAAAATAATATTTCGGACACGCCGCGGGCGCGTGCAAGTGTGGTTGGTCTCAGAACGGACAACTGAGAGAACTCGAAGAACCCGGATGAATGCAAGTTTTGAAAACATGATGATGCAATGCACATGATGACATGATATGCAATGCATGACACGCAAGCAATGACAAGGCAACAACAGCGAATAACTGAACGACACCTGGCACATCGGTCTCGGGGCATCACAAGTATGAACCATGGAGAAGTTGGAATACAGTAGATATAATACCAATATAAATATAGAATGAGTTAACAAAAGTACCTAAGTGGTGATTTGCTTTATTATACTAACGGAGCTTACGAGTTTTCTGTTAAGTTTGTGTTGTGAAGTTTTCAAGTTTTTGGTGAAGTTTCGGTGGACTACGGAATAGGGAGTGGCAAGAGCCTGAGCTTGGGGATGCCCAAGGCACCCCAAAGTAATACTCAAGGAATACACAAGAAACTAAGCTTGGGGATGCCCCGGATGGCATCCCCTCTTTCTTCTTCGTTCATCGGTAACCTTACTTGGAGTTATATTATTATTCACCACTTGATATGTGTTTTGCTTGGAGCATCATTTTATTTTATTAGGATTTTCTTGATGTTATTTAGAGTAATGTTTTGCATTTCAATAAAAATGTCAAGTATAGCCTTAACCATGCTTATTTTGCAAGTTTATATGTTGCTGTTTGAAAACAGAAAGTTTGCTGTTATGTTTTGAATATTGGTGAATAGTCAGAAAATGATAAAATCTTGAAATTTTTACACAATGAGTAAAAACAAATTTTCTACAATGTGGTACTTTTTCAGAATTTTTGGAGTTAAGGAAGTATGATTCCTCTTGCATTCTTTACAGACTGCTCTGTTTAGACAGATTGTTGTTATGTTTGCATTATTTCCATTTGTTTGCTTGTTTAATGATTCTATTTGAGGATAGGAGTATTAAATATGCAGAGGCATTTAGTATGCAATGTCAAATTATAATTTTAGTGATTTGCTACAGTAGAGAATGATAAGGTTTTGCATTGATTTATACTAACTTATCTCACGAGTTCGTGTTGAGTTTTGTGTGCATGAAGTTTTTAAGATTCCGGGAAACTATGATATGAGAGGAATTAAGGAGACATGAAAGCTCAAGCTTGGGAATGCCCAAATCATCCCTAATTAATATTTCAAGAAGTCTAAAGCATCTAAGCTTGGGGATGTCCCGGTTGGCATCCCACCTTTCTTCATTAACAATTATCGGTTAGCCTCGGTTGAGCCTAAGTTTTTGCTTCTTCACATTGGTTGTGCTATCCTTGGAATGTCATTTTATTTTGTTTTGCTTGTTGTTTGAATAAAATATTAAGATCTTAAATTTTTAAATGAGAGAGAGTCCTCAAATAGCTACCTAATTATTTGACTACTCGTTGATCTTCACTTATATCTTTTTGGAGTAACTTGTCATTTAGTCGTGTGCTTCACTTATATCCTATGAGTAAATGGTTGCATGAATTTAATATCATAAATCTGAAATTATATATGTTTCATATGCTTATCCCATGGGGAGTAATGACTTCACATATAAGAAGTATAGGTGGTAAATTTATTGAAAGTTTGCAAACATAGTATTGATCACTTGAACAATTCATGAAAGAATATTGAAGGAAGAGAGGTTTCACATATAAATATACTATCTTGGACATCTTCCATGATTGTGAGCCCCATTAATTATTTTCAAACTTGAGCAAATTAGTTGAAGTTGGACAAGGAAGACAACATAATGAGTTATGCTTGGGTATATTTGTATAGAAGTTATATTGTTATGGATCCTCCAACATGTGGTGCTTGCTATTTAGAATCTTTTCCTATCCAAAATTTCTGTACTAAGCGGAATACTGCTTGTGCATCCAAAAACCCTTGAACCAAGTTTCTTCCATGAGTGTCCACCATATCTACCTTTATGCGGTATTTACCTGCCGTTCCAAGTAAATTTGCACGTGCCAAACTCTAAACCTTCAAATAATAATCTGATTTGTATGCCCGAATCGCTCATGTAGCGACTAGGGGCTGTCAGTATCTTCCATGCTAGGTGGTTATTCTCACGATGAGTGGACTCCGCTCATCATTCACGAGAAAATGGCTAGTAACCGGGATGCCCAGTTCCATGCTCAAATCAAATCAAAATATAATTGCAAACAAAACTCCCCCGGAATTGTTGATAGTTGGACAGTACCTGTTATTTCGGACCAGCCGTGGAATGTGCTTGTTGGTGGCGGGGGAGTAAAAACTTTACCATTCTGTTTGGGAACCGCCTATAATGTGTCTAGCATGGAAGATAGTGAGAACTCATGGTTGTTGTGTTGACAATGAAAGCATACCTCTCAAAATTATTTTCATCTCTGTTTTAAAAGTTTCAATATCTGGCACCTCTGCAAATCCCTGCTTCCCTCTGTGAAGGGCCTATACTTTACTTTTATGCAAGATTCAGTAGTATTCCTTCTCATTCCAACCTACTCTTTAGTTTGCAAGCATCATGTGATGGGGAAAGATCTAAGCATATATGGCCATTCAAATATATTTGATCATGAATTATTATTGTTGACAATTATCTATATGATAAGTAAGTTGGGAGGCGAAACATTAAGCCCCTATCTTTCTCCGTGTTCAATGGATGCTATTTGTTCTAAAAACATGCTTTGAGTGGTAGCAATCATGGAAGACTATTCGATAGTTGAGTATGTGGGATTTGCTAAATCAAAGCTCTTACATAGACCCTTCCTGAAAATAAGATGAATTGCAATTGTTTGATGACTGAGAACAAAGTTTGTTAGTTTTCAAGAAAGTTTATGGTCTATGTTTCAACATGTGAATAGCTTGTTACTTGATCATGAGAAGCTTAATGACATGAGCTACTGTTATGATATATAATGATGCTAGAAAAAGTGATTGAAATTACCATTAATCAAACTTGTGCACTTGCTAGCATTCACACTTCATAAATTATTTCTTTTATCATTTACCTACTCGAGGACGAGCTGGAATTAAGCTTGGGGATGCTGATATGTCTCCAACGTATCTATAATTTATGAAGTATTCATGCCATGTTTACAATAATTTTATATGATTTTGGTATGATTTGATTAGAACTAATCCGGACTGACGCTGTTTTCAGCAGAACTACCGTGGTGTCATTTTTTGTGCAAAAATAAAAGTTCTCAGAATGAGCTGAAAATTTACGGAGAGTATTTTTGGAAAATATAAAAAATACTAGAATGAAAAGATATCAGAGAGGAGTCCCAAGGCAACCACAAGGGTGGGGGCACGCCCCCTGCCTTGTCATCGCCTCGTGGGCCCCCTTGACTTGTCCCCGACGGCAACACCTCCTATAAATCCCAAAAACCTTAGAAATAAATCTAGATCGGGAGTTCCACCACTGCAAGCCTCTGTAGCCACGAAAAACCAATCGGGAGCCCGTTCCGGCACCCTGTTGTAGGGGGAAGCCTTTAACACCCACGATGCGGCTATATCTCCCACCTGTCGAAGCACGACTTAGAGGCATAACCGCATAGTAGGCATGTCGCAAGAGGGGTAATCTTTATACATCCCATGTACTGAATAAGAAAGGGATAAAGAGTTGGCTTACAATCGCCACTTCAAACAATACATGAATATCATACATCATCCAGAATACAATCAAGGTCCGACTACGGAACCAAAATAAAGAAAGACCACCCCTATTGCTAGATCCCCGATCGCCCCAACTGGGCTCCACTACTGATCGACCGGAAAAGAAACAAAACAACAAACAAGATCTTCATCGAGCTGGGTTGCGTCACCTGCACTGCTATCATCGGCACCTGCAACAGTTTTGGAAGTATCTGTGAGTCACGGGGACTCAGAAATATCACACCCACGCGATCAAGACTATTTAAGCTTATGGGTAGGATAGGGTAGTGAGGTGGAGCTGCAGCAGGCACTAGCATACGCAAAAGAGAGCGAGAAGAGAAGCGATGCACGGTCGTGAACTAGAAGTGATCAAGAAGTGATCCTGAAACTACTTACGTTCCAACATTACACAAGAACCGTGTTCACTTCCCGGACATCACCGAAAAGAGACCATCACGGCTACACACGCGGTTGATGTATTTTTAGTTAAGTCAAATGTCAAGTTCTCTACAACCGGACATTAACAAATTCCCATCTCCCCATAACCGCGGGCACGACTATCGAAAGTTCAAAACCCTGCAGGGGTGTCCCAACTTAGCCCATCACAAGCTCTCACGGTCAATGAACGATATTCCTTCTAGCGGGAAGACCCAATCAGACTCGGAATCCCGGTTACAAGACATTTCGACAATGGTAAAACAAGTCCAGCAAGTCCAGCAAGACATATCTCGTTCTCAGGGCACACCGGATAAGCTAAGTGTACAGGAGCCAACGTAACCCAAGTTGCCAAGGGACGGCCCTGCACGGTGCTCTAGTTTGGACCAACACTCAGAGGAGCACTGGCCCAGGGGTTTAAAATAAAGATGACCCTCAGGAGCGCGACTCCCAAGGGAAAAAGGCTTAGGTGGCAAATGGTAAAACCAAGGTTGGGCCTTGCTGGAGGAGTTTTATTCAAGGCGAACTGTCAAGGGGTTCCCATTATCACCCAACCGCGTAAGGAACACAAAATCAAGGAACATAACACCGATATGACGGAAACTAGGGCGGCAAGAGTGGAACAAAACACCAGGCATAAGGCCGAGCCTTCCACCCTTTACCAAGTATATAGGTGCATTAAAGTAAACAAGATATAATAATAATATCCCAACAATAATCATGTTCCAACAAGGAACAAACTTCATCTTCACCTGCAACTAGCAATGCTATAAGAGGGGCTGAGCAAAGCGATAACATAGCCAAACAACGGTTTGCTAGGAAAGGTGGGTTAGAGGCTGAACGTGGCAATATGGGAGGCATGATAAAGCATGTGGTAGGTATCGCAACATAGCAAAAGAGCGAGCATCTAGCAAGCAAAGATAGAAGTGATTTCGAGGGTATGATCATCTTGCCTGCAAAGTTCTCAGAGTTGACGAAAGCTTGATCCTCGTTAGCATACTCGACAGGTTCCTCAATCACGTACTCGTCTCCCGGCTCTACCCAAGGCAAGAACACAAGCAAAAGAACCGACAATCAATCACGGTGTAATGCGCAAGCAACATGATGCAAAACATGACATGATATGCGAGATGTGATATGCGATGCATATGCGTGCTTCGGAAGGGAAAGATAGAATCAGGCCTCAACTTGGCAAACCAAGAGTGCCGCTAGAAAGATGAGATGATTCCGGTCGAAATCGATATAAAGATCGCCAGAATCGGAGACACGGTTTGCAAATGGCAAGCAAAACAAGAATGGCACAATTCTGTGATTAACAGCATGATGCCATCTAGAATGCAACAAGAAACTAAGCTACTGCACCCCAACATAGTAACAAAGCCTATGGCAGTAATCTACTCAAGATGCTTGACAAAATATGAAAACTGAGCTACGGCTAAATCACACAATAGCAGGTTCAAACAAGCATGGCAAAAGATCAAAAGATATCAGCATCACAGACTTAGTGAAAATAACAACATGCCAGGAATTAACATCAGGAAGCAATGTTTAGAGCAAGATAACAACATGCTACAGGATCAGATCATAGCAAAGCAAGGCATGGCATGGATCTACTCAAAGCATATAACAAAAGTCCCTTACTGACCATAAGCCAAAAGGGCACAGAAAGCATGATGGCACCCATGTAAACATAACAAGTTTTGTTAACAGATTCAGACTTAGCAGAAAACTAGACATGGCAAAAACAGAGTTACGAAGGCACGTTTCCGAGCTCGAGACACTCAACACAAGGCATTACATGACAAGATAAGCATAGCATCAGCAATAAGACAAGTTCATGAAGCTAACCATGGCAATAACAAACTCATAGCATGCATGGATCAACTACAACAACCTTGGCAAAATTGATTAACATGTAAACAATCTGCCAGGAACATTTTATAGAAAAAGTAGAGCAAGATTGAGTCATGCTAGGGCACTCCATAAATGCAAACAAGGGCATGGATGGATAGAGCTCAACCATATGCCCAAATCATCCTTACTGAACATACTCAAAAGAAGCATGGATCTCTCTGTAGCAACATGAATACATGGCATAAAAATAACAGCAGAGCAAAAACTTAGTGAAATTCTAAGTCCCTGAAATCAGCAATATCACGAGAGCTACTTTGCATTCTTGTGCTAGTCACCACATTGATCACAAAAATACATGGCATACACCCCTGTAAAGATGGCATGGCATAGCCCAAAACACATGTAGGGCTCAAGTTCATATGCAGCACACGATAATCATGGCAAAAATGACAAATGCTCATAATCTGATAAGAATCAGGAACTAACATTTTATAGCACTTTTGCAACAGCATTTTAGGCATCAAGATGAAGTCAAACAAGCATGGTGCACTGGAACAAAATGAAGAATCCATCCTGATTAACATTTTGGTATCTCATATCCACAAAACGGACCACCGAGCACAGAGTTATGATGCGATGAACATGGCTAAAAAAATAACAGAAAAGGACTTGGAAAAATCGGGTCAACCCTAGGGTTTGCTGAATCCAGATCTGAGCGCGCACGGAGTCCGAGGATGACCAGAATTCGCCTGCGGTGGCTGGAGCTTGGGGAGAGGAAGACGGATCTGGCCGGCCCGTCGCCGGATAAGGGGTCGGCAGCGAGGCGACGGACGGGCGCGGTGGCGCCGGGACGAGGCGGCGGTCAGGCGCGGTAGCACCGAGTCGAGGCGGTGGTCGGACGCGGTGGCAGCGGTGCGCCGGTGGGCGGGGACGCGGTGGTGGGCGAAGTCCAGCGAGGGGCGGCGCGGGGCGCGCGGGCGACGGAGCGAGGACGCGGTGGAGGCGGGCGGCGGCTGGGCCCGCAGGGGCCGGATCTGGGCCCGGCGGGCCTCGTCGGCGCACGGGTCGGTGGCGGTGACGTGGCGGCGCAGGAGTGGCTGAGGAGGCAGGGCGGACGCATCCGGTCCGATCCAGACGTGTTCGGCGGCGCGGGGAAGAAGAGACTAGGGTTTTGGACCCGAAAATTCGGAGGAGTGCACATATTTATAGGTAGAGGGGGCTAGGAGAGTCCAAATAAGGTGCGGTTTTCGGCCACGTGATCGTGATCGAACGGCCGAGAGGATGGAGGGGGTTCAGATGGGTTTTGGGCCACTTTGGAGGGGTGTTGGGCTGCAACACACACAAGGCCTTTACGGTTCCCCGCTTAACCGTTGGAGTATCAAACGGACTCCAAATGGCACGAAACTTGATGGGCGGTCTACCGGTTGTGTACCAAGGCCGCTTGGAAAATCTCGGTTGAGTCCGAGAATGTTTAACACCCGCACACGAAAAGAGGCAAAAGGGGACGTCAAAGAACATGGGAGTGTCGGATTGCAAAACGGAGAACGGAGAAAATGCTCGGATGCATGAGACAAACATGTATGCAAATGCGATGCACATGATGACATGATATGAAATGCATGACACGCAAACAAATGACAAGGCAACAACAGTGAATAACTGGAAGATGTTGGGGAACGTAGTAATTTTAAAAAAATTCCTACGCACACGCAAGATCATGGTGATGCATAGCAACGAGAGAGGAGAGTGTTGTCCACGTACCCTCATGGACCGAAAGCGGAAGCGTTAGCACAACGCGGTTGATGTAGTCGTACGTCTTCACGATCCGACCGATCCAAGTACCGAACACACGGCACCTCCGAGTTCAGCACACGTTCAGCTCGATGACGTCCCATAAACTCCGATCCAGCAGAGCTCCACGAGAGAGTTCCGTCAGCACGATGGCGTGGTGACAGTGATGATGCTGCTACTGACACAGGGCTTCGCCTAAGCACCACTACGATATGACCAAGGTGGAATATGGTGGAGGGGGGCACCGCACACGGCTGGGAGAGATCAACTGATCAACTTGTGTGTCTAGAGGTGCCCCCCCGCCCCTGTATATAAAGGAGCAAGGGGGGAGGCCGGCCGGCCCTCTATGGGCGCGCCAGGAGGAGGAGTCCTCCTCCTAGTAGGAGTAGGACTCCCCTTTCCTACTCCTACTAGGAGGAGGAAAGGAAGGAGGAGAAGGAGAAGGAAGGAGAAGGAGGAAAAGGAGGAAAGGGGGGCCGGCCCCCTAGTACAATTCAGTTTGGGCTAGGGGGGTCGTGCGCCCTGCCTCCTCTCTTCCACCACTTGGCCCATGAGGCCCATTACTTCTTCCTTGTATTCCCGTAACTCCCCGGTACCCCTGAAAATACCTGAATCACTCAGAACCTTTCCGGTGTCCGAATATAGTCGTCCAATATATCGATCTTTACGTCTCGACGATTTCGAGACTCCTCGTCATGTCCCTGATCTCATCCGGGACTCCTAACTACCTTCGGTACATCAAATCACATAAACTCATAATACAATCGTCACCAAAACATTAAGCATGCGGACCCTACGGGTTCGAGAACTATGTAGACATGACCGAGACATGTCTCCGGTCAATAACCAATAGCGGAACCTGGATGCTCATATTGGCTCCCACATATTCTACGAAGATCTTTATCGGTCAGACCACATAACAACATACGTTGTTTCCTTTGTCATCGGTATGTTACTTGCCCGAGGTTCGATCGTTGGTATCTCAATACCTCGTTCAATCTCGTTACCAGCAAGTCTCTTTACTCGTTCCGTAATACATCATCCCGCAACTAACTTACTAGTTGCAATGCTTGCAAGGCTTAAGTGATGTGCATTACCGAGAGGGCCCAAAGATACCTCTCCGACAATCGGAGTGACAAATCCTAATCTCAAAATACGCCAACCCAACAAGTACCTTCGGAGACACCTGTAGAGCACCTTTATAATCACCCAGTTATGTTGTGACATTTGGTAGCACACAAAGTGTTCCTTCGGTAAACGGGGGTTGCATAATCTCATAGTCATAGGAACATGTATAAGTTATGAAGAAAGCAATAGCAACAAACTAAACGATCAAGTGCTAAGCTAATGGAATGGGTCAAGTCAATCACATCATTCTCCTAATGATGTGACCCCGTTAATCAAATGACAACTCATGTCTATGGCTAGGGAACATAACCATCTTCGATTAACGAGCTAGTCAAGTAGAGGCATATTAGTGACACTCTGTTTGTCTATGTATTCACACATGTATTATGTTTCCGGTTAATACAATTCTAGCATGAATAATAAACATTTATCATAATATAAGGAAATAAATAATAACTTTATTATTGCCTCTAGGGCATATTTCCTTCAGTCTCCCACTTGCGCTAGAGTCAATAATCTAGATTACACAGTAATTGAAGGAAATATGCCCTAGAGGCAATAATAAAGTTATTATTTATTTCCTTATTTCATGATAAATGTTTATTATTCATGCTATAATTGTATTAACCGGAAACATGATACATGTGTGAATGCATAGACAAACAGAGTGTCACTAGTATGCCTCTACTTGACTAGCTCGTTAATCAAAGATGGTTATGTTTCCTAACCATGAACAAAGTGTTGTTATTTGATCAACGAGGTCACATCATTAGTTGAATGATCTGATTGACATGACCCATTCCATTAGCTTAGCACACGATCGTTTAGTATGTTGCTATTGCTTTCTTCATGACTTATACATGTTCCTATGACTATGAGATTATGCAACTCCTGTTTGCCGGAGGAACACTTTGGGTGCTACCAAACGTCACAACGTAACTGGGTGATTATAAAGGAGCATTACAGGTGTCTCCAAAGGTAGATGTTGGGTTGCGTATTTCGAGATTAGGATTTGTCACTCCGATTGTCGGAGAGGTATCTCTGGGCCCTCTCGGTAATGCACATCACATAAGCCTTGCAAGCACTGCAACTAATATGTTAGTTGTAAGATGATGTATTACGGAACAAGTAAAGAGACTTGCCGGTAACGAGATTGAACTAGGTATTGGATACCGACGATCGAATCTCGGGCAAGTAACATACCGATGATAAAGGGAACAACATATGTTGTTATGCGGTCTGACTGATAAAGATCTTTGTAGAATATGTAGGAGCCAATATGGGCATCCAGGTCCCGCTATTGGTTATTGACCGGAGACGTGTCTCGGTCATGTCTACATTGTTCTCGAACCCGTAGGGTCCGCACGCTTAAGGTTACGATGACAGTTATATTATGAGTTTATGCATTTTGATGTACCGAAGGTTGTTCGGAGTCCCGGATGTGATCACGGACATGACGAGGAGTCTCGAAATGGTCGAGACGTAAAGATTGATATATTGGAAGCCTATATTTGGATATCGGAAGTGTTCCGGGTGAAATCGGGATTTTACCGGGTTACCGGGAGGTTACTGGAACCCCCCGGGAACCATATGGGCCTTCGTGGGCCTTAGTGGAAAGGAGAAAGGGGCAGCCCAAGGTGGCTGCGCCACTTCCCCCTCCCCTAGTCCTATTAGGACTAGGAGAAGATGGCCGACCACCCTCTCCCTCTTTCCCCCTTTGGGGAATCCTAGTTGGAATAGGATTGGGGGGAGTCCTACTCCCGGAAGGAGTAGGACTCCTCCTGCGCCTCTCTCTCTGGCCGGCGCCCCCCTCCCCCCTTGTCTCCTTTATATACTGAGGTAGACGCACCCTAGAACACACAAGTTGATCCACGTGATCTATTCCTTAGCCGTGTGCGGTGCCCCCTGCCACCATATTCCTCGATAATACTATAGCGGAGTTTAGGCGAAGCCCTGCTGCTGTAGTTCATCAAGATCGTCACCACGCCGTCGTGCTGACGGAACTCTTCCCCGACACTTTGCTGGATCGGAGTCCGGGGATCGTCATCGAGCTGAACGTGTGCTCGAACTCGGAGGTGCCGTAGTTTCGGTGCTTGATCGGTTGGATCGTGAAGACGTACGACTACTTCCTCTATGTCGTGTCAGCGCTTCCACAGTCGGTCTGCGTTGGGTACGTAGACAACACTCTCCCCCTCGTTGCTATGCATCACATGATCTTGCGTGTGCGTAGGAATTTTTTTGAAATTACTACGAAACCCAACAGTGGCATCCGAGCCTAGGTTATTTATGTTGATGTTATATGCACGAGTAGAACACAAGTGAGTTGTGGACGATACAAGTCATACTGCCTACCAGCATGTCATACTTTGGTTCGGCGGTATTGTTGGACGAGACGACCCGGACCAACATTACGCGTACGCTTACGCGAGACCGGTTCTCCCGACGTGCTTTGCACACAGGTGGCTTGCGGGCGACTGTCTCTCCAACTTTACTTGAACCAAGTATGGCTACGCCCGGTCCTTGCGAAGGTTAAAACGGAGTCTATTTGACAAACTATCGTTGTGGTTTTGATGCGTAGGTGAGATTGGTTCTTACTTAAGCCCGTAGCAGCCACGTAAAACATGCAACAACAAAGTAGAGGACGTCTAACTTGTTTTTGCAGGGCATGTTGTGATGTGATATGGTCAAGGCATGATGCTGAATTTTATTGTATGAGATGATCATGTTTTGTAACCGAGTTATCGGCAACTGGCAGGAGCCATATGGTTGTCGTTTTATTGTATGCAATGCAATCGCGATGTAATATTACTAAACGGTAGTGATAGTCGTGGAAGCATAAGATTGGTGAGACGACAACGATGCTACGATGGAGATCAAGGTGTCGCGCCGGTGACGATGGTGATCATGACGGTGCTTCGGAGATGGAGATCACAAGCACAAGATGATGATGGCCATATCATATCACTTATATTGATTGCATGTGATGTTTATCTTTTTATGCATCTTATCTTACTTTGATTGACGGTAGCATTATAAGATGATCTCTCACTAAATTATCAAGAAGTGTTCTCCCTGAGTATGCGCCGTTGCCAAAGTTCGTCGTGCCCAGACACCACGTGATGATCGGGTGTGATAAGCTCTACGTCCATCTACAACGGGTGCAAGCCAGTTTTGCACACGCAGAATACTCAGGTTAAACTTGACGAGCCTAGCATATGCAGATATGGCCTCGGAACACGGAGACCAAAAGGTCGAGCGTGAATCATATAGTAGATATGATCAACATAGTGATGTTCACCATTGAAAACTACTCCATCTCACGTGATGATCGGTCATGGTTTAGTTGATATGGATCACGTAATCACTTAGAAGATTAGAGGGATGTCTATCTAAGTGGGAGTTCTTAAGTAATATGATTAATTGAACTTAAATTTATCATGAACTTAGTCCTAGTAGTATTTTGCAAATTATGTTGTAGATCAATAGCTTGCGTTGTTGCTTTCATATGTTTATTTTGATATGTTCCTAGAGAAAATTGTATTGAAAGATGTTAGTAGCAATGATGCGGATTGGATCCGTGATCTGAGGTTTATCCTCATTGCTGCACAGAAGAATTATGTCCTTGATGCACCGCTAGGTGACGGACCTATTGCAGGAGCAGATACAGACGTTATGAACGTTTGGCTAGCTCAATATGATGACTACTTGATAGTTTAGTGCACCATGCTTAATGGCTTAGAATCGGGCCTTCAAAGACGTTTTGAACGTCATGGAGCATATGAGATGTTGCAGGAGTTGAAGTTAATATTTCAAATACCCGAGTTGAGAGATATGAAGTCTCCAACAAGTTCTATAGCTAAAACATGGAGGAGAATCGCTCAACTAGTGAGCATGTGCCCAGATTGTCTGAGTACTACAATCGCTTGAATCAAGTGGGAGTTAATCTTCCAGATAAGATAGTGATTGACAGAATTCTCTAGTCACCATCACCAAGTTAGTAGAACTTCGTGATGAACTATGACATGCAAGGGATAACGGAAACGATTCCCAAGCTCTTCGTAATGCGGAAATTGACGAAGGTAGAAATCGAGAAAAACATCAAGTGTTGATGGTAGACAAGACCACTAGTTTCAAGAAAAGGGCAGAGGGAAGAAGGGGAACTTCAAGAAGAACAACAAGCAAGTTGCTGCTCAAGTGAAGAAGCCCAAGTCTGGTCCTAAGCCTGAGACTAAGTATTTCTACTGCAAAGGGACTGGTCACTGGAAGCGGAACTACCCCAAGTGATTGGCAGATAAGAAGGATGGCAAAGTGAACATAAGTACATTTGATATACATGTTATTGATGTGTACTTTACTAGTGTTTATAGCAACCCCTCAGTATTTGATACTAGTTCAGTTGCTAAGATTAGTAACTCGAAACGGGAGTTGCAGAATAAACAGAGACTAGTTAAGGGTGAAGTGACGATGTGTGTTGGAAGTGGTTCCAAGATTGATATGATCATCATCGCACACTCCCTATACTTTCGGGATTAGTGTTGAACCTGAATAAGTGTTATTTGGTGTTTGCGTTGAGCATGAATATGATTTGATCATGTTTATTGTAATACGGTTATTCATTTAAGTAAGAGAATAAATTGTTGTTCTGTTTACATGAATAAAACCTTATATGGTTACACACCCAATGAAAATAGTTCGTTGGATCTCGATCGTGGTGATACACATAATCATAATTTTGAAACCAAAAGATGCAAAGTTAATAATGATAGTGCAACTTATTTGTAGCACTGCCGTTTAGGTCATATTGGTGTAAAGCGCATGAAGAAACTCCATGCTGATGGGATTTTGGAATCACTTGATTATGAATCACTTGATGCTTGCGAACCATGCCTTTTGGGCAAGATGACTAAAACGCCGTTCTCCGGAACAATGAAGCAAGCAACAGATTTGTTGGAGATCATACATACTGATGTATGTGGTCCGATGAATATTAAGGCTTGCAGCAGGTATCATTATTTTCTGACTTTCACAGATGATTTGAGCAGATATGGGGATATCTACTTGATGAAACATAAGTCTGAAACATTTGAACAGTTCAAAGAATTTCAGAGTGAAGTGGAAAATCATCATGACAAGAAAATAAAAGTTTCTACGATATGATCGCAGAGGTAAAATATTTGAGTTACGAGTTTGGTCTTCAATTAAAACAATGTGGAATAGTTTCACAAACTCATGCCACATGGAACACCATAGCATAATGGTGTGTCCGAACATCATAACCGTATTTTATTGGATATAGTGCGATCTATGATGTCTCTTACCGATCTACCACTATCGTTTTGGAGTTATGCATTAGAGACAGCTGCATTCACGTTAAATAGGGCACCATCTAAATCCGTTGAGATGACACCATATGAACTATGGTTTGGCAAGAAACCTAAGCTGTCGTTTCTTAAAGTTTGGGACTGCGATGCTTATGTGAAAAAGTTTCAACATGATAAGCTCGAACCCAAATCGGAGAAATATGTCTTCATAGGATACCCAAAGGAGACTGTTGGGTACACCTTCTATCACAAATCCGAAGGCCAGACTTTTGTTGCTAAATTCGGAGTTTTTCTAGAGAAGGAGTTTCTCTCAAAAGAAGTGAGTGGGAAGAAAGTAGAACTTGACGAGGTAACAGTACCTGCTCCCTTACTGGAAAGTAGTACATCACAGAAAACTGTTTCAGTGACACCTACACCAGTTAGTGAGGAAGCCAATGATAATGATCATGAAACTTCAGATCAAGATGCTACTGAACCTCGTAGATCAAGCAGAGTAAGATCCGCGCCAGAGTGGTACGGTAATCCTGTTCTGGAAGTCATGCTACTAGATCATGATGAACCTACGAACTATGAAAAAGCGATGGTGAGCCCAGATTCCGCAAAGTGGCTTGAAGCCATGAAATCTGAGATGGGATCCATGTATGAGAACAAAGTATGGACTTTGGTTGACTTGCCCGATGATCGGCAAGCAATTGAGAATAAATAGATCTTTAAGAAGAAGACTGACGCTGATGGTAATGTTACTGTCTACAAAGCTCGACTTGTCGCAAAAGGTTTTCGGCAAGTTCAAGGGATTGACTATGATGAGACCTTCTCACCCGTAGCGATGCTTAAGTCCGTCCGAATCATGTTAGCGATTGCCGCATTTTATGATTATGAAATCTGGTAGATGGATGTCAAAACTGCATTCCTGAATGGATTTCTGGAAGAAGAGTTGTATATGATGCAACCGGAAGGTTTTGTCGATCCAAAGGGAGCTAACAAAGTGTGCAAGCTCCAGCGATCCATTTATGGACTGGTGCAAGCCTCTCGGAGTTGGAATAAACGTTTTGATAGTGTGATCAAAGCATTTGGTTTTATACAGACTTTCGGAGAAGCCTGTATTTACAAGAAAGTGAGTGGGAGCTCTGTAGCATTTCTGATATTATATGTGGATGACATATTGCTGATTGGAAATGATATAGAATTTCTGGATAGCATAAAGGGATACTTGAATAAAAGTTTTTCAATGAAAGACCTCGATGAAGCTGCTTACATATTAGGCATTAAGATCTATAGTGATAGATCAAGACGCTTAATTGGACTTTCACAAAGCACATACCTTGACAAAATTTTGAAGAAGTTCAAAATGGATCAAGCAAAGAAAGGGTTCTTGCCTGTGTTAGAAGGTGTGAAGTTGAGTAAGACTCAATGCCCGACCACTGCAGAAGATAGAGAGAATATGAAAGATGTTCCCTATGCATCAGCCATAGGATCTATCATGTATGCAATGTTGTGTACCAGACCTGATGTGTGCCTTGCTATAAGTTTAGCAGGGAGGTACCAAAGTAATCCAGGAGTGGATCACCGGACAGCGGTCAAGAACATCCTTAGATACCTGAAAAGGACTAAGGATATGTTTCTCGTATATGGAGGTGACAAAGAGCTCACAGTAAAAGGTTACGTTGATGCAAGCTTTGACACTGATCCGGACGATTCTAAATCGCAAACCGGATACGTGTTTACATTAAACGGTGGAGCTGTCAGTTGGTGCAGTTCTAAACAAAGCGTCGTAGCGGGATCTACGTGTGAAGCGGAGTACATAGCTGCTTCAGAAGCAGCGAACGAAGGAGTCTGGATGAAGGAGTTCATATCCGATCTAGGTGTCATACCTAATGCATCGGGTCCAATGAAAATCTTTTGTGACAATACTGGTGCAATTGCCTTGGCAAAGGAATCCGGATTTCACAAAAGGACCAAACACATCAAGAGACGCTTCAATTCCATCCGGGATCTAGTCCAGGTGGGAGACATAAGAGATTTGCAAGATACATACGGATCTGAATGTTGCAGACCCGTTGACTAAACCTCTTCCACGAGCAAAACATGATCAGCACCAAGGCTCCATGGGTGTTAGAATCTTTACAGTGTAATCTAGATTATTGACTCTAGTGCAAGTGGGAGAATGAAGGAAATATGCCCTAGAGGCAATAATAAAGTTATTATTTATTTCCTTATTTCATGATAAATGTTTATTATTCATGCTAGAATTGTATTAACCGGAAACATGATACATGTGTGAATACATAGACAAACAAAGTGTCACTAGTATGCCTCTACTTGACTAGCTCGTTAATCAAAGATGGTTATGTTTCCTAACCATGAACAAAGTGTTGTTATTTGATCAACGAGGTCACATCATTAGTTGAATGATCTGATTGACATGACCCATTCCATTAGCTTAGCACACGATCGTTTAGTATGTTGCTATTGCTTTCTTCATGACTTATACATGTTCCTATGACTATGAGATTATGCAACTCCCGTTTGCCGGTGGAACACTTTGGGTGCTACCAAACGTCACAACGTAACTGGGTGATTATAAAGGAGCATTACAGGTGTCTCCAAAGGTAGATGTTGGGTTGGCGTATTTCGAGATTAGGATTTGTCACTCCGATTGTCGGAGAGGTATCTCTAGGCCCTCTCGGTAATGCACATCACATAAGCCTTGCAAGCACTGCAACTAATATGTTAGTTGTAAGATGATGTATTACGGAACGAGTAAAGAGACTTGCCGGTAACGAGATTGAACTAGGTATTGGATACCGACGATCGAATCTCGGGCAAGTAACATACCGATGACAAAGGGAACAACGTAAGTTGTTATGCGGTCTGACCGATAAAGATCTTCGTAGAATATGTAGGAGCCAATATGGGCATCCAGGTCCCGCTATTGGTTATTGACCGGAGACGTGTCTCGGTCATGTCTACATTGTTCTCAAACCCGTAGGGTCCGCACGCTTAAGGTTACAATGACAGTTATATTATGAGTTTATGCATTTTGATGTACCGAAGGTTGTTCGGAGTCCCGGATGTGATCACGGACATGACGAGGAGTCTCTAAATGGTCGAGACGTAAAGATTGATATATTGGAAGCCTATATTTGGATATCGGAAGTGTTCCGGGTGAAATCGGGATTTTACCGGGTTACCGGGAGGTTACCGGAACCCCCCGGGAACCATATGGGCCTTCGTGGGCCTTAGTGGAAAGGAGAAAGGGGCAGCCCAAGGTGGCTGCGCCACTTCCCCCTCCCCTAGTCCTATTAGGACTAGGAGAAGATGGCCGGCCCCCCTCTCCCTCTTTCCCCCTTTGGGGAATCCTAGTTGGAATAGGATTGGGGGGGAGTCCTACTCCCGGAAGGAGTAGGACTCCTCCTGCGCCTCTCTCTCTGGCCGGCGCCCCCCTCCCCCCTTGGCTCCTTTATATACTGAGGTAGAGGCACCCTAGAACACACAAGTTGATCCACGTGATCTATTCCTTAGCCGTGTGCGGTGCCCCCTGCCACCATATTCCTCGATAATACTGTAGCGGAGTTTAGGCGAAGCCCTGCTGCTGTAGTTCATCAAGATCGTCACCACACCGTCGTGCTGACGGAACTCTTCCCCGACACTTTGCTGGATCGGAGTCCAGGGATCGTCATCGAGCTGAACGTGTGCTCGAACTCGGAGGTGTCGTAGTTTCGGTGCTTGATCAGTTGGATCGTGAAGACGTACGACTACTTCCTCTACGTCGTGTCAGTGCTTCCGCAGTCGGTCTGCGTTGGGTACATAGACAACACTCTCCCCCTCGTTGCTATGCATCACATGATCTTGCGTGTGCGTAGGAAATTTTTTGAAATTACTACGAAACCCAACAGTAATGATTCTAACACCCATGGAGCCTTGGTGCTGATCATGTTTTGCTCGTGGAAGAGGCTTAGTCAGCGGGTCTGCAACATTCAGATCCGTATGTATCTTGCAAATTTCTATGTCTCCCACTTGGACTAAATCCCGAACAGAATTGAAGCGTCTCTTGATGTGCTTGGTTCTCTTGTGAAATCTGGATTCCTTCGCCAAGGCAATTGCACCAGTATTGTCACAAAAGATTTTCATTGGACCCGATGCACTAGGTATGACACCTAGATCGGATATGAACTCCTTCATCCAGACTCCTTCATTTGCTGCTTCCGAAGTAGCTATGTACTCCGCTTCACATGTAGATCCCGCCACGCCGCTTTGTTTAGAACTGCACCAACTGACAGCTCCACCATTCAATATAAACACGTATCCGGTTTGCGATTTAGAATCGTCCGAATCAGTGTCAAAGCTTGCATCAACGTAACCATTTACGATGAGCTCTTTGTCACCTCCATATATGAGAAACATATCCTTAGTCCTTTTCAGGTACTTCAGGATGTTCTTGACCGTTGTCCAGTGATCCACTCCAGGATTACTTTGGTACCTCCCTGCTAGACTTATAGCAAGGGACACATCAGGTCTGGTACACAACATTGCATACATGATAGAGCCTATGGCTGAAGCATAGGGAACATCTTTCATTTTCTCTCTATCTTCTGCGGTGGTCGGACATTGAGTCTTACTCAACTTCACACCTTGTAACACAGGCAAGAACCCTTTCTTTGCCTGATCCATTTTTAACTTCTTCAAAACTTTGTCAAGGTATGTGCTTTGTGGAAGTCCAATTAAGCGTCTTGATCTATCTCTATAGATCTTAATGTGCAATATGTAAGCAGCTTCGCCGAGGTCTTTCATTGAAAAACTCTTATTCAAATATCCCTTTATGCTATCCAGAAATTCTATATCATTTCCAATCAATGACATGTCATCCACATATAATATCAGAAATGCTACAGAGCTCCCACTCACTTTCTTGTAAATACATGCTTATCCAAAAGTTTGTACAAAACCAAAAGCTTTGATCACACTATCAAAGCGTTTATTCCAACTCCGAGAGGCTTGCACCAGTCCACAAATGGATCACTGGAGCTTGCACACTTTGTTAGCTTCTTTTGGATCAATAAAACCTTCTGGTTGCATGATATACAACTCTTCTTCCAGAAATCCATTCAGGAATGCAGTTTTAACATCCATTTGCCAAATTTCATAATCATAAAATGCGGCAATTGCTAACATGATTCGGACAGACTTAAGCATCACTATGGGTGAGAAGGTCTCATCGTAGTCAATCCCTTGAACTTGTCGAAAACCTTTTGCAACAAGTCGAGCTTTGTAGACAGTAACATTACCCTCAGCGTCAGTCTTCTTCTTGAAGATTCATTTATTCTCAATTGCTTGCCGATCAACGGGCAAGTCAACCAAAGTCCACACTTTGTTCTCATACATGGATCCCATCTCAGATTTCATGGCTTCAAGCCATTTTGCGGAATCTGGGCTCACCATCGCTTCTTCATAGTTCGTAGGTTCATCATGATCTAGTAGCATGACTTCCAGAACAGGATTACCGTACCACTCTGGTGTGGATCTTATTCTGGTTGATCTACGAGGTTCGGTAGTAACTTGATCTGAAGTTTCATGGTCATTATCATTAGCTTCCTCACTAATTGGTATAGGTGTCACAAAAACCGGTTTCTGTGATGTACTACTTTCCAATAAGGGAGCAGGTACAGTTACCTCATCAAGTTCTACTTTCCTCCCACTCACTTCTTTCGAGAGAAACTCCTTCTCTAGAAAGGATCAATTCTTAGCAACGAAAGTCTTGCCTTAGGATCTGTGATAGAAGGTGTACCCAACAGTTTCCTTTGGGTATCCTATGAAGACACATTTCTCCGATTTGGGTTCGAGCTTATCAGGTTGAAGCTTTTTCACATAAGCATCGCAGCCCCAAACTTTCAGAAATGACAACTTTGGTTTCTTGCCAAACCACAGTTCATAAGGAGTCGTCTCAACGGATTTCGATGGTGCCCTATTTAACGTGAATGCAGTCGTCTCTAAAGCATAACCCCAAAACGATAGCGGTAAATCTGTAAGAGACATCATAGATCGCACCATATCTAGTAAAGTACGATTACGACGTTTGGACACACCATTACGCTGTGCTATTCCGGGTGGCGTGAGTTGTGAAACTATTTCGCATTGATTCAAATGTAGACCAAACTCGTAACTCAAATATTCTCCTCCACGATCAGATCGTAGAAACTTTATTTTCTTGTTACGATGATTTTCAACTTCACTCTGAAATTCTTTGAACTTTTCAAATGTTTTAGACTAATGTTTCATTAAGTAGATATACCCATATCTGCTTAAATCATCTGTGAAGGTGAGCAAATAACGATATCCGCCACGAGCCTCAATATTCATCGGACCACATACATCTGTATGTATGATTTCCAACAAATCCGTTGCTCTCTTCATAGTACCGGAGAACGGCGTTTTGGTCATCTTGCCCATGAGGCACGGTTCACAAGTACCAAGTGATTCATAATCAAGTGATTCCAAAAGTCCATCAGTATGGAGTTTATTCATGCGCTTTACACCGATATGACCTAAATGGCAGTGCCACAAATAAGTTGCACTATCATTATCAACTCTGCATCTTTTGGTTTCAACATTATGAATATGTGTATCACTACTATCGAGATTCATCAAAAATAGACCACTCTTCAAGGGTGCATGACCATAAAAGATATTACTCATATAAATAGAACAACCATTATTCTCTGATTTAAATGAATAACCGTCTCGCATCAAACAAGATCCAGATATAATGTTCATGCTCAACGCTGGCACCAAATAACAATTATTTAGGTATAAAACTAATCCCGAAGGTAGATGTAGAGGTAGCGTGCCGACCGCGATCACATCGACTTTGGAACCATTTCCCACGCGCATCGTCACCTCGTCCTTTGCCAGTGTTCGCTTAATCCGTAGTCCCTATTTCGAGTTGCAAATGTTAGCAACAGAACCAGTATCAAATACCCAAGTGCTACTATGAGCTCTAGTAAGGTACACATCAATAACATGTATATCACATATACCTTTGTTCACCTTGCCATCCTTCTTATCCGCCAAATACTTGGGACAGTTCCGCTTCCAGTGTCCAGTCTGCTTGCAGTACAAGCACTCAGTTTCAGGCTTAGGTCCAGATTTGGGTTTCTTCTCCTGAACAGTAACTTGCTTACTGTTCTTCTTGAAGTTCCCCTTCTTCTTCCCTTTGCCCTTTTTCTTGAAACTGGCGGTCTTGTTGACCATCAACACTTGATGCTCCTTCTTGATTTCTACCTCCGCAGCCTTTAGCATTGCGAAGAGCTCGGGAATTGTCTTATCCATCCCTTGCATGTTATAGTTCATCACGAAGCTCTTGTAGCTTGGTGGCAATGATTGAAGAACTCTGTCAATGACACTATCAACAGGAAGATTAACTCCCAGTTGAGTCAAGTGATTATGATACCCAGACATTTTGAGTATATGTTCACTGACAGAACTACTCTCCTCCATCTTGCAGCTATAGAATTTATTGGATACTTCATATCTCTCAATCCGGGCATTTGCTTGAAATATTAACTTCAACTCGTGGAACATCTCATATGCTCCATGACGTTCAAAACGTCGTTGAAGTCCCGATTCTAAGCCGTAAAGCATGGCACACTGAACTATCGAGTAGTCATCAGCTTTGCTCTGCCAGACGTTCATAATATCTGGTGTTGCTCCAGCAGCAGGCCTGGCACCTAGTGGTGCTTCCAGGACGTAATTCTTCTGTGCAGCAATGAGGATATCCTCAAGTTACGGACCTAGTCCGTGTAATTGCTACCATCATCTTTCAATCTTGCTTTCTCAAGGAACGCATTAAAATTCAATGGAACAACAACACGGGCCATCTATCTACAATCAAACATAGACAAGCAAGATACTATCAGGTACTAAGTTCATGATAAATTTAAGTTCAATTAATCATATTACTTAAGAACTCCCACTTAGAAAGACATCCCTCTAATCTTCTAAGTGATCACATGATCCAAATCAACTAAACCATAACCGATCATCACGTGAAATGGAGTACCTTTTGTCGGTGTTCTGGGAACGGGGGTCCCCAGACTTGCCTGCCTGTGGCCTGCGGCGTGGCTCAAAGGGGGGCCCAGCACGGCCCATCTTCATCAACACAAGACTCAAGACCCTCGCGAGGGGCCAAGCCTTGCGGGGCGGACGACACGGAGCTTCCTCAGGCGCGGCCTCGTCAGGCTGGCTCACAAGGAGGCGGAGAGATCAAGGCAGGGTACCTCGCGAGGTGCCTGTGACGCAAGCCATGACGACTCAGGGCGCCAGGCGGGTGCCAGCCCGCGCAGCGTCCTCTTTTCCTCTTTGGTGCAAAGGGAGCAAGCGCAGCCGCGGAGTACCGAGGCATCAGGCAAAGGTTGCCATTTCGGTGCAACGAGACCAAGACCAGGAGGACTACGAGACGGAGGTCACCGTGGAGCCCAAGACGGCGTCATCACCAGAGCTTTGCATAGGCGAAGACTGCTTTTGTCAGGATAGCTGATACTTGTTGTCCCCCTTCAAATTAGCCCGCCATTGTTGGCTCCCTTCCCGCTCGATATTTGGGAAGAGGACCAGGGCCTCTATAAATAGGACCAGCCGCCCACAGAGCAAGGTGGGAAAAAGGGGGATGAACAATAGAGTAAGGAGGCGGTAGGCATAGAGAGAGAGAGAGAGAGAGAGAGAGAGAAAGAAAGGAGGCTGAACTCCTCCCAGCAGTTCATCGCCCCAGCCAAGAACAGACCCTCGCGAGGCTGTTCTTTGTTGTACTGTTCACCATCATCAGCCCAAGAGGAAATCCACCCACCACACACTGGAGTAGGGTATTACACCACAACGGTGGCCCGAACCAGTATAAACCTTGTGTCTCTTGTGCAGTTCTTTCAGTAGTCTAGATCTTTGCGAGACGGAGTGGTAGAAGGCGTAATCTCCGCGCGCACCCTAGTGTTTGAACCTTAAGGGTCTACCGGAACCCGAAATCTGACATTTGGCGCGCCAGGTAGGGGTGCGCCAGAATTTGTCTTCCATGGCTCCGTGCCCCGTCGCGTCGTCATCACCATGCCCGGCGACCAGGAGGGCAACCCCGACCCATGGGCTGCGTGGCCCGCCCGCGCAGAACCGCTCGCCTCGGGCGACCCCGTGCCCCAGGCAGCTCGCGGTCCGCAGGGCGCTATGGGCCGCGGGCGACGTGGACAGACTTCGACAACTCTTACACCACGGCAGGCACGATCGGCAGCAAGGGCCTCCAATCACTCCGTGACCACGACACCGTACACCCGCCGGGAGCAGGCGAACTCAAGGGCCGCACTCACGGTGGCCCGAGAGCTGCTGCAGTGCAGACTGCTGGAGGGCGGCCACGACGTGCTGCTGGAGCGAGTGGCGGAGCTCCTGGGCTTCGCCGCCTCGGGGGCTCACCCCTTCTCCACCCAGCTCCCGTCTCAAGCCCAGGGCGACCCGCGCGGGGGCTCCGCGTGCGCCCGCGGGCTCCAAGGCTACTTCGACGCCAGCAGAGCTGTCAGCATCGGACCGGCGGCGGCACTGCCCCCGCCCCCTGTCACCCTGCAGTAGGCGTGATAGGCGGGACTGCTTGGCATGCGGGGCATTACGGCGTGGCATTCGGGATGACGGCGCCGGAGGAATACGTGCCCCTCATGATGGACCAAGGACACCCTCACGAGAATGGACAAGGCTCGCTCCTCAGCCCAAGCTGGGGGGACGAGGCACTAGAAGCCAAGCCTTTCCAGGAGCCCCGGAACGGTCCCACTGGCCACGCTGGAGGCAACGATTATCGGGCACCGCTAATTCTTCAGGAGCAGGTATACGCTAACCATGGATCACAGGAGGTGCAGGTCGCTGCAGCAAGCAGCTGCCCGCTCCCACAGTCTCCTACCCCTCGGGAGGAGGGCGCGGGGGGCTGCAAGAGAGGGGCCGAGATCCGACATCGCCACCGCGGCATTCGGAGCAAGGTGTTCTCAGGAGGTAGGCCCTCTGCTGGGGAGGTGCCTCAGGGCCTGCCCCTGGCGGAGGACCCGTGGTCGTCGGGGGAACCGCTGGCGACCGCTCTACCCCATCGGGCGGCGTCCTGGGTTCCGGTCGTTGCTGATGGCACTAGAGTGTGGCGCAAGGTGGGGCCCTCGTCTGGCGATATGAAGCAAGGCCAGTACCTGTGAAGAAGGCCCGATGCATGTGAAGCTCGCCACCCCGTGACACTCTCACGTAATAATGAGTGGGGCTGTACACGCCTCGGAGTCTCAAGGGTGCCAGCCTCAGGCCCTGGGGCTCCCTCCCACGCCCAGTGGACAGCACTTAGCTCCGCGCTGGTGAGAAGACATCCAAGACTAGATTAGGTGCCGGACGCGGCCTTTTGTCTGCTTTCATTGCCTTTCCCTTTGGATGTATCTTTTCCCCCGCTGGATTTAAGTTGGATTCGAATTTGAGATTTGCGTGTGTTCGGGGAAGGGGTGCTTGTTCTCGTTCGAGCCGTTTCTCGCGTTCTGGTTACCGCTTCGCCATAGCTGCGTCCCCTCGCGAGCCCCTCGCGAGTCGGGTCAGGCCTGGCTCGTGCGCAACCCAAACTGCCGCTGTTGCTCCCTCTCAGGAGGATTTTCGGGTGCCTGCGGAGGTTGTCCTGTTAGGAAAAGTCCCAGAGCCTGTGAAGAAGGCAAACGCCTATGAAGCTGTCGCGTTCAGGAAAAGGCCCAGAGCCTGTGAAGAAGGCAAACGCCTGTGAAGCTGTCGCGTTCAGGAAAAGGCCCAGAGCCTGTGAAGAAGGAAAATGCCTGTGAAGCTGTCGCGTTCAGGAAAAGGCCCAGAGCCTGTGAACAAGGCAAACGCCTATGAAGCTGTCGCGTTCAGGAAAAGGCCCAGAGCCTGTGAAGAAGGCAAATGCCTGTGAAGCTGTCGCATTTCGGAAAAGGCCCGGAGCCTGTGAAGAAGGCAAATGCCTGTGAAGCTGTCGCGTTTAGGAAAAAGCCCGGAGCCTGTGAAGAAGGCAAATGCCTGTGAAGCCATCGCATTTGGGAAAAGGCCCGAAGCCTGTGAAGAAGGCCAACGCCTGTGAAGCTCCCCGCCGGCAACACTCTCATATCCTACGGATTCAACTAAAGAACACCCAAGACGTCACGTCCTCCCGCAGGCTGCTTCGGGGCTTGCGCACAACAAAGGTAAACCAGCCAACCACCAGGCGCGGGCGCTCGTGCAATATGACAACTACTAATACGATGAACACAGGTTTTACATGAGGGGCTTCCCCTCCCAAAATGCTCTCACAGCCATCAGGACAAAAACCTGAGTTCTATTCATGCAGGGTAAAAGAGACAGGAGAGATACACACTCAGTCGGACCAATCCCCCAATGCGTCCTCGGAAGAACCTCCCAAGCCGCCGCTGGCATCGCCGAACTCGCCATCGTTGTCTGCGTCGCCACCAGCGGTGTCAGGGCCATTCACCACACCGCCCTCATCAGCAGCCACGATCACGTCGTCATCGTCCGAAGTGAAGGCCCTGACAAGGGCGTCCATGTTGTCTTCCACCCAGTGCGCCAGGTCGCCTCTGACGGCCTGGGGAACCGGGGCGATGACGGCGTCAAAATCAAAGTGGGAATCCATGTTCAGGAGATGGCTGAAGACACGGGAAAAGGCGCGCCCGAGCAGGGTGCGGCTCCACTCCTCCACCAACCTGTCGGCCCTGGCCGACAGCGCCTCCAGCTGCGTCACCACGGCGGTGAAGAACTGAAGGTTGCCAGCGTAGTTGGCTGTGTGCGGCTCGCCAACAGCCACCTCACAGATGTGCCCAAGGCTGCGCTAGCTCTCTCCCGGAGCGTGGCGAGCATGGGGCCGTGCACGTGCTCCAGGACTTGCCGCTGACATATCTCATTCGTGTTCTGGCGCGCGACGCCCTCAGCCTCCTCCACCCGCTGGCGAAGACGGAGCATCTTGGCCTGGGAGGCGGCTAACTCCACTTGCGCTACCTCAAGGGCGGACCGGGAGGCGTCGGCCAGCCGCATCGCCTCCTCTCGCTTGGACCTCAAGGCTACGGTCCTCCCTTCAGCTTTGACCCGGATCAACTCAAGCCTCCCCTCGAACTCACGCTCGAGGTCTTGGCGCGCCATCGCCACCCGACATCTGACCTCCTCCAGGACATGAGCTTCCCACGCGGCGACATCGTCCTCCGCCTGCGTCACCAAGCGCTCCCTCGTCTCCAGCCACTCATACTCGCGGGTGCATTCGGCGGCTTCCAGCGTCAACGCTTCTTCACGCTTCTGGAGCTCAGCTGGGTCGTCGGAGGCCACCCGCATCGACGCAAGGGCCAACTCGCGCAGCTCCACTTGCTCCTCCAGTGAGTGGCACCGGGCCAGGAGCTCACGAGCCCGCTCCTCCGCCGCCTCTCGCCGTCGGTCAGCTCCTCGGGCCTCCTCGGCAGCCTGGGATCGGGCCACCCGAGAAGCCTCCAGCGACGCCTTCGCCTCTTCATCATCAAGATCGCGCTGACAGCGCGCGAGGGCAATGGCGGCCTCCAGCTCGCGCCTCCCTGCAGCCAGGTGCAGGCCCTCAGCCTCCAGGCGTGCGTCCTCGTCAGCAAGCTCCTCCCCAAGCAGGTTCACCGCGTCGGTCGCCCTTCGAAGGAACCCTTGGCGGCGAACGCGGCGCTCCCGGGCGTGCTCAAGCACGTCTTCCGCACCATCATCTGCCCCAAGTAAGCGCCGGGCAGGGGGCTGGGGACTGGCGCCCTCGCGGCGGCCGGGCACGCCGCACCAGAAGCCCAGCCTGAAGCCAGTCCGTCCCCAGATGAAGGGCAAAGGGGGCGCCTCAACCAGTCGCAG
Organism: Triticum aestivum; assembly: GCF_018294505.1. Taxonomy (NCBI): domain Eukaryota; kingdom Viridiplantae; phylum Streptophyta; class Magnoliopsida; order Poales; family Poaceae; genus Triticum; species Triticum aestivum. The sequence goes on along the minus strand of NC_057806.1, from coordinate 298,312,574 downwards.
TCCACGACCAGACGAGAAGCCCACGGCAGGCTGGCTATTCCCCGAGAGGGCCCGCGAAGGAAAATCGGGGGGAATGAAGGGTCGCGGTGCACCTCGGGATGGTCCACCCCTTCAATCGCCATCACCACAAGGGCAGAGCTGCTCGGAGCACTTGAGGGCGGTAGAGGGGGCGAAGCCAAGGGAGGCCGCACCTCAGCTACTTCCGCGAGCTCGGCCGGAAGGGGCCTGCGAAGCAAGGATCAGTGAAAGCAACAAGAGGATCCAAAGCCAGAAAGGGAGAAGACTTACTCGTCAGTGGCGAAAAACTTCCTGCACTTCAGCACGCGACAAGGGAAGTCATCACCCAGGGCCTCCCTTTTTCTCCAGAGGGCCTCAAAGTCCACGCGGAAGCGGCCCAAGAGAAGAGCGCAAGGATCAACCTGCGACGAAGACGGAGTATCGGAGCGATCCGCGTCAGGGGCGCCTGCCTGGCGCGTGCCGCCCATCACCTCGCCAAAAGACGCGGCAGGGGCCGCCGAGGCCTCAGCCCCGGGCGCTGGGAGCGGCTGCTTGCCACCGTGAGCCTCAGCAGCACGGGTCCCGGGATCTGACCCCTCGAGAGCATCACCCGGCGCTGTCACCTCATCGGGAGCCCCCTCGGCCTCCGGTGCCTCCTGCCTCCCTGCTCCGACACTTGAGGAGGAGTCGCCTTGGCCGATTGGAAGGGTAGTCACCACCACTGGATTCTCACGAGGTCCTTGGAGGCCGGCGGGGCGCAGCCCCCACTCATCAAAGACGGGCATCTGCTTCACGAAGTCGACCCTGCTCTGGCAGAGATACAGCAAGGCCCCTCCCTGCCGGACGCTGCCGGGGTTGGGGTCCCCGGCCAAGGTCAAGAGCACCGACTTCAGCACCTCAGGAGCCAGGTCATCTTCCTGGAGCCTCATGCTATCCTCACGCCCACGGAAGGCCCACATCCGGCGAGAGTGGCGTTGAAGGGGAGCAACACGGCATAACAGAAACTCCTTCACCACCTTGGGCGTTGTCACGCCGAGCTTCCTCAGGAGCGCGAAGCGGCGCCAGACGAAGACGAGCCGGGGGCTCTCAAGCATCTCCTGGCTCCAGCCTGAATTGGGGACAGCAGACGAGGTCGGCTCCGATAGCAGGGGGTTGGGCACCCCTGCGTCCACATACAGCCACCGCTCGCGGAACCCAACCGCGGGCAGGGGAGCTTGTAGTCAATCCCCGAGGCCGCGGTCTCAGGCTCGGGGACGAAGCTCACGCACGCCCAGCATTGGGTAGGGTCGACAAGATGCAGCGAGAAGAAGTGGCGCAGCAAGGCAACCGAAGGAGGGATGCCCACCATGGCTTCGCAAACAAAGGCGAAGACCGAAAGGAGGGTGATGGACTCGGGACTTAGATGCATCATGTGGATCTGATAATGGGAGAGCACGGCATTAAAGAAATCAGAAAAGGGGGGAACCAGACCCGCCCACGGGGCGTCGGTAAAATATGGGACCTCGGTAGCTATCCTAACAATGGAGAAGTGGGGCGCAGACCAGGCCGTCGTCCTCCCGCACTCATTGAAGGTGGTGGCCAGAGCCAAGCTGACCTTACCCAGGCACTCTTGATTGAGTATGGTCGACCGGCCGACGGCGGGGGCCACCGATGGTGGCACACAAGGCGGAGACATGGGTTTCTTCCCTCTCTCCTTCTTCGTCGGAGCCATGGCGATGGGAAAGAGGGGCAAGATTCGAGATTGGATTGGAGGCAGGAGCAGGCGTTCGAAGGGAGGAAGAACATGGGACGCTCGAGCAACAGGAAGGGGAGCGGCTGTGTACAACTACAAGTCCGCCTAGCAGGGCGCAGAATAAGGGGGCGTGGGGGAACAGTACCGCCCACGTCCAATCAACCGCCACATGGCGCCCAAGGCCGCAGGCTATTAGGGCCCGCGGCGCTTCGCCTTTGCCCTTTCGCCTCTCAGCACGACCAAGTTCGGGCGCGCCTTGGGCCCGGGGGCTACTGTCGGCGTTCTGGGAACGGGGGTCCCCAGACTTGCCTGCCTACGGCCTACGGCGTGGCTCAAAGGGGGGCCCAGCATGGCCCATCTTCATCAACACAAGACTCAAGACCCTCGCGAGGGGCCAAGCCTCGCGGGGATTACGACATGGAGCTTCCTCAGGCGCAGCCTCGTCAGGATGGCTCACGAGGAGGCGGAGAGATCAAGGCGGGGTACCTCGCGAGGTGCCCGTGACGCAAGCCATGATGACTCAGGGCGCCAGGCGGGTGCCAGCCCGCGCAGCGTCCTCTTTTCCTCATTGGTGCAAAGGGAGCAAGCACAGCCGTGGAGTACCGAGGCATCAGGCAAAGGTTGCCATTTCGGTGCAACGAGACCAAGACCAGGAGGACTACGAGAAGGAGGTCACCGTGGAGCCCAAGACGGCGTCATCACCAGAGCTTTGCGCAGGCGAAGACTGCTTTTGTCAGGATAGCTGATACTTGCTGTCCCCCTTCAAATTAGCCCGCCATTGTTGGCTCCCTTCCCGCTCGATATTTGGGAAGAGGACCAGGGCCTCTATAAATAGGACCAGCCGCCCACAGAGCAAGGTGGGAAAAAGGGGGATGAACAATAGAGTAAGGAGGCAGTAGGCATAGAGAGAGAGAGAGAGAAAGGAGGCTGAACTCCTCCCAGCAGTTCATCGCCCCAGCCAAGAACAGACCCTCGCGAGGCTGTTCTTCCTTGTACTGTTCACCATCATCAGCCCAAGAGGCAATCCACCCACCACACACTGGAGTAGGGTATTACACCACAACGGTGGCCCGAACCAGTATAAACCTTGTGTCTCTTGTGCAGTTCTTTCAGTAGTCTAGATCTTTGCGAGACGGAGTGGTAGAAGGCGTAATCTCCGCGCGCACCCCAGTGTTCGAACCTTAAGGGTCTGGCGGAACCCGAAATCCGACAGCTTTCAATGGTGAACATCAATATGTTGATCATATCTACTATATGATTCACGCTCGACCTTTCGGTCTCAGTGTTCCGAGGCCATATCTTCATATGCTAGGCTCGTCGAGTTTAACCTGAGTATTCTGCATGTGCAAAACTGGCTTGCACCCATTGTAGATGGACGTAGAGCTTATCACACCCGATCATCATGTGGTGTCTGGGCACGACGAACTTTGGCAACGGTGCATACTCAGGGAGAACACTTTTATCTTGAAATTTAGTGAGAGATCATCTTATAATGCTACCGTCAATCAAAGCAAGATAAGATGCATAAAAGATAAACATCACATGCAATCAATATAAGTGATATGATATGGCCATCATCATCTTGTGCTTGTGATCTCCATCTCCGAAGCACCGTCATGATCACCATCGTCACCGGCGCGACACCTTGATCACCATCGTAGCATCATTGTCGTCTCGCCAATATTATGCTTCCACGACTATCGCTACCGCTTAGTGATAAAGTAAAGCATTACAACGCAATTGCATTGCATACAATAAAGCGACAACCATATGGCTCCTGCCAGTTGCCGATAACTTGGTTACAAAACATGATCATCTCATACAATAAAATTTAGCATCATGTCTTGACCATATCACATCAACATGCCCTGCAAAAACAAGTTAGACGTCCTCTACTTTGTTGTTGCAAGTTTTACGTGGCTGCTACGGGCTTAGCAAGAACCGTTCTTACCTACGCATCAAAACCACAACGATAGTTTGTCAAGTTGGTGCTGTTTTAACCTTCGCAAGGACCGGGCGTAGCCACACTTGGTTCAACTAAAGTTGGAGAAACTGACACCCGCCAGCCACCTGTGTGCAAAGCACGTTGGTAGAACCAGTCTCGCGTAAGCGTACGCGTAATGTCGGTCCGGGCCGCTTCATCCAACAATACCGCCGAACCAAAGTATGACATGCTGGTAAGCAGTATGACTTATATCGCCAACAACTCACTTGTGTTCTACTCGTGCACAACATCATCGCATAAAACCTAGGCTCAGATGCCACTGTTGGGGAACGTAGTAATTTCAAAAAAATTCCTACGCACACGCAAGATCATGGTGATGCATAGCAATGAGAGGGGAGAGTGTTGTCCACGTACCCTCGTAGACCGAAAGCGGAAGCGTTAGCACAACGCGGTTGATGTAGTCATACGTCTTCACGATCCGACCGATCCAAGTACCGAACGCACGGCACCTCCGAGTTCAGCACACGTTCAGCTCGATGACGTCCCACAAACTCCGATCCAGCAGAGCTTCACGAGAGAGTTCCGTCAGCACGACGGCGTGGTGACGGTGATGATGCTGCTACCGACGCAGGGCTTCGCCTAAGCACCGCTACGATATGACCGAGGTGGAATATGGTGGAGGGGGGCACCGCACACGGCTGGGAGAGATCAACTGATCAACTTGTGTGTCTAGAGGTGCCCCCCTGCCCCTGTATATAAAGGAGCAAGGGGAGGAGGCCGGCCGGCCCTCTATGGGCGCGCCAGGAGGAGGAGTCCTCCTCCTAGTAGGAGTAGGACTCCCCTTTCCTACTCCTACTAGGAGGAGGAAAGGAAGGAGGAGAAGGAGAAGGAAGGAGAAGGAGGAAAAGGAGGAAAGGGGGGCTGGCCCCCTAGTCCAATTCAGTTTGGGCTAGGGGGGGGGGCGCGCCCTGCCTCCTCTCTTCCACCACTTGGCCCATGAGACCCATTACTTCTTCCTTGTATTCCCGTAACTCCCCGGTACCCCCGAAAATACACGAATCACTCGGAACCTTTTCGATGTCCAAATATAGTCGTCCAATATATCGATCTTTACGTCTCGACCATTTCGAGACTCCTCGTCATGTACCCGATCTCATCCGGGACTCCGAACTACCTTCGGTACATCAAATCACATAAACTCATAATACAATCGTCACCGAAACTTTAAGCGTGCGGACCCTACGGGTTCGAGAACTATGTAGACATGACCGAGACATGTCTCCAATCAATAACCAATAGCGGAACCTGGATGCTCATATTGGCTCCCACATATTCTACAAAGATCTTTATCGGTCAGACCGCATAACAACATACGTTGTTCCCTTTGTCATCGGTATGTTACTCTCCCGAGATTCGATCGTTGGTATCTCAATACCTAGTTCAATCTCGTTACCGGCAAGTATCTTTACTCGTTCCGTAATACATCATCCCGCAACCAACTTATTAGTTGCAATGCTTGCAAGGCTTAAGTGATGTGCATTACCGAGAGGGCCCAAAGATACCTCTCCGACAATCGGAGTGACAAATCCTAATCTCGAAATACGCCAACCCAACAAGTACCTTCGGAGACACCTGTAGAGCACCTTTATAATCACCCAGTTACGTTGTGACGTTTGGTAGCACACAAAGTGTTCCTCCGGTAAACGGGAGTTGCATAGTCTCATAGTCATAGGAACATGTATAAGTTATGAAGAAAGCAATAGCAACAAACTAAACGATCAAGTGCTAAGCTAATGGAATGGGTCAAGTCAATCACATCATTCTCCTAATGATGTGACCCCGTTAATCAAATGACAACTCATGTCTATGGCTAGGAAACATAACCATCTTCGATTAACGAGCTAGTCAAGTAGAGGCATACTAGTGACACTCTGTTTGTCTATGTATTCACACATATATTATGTTTCCGGTTAATACAATTCTAGCATGAATAATAAACATTTAACATTGATATAAGGAAATAAATAATAACTTTATTATTGCCTCTAGGGCATATTTCCTTCAGAAGACACCTGGCGCAACGGTCTCGGGGCGTTACAACACTCCACAACTACGAGAGGATCTCGTCCCGAGATCTAGGATGGCACCGGAGGGAAAAACAGAAGAGGAAGATGAGAGGTAAAACTAAGTTGCTTCATTGACAAACCAGTGAAACCAAAGAACCTTCAAAGGTTAAACCACTTCAAGAAAAGAATACAACGGAGATGAACAAAGTTGACAACCTCTGTCAGAAAAGAGAAACAAGGAAGAACAAATTCGGACAACACTCCGGTTAAAAAGAGATGCAAGACTTGATAAGATGAAAAGAACTTGAGAAGAGGGCACAACACTCCGGTTAAATGGAAAAGCATGAAAAGAACACAATCCTCACAACTCGAGATTATGAGAGAAGAGAGAAACATCACAATGCCTCCGGATGAAGGAATCAAAGGTAGATCGTCGGAACAAAAGAACGGAGAAGAAAATGACAACTTCTACCACAAATGAACTTGGAAAGCATCCTTGCAAGGAAGGATTGCACGGGGTTGTTAGGGAGTCAACAACAAAAAGAAAAAAAGCTTGTAGTGGGCTTATGGAAAACATCTCAAAAATTTGGAGTGAAATTCTGCCACTGAAAACAATGATTGATAGGGAACAATGAAGAGACGAAAAGAATCCTTGACGAACCACCATGTAGAGCCTCCATGAAGAACTCCGGTAATGAAAGAATGATCAAACGAAAAGAAAGAGAAGTTGAAAGAACAAGGTGAAGCCTTGTGATGATTTAGATGGAGCTTCGCGACGAGATAACTGAAAATTTGGAACTCCTAATTAAAGATAAAGCATCTCGAACCGAGAACGTGATATGATGAACCACTTCGGAAAGAAGAATTAGATCACTTGGATGAAAGAATAATAAGAATTACGTTATGCGTATCCTTCACCAATTAAATTGATGACACACAATGGATTGCAAACAACTTATTCACGTTGAAAGGATTAAGAGAGATATGGCGCAAACTTGAGAAGGTCTTCGATGAACCACCGGAAGGATTGAAAAAACAAATGAATCTGTATGATAACGAAGGAAGAGAAACTCTTGAACAAACCACCGTAAGAATAAAATGAAAGTCGCAAAGGCACAATTCACCGGGAAGAATTGGAAAACGAATGAAGATACTTGAAGGAATTTAGATACATGAGAACGAATAGCTCACGAGCTGATTAGAGAATACTTGAGTGATGCACCGGTAAGATTTGGAGAACGAGAGTTGAAAGCTGAGAATGAATAAACCCGAAATGATGGCCTTCAAGAATCAAACTGAAAAGACTCCTGAATTCCTTCAGATGGGTGAAAAGAATTCTCACAATCGAAAACAATTATGAGAGGATGGCAGGAAGCTAGAGCCATGAATCTTCAAGAGAACGGATATGATTGAAGAGAAACTCTTCTTCGGTCTTCAAATCCGAGAATGACGACGAGAACACCATCAAGAATTGGTGAGGCACTCCGGAATGAAGAATATAAAGATTGAGCCAATGACGAAAGAATTTGAAAGAACTTGGAGAAAGACATATGACTGATGATAATTTATTCTTACGTCATACTTGAAAGGATTTGAGGATAGCTCCAGGAAAAATAGAAGATTCAGGTAAGATCCTGAGAAAAGACCTGTGGGTTTGGGCCCACTCAAAAGATACGCCGTTGAACGATTACTTGAAAAGGAGATTGCACCAGTTGAGTTAAATAGCTTGTATGATATAACATCCTCGAAAGAGCTTGAACGAAAGCAGAGTGGAAACACGAATCTTCGAGCTATCTTGAGCACTCCGGAATAAATGAATAGCGAGAGGTGGATGATTTAGAGGTGCACCGACATGAGAAAACATTTGAAATGAGGAAAGGATATGATCGACAAAGCTTGAATTGGATCCACTAGAGAAGAAAAGAATAAGGAATGACGAACTAGAAGCTCCATTAGAATCTTCATGAGAATCACCGGGTAAGAACACTGAAAGAAAAGAATGAAGAGACTTCACATCCATAACATGATAGTTTATTAAGAAATCTGAATCCTTGAAGGAGAAAGGGTGGGAGGGCGGGAAAACAAAGGTAGCTTGGGATGGAAGAAATGAGCATCGTTGAGAAGAACTGATAATAGATCTTGCGGATCTTGAAATGAACGGATCCGCTTGAAGAGAAACACGCCGGTTGAAAAGGATTGACATGACAATCTCGATGATCAAGAAGGATTGGTATTCATATAGAAGTATGAGAACACCACTTAGGGAAGGTATGGAATCAACATTTGACTTCGAAGCAACTCGAATACCACAACTCAAAACAAACAAAGGATTGGCTTGCAAAATAAGCCGGAAATACCCGCGTGATCCTAAAAAAATTCATGAAATTTGAGAAGAGGAGAGTCAAAACTCTACGTCAGGATGCCTCACCAGAGCGACGAAGGGACTAGGGAGTAAAAAGAATCCTACTCCCCGATATATATAATCCTAAGACTCAAAACATTTTCTTCTAGACTCAACAACGTCTGCGATTCGATCAAGCAGGGGGCTCCTAAGTCGGGGAAGGCTCTGATTACCAACTTGTAACACCCACGATGCGGCTATATCTCCCACGTGTCGGAGCATGACTTAGAGGCATAACCGCATAGTAGGCATGTCGCAAAAGGGGTAATCTTTACACATCCCATGTACTGAATAAGAAAGGGATAAAGAGTTGGCTTACAATCGCCACTTCAAACAATACATGAATATCATACATCATCCAGAATACAATCAAGGTCCGACTATGGAACCAAAATAAAGAAAGACCACCCCTATTGCTAGATCCCCGATCGCCCCAACTGGGCTCCACTACTGATCGACCGGAAAAGAAACAAAACAACGAACAAGATCTTCATCGAGCTGGGTTGCGTCACCTCCACTGGTATCATCGGCCCTGCAACTCTTTTGGAAGTATCTGTGAGTCACGGGGACTCAGCAATCTCACACCCGCGCGATCAAGACTATTTAAGCTTATGGGTAGGTTAGGGTAGTGAGGTGGAGCTGTAGCAGGCACTAGCATACGCAAAAGAGAGCGAGAAGAGAAGCGATGCACGGTCGTGAACTAGAAGTGATCAAGAAGTGATGCTGAAACTACTTACGTTCAAACATAACACAAGAACTGTGTTCACTTCCCGGACACCGCCGAAAAGAGACCATCACGGCTACACACGCGGTTGATGTATTTTTAGTTAAGTCAAATGTCAAGTTCTCTACAACCGGACATTAACAAATTCCCATCTCCCCATAACCGCGGGCACGGCTTTCGAAAGTTCAAAACCCTGCAGGGGTGTCCCAACTTAGCCCATCACAAGCTCTCACGGTCAATGAAGGATATTCCTTCTAGCAGGAAGACCCAATCAGACTCGGAATCTCGGTTACAAGACATTTCGACAATGGTAAAACAAGTCCAGCAAGACCACCCGTTGTGTCGACAAATCCCGATAGGAGCTGCACATATCTTGTTCTCAAGGCACACCGAATAAGCTAAGTGTACAAGAGCCAACGTAACCCAAGTTGCCAAGGGACGGCCCTGCACGGTGCTCTAGTTTGGACCAACACTCAGAGGAGCACTGGCACGGGGGTTTAAAATAAAGATGACCCTCGGGAGCGCGACTCCCAAGGGAAAAAGGCTTAGGTGGCAAATGGTAAAACCAAGGTTGGGCCTTGCTGGAGGAGTTTTATTCAAGGCGAACTGTCAAGGGGTTCCCATTATCACCCAACCGCGTAAGGAACGCAAAATCAAGGAACATAACACCGATATGACGGAAACTAGGGCGGCAAGAGTGGAACAAAACACCAGGCATAAGGCCGAGCCTTCCACCCTTTACCAAGTATATAGGTGCTTTAAAGTAAACAAGATATAATAATAATATCCCAACAATAATCATGTTCCAACAAGGAACAAACTTCATCTTCACCTGCAACTAGCAATGCTATAAGAGGGGCTGAGCAAAGCGGTAACATAGCCAAACAACGGTTTGCTAGGAAAGGTGGGTTAGAGGCTGAACATGGCAATATGGGAGGCATGATAAAGCATGTGGTAGGTATCGCAGCATAGCAAAAGAGCGAGCATCTAGCAAGCAAAGATAGAAGTGATTTCGAGGGTATGATCATCTTGCCTGCAAAGTTCTCAGAGTTGACGAAAGCTTGATCCTCGTTAGCATACTCGACAGGTTCCTCGATCACGTACTCGTCTCCCGGCTCTACCCAAGGCAAGAACACAAGCAAAAGAACCGACAATCAATCACGGTGTAATGCGCAAGCAACATGATGCAAAACATGACATGATATGCGAGATGTGATATGCAATGCATATGCGTGCTTCGGAAGGGAAAGATAGAATCATGCCTCAACTTGGCAAACCAAGAGTGCCGCTGGAAAGATGAGATGATTCCGGTCGAAATCGATATAAAGATCGCCAGAATCGGAGACACGGTTTGCAAATGGAAGCAAAACAAGAATGGCACAATTCTGCGATTAACAGCACGATGCCATCTAGAATGCAACAAGAAACTAAGCTACTGCACCCCAACATAGTAAAAAAGCCTATGGCAATAATCTACTCAAGATGCTTGACAAAATATGAAAACTGAGCTACGGCTAAATCACACAATAGCAGGTTCAAACAAGCATGGCAAAAGAGCAAAAGATATCAGCATCACAGACTTAGTGAAAATAACAACATGCCAGGAATTAACATCAGGAAGCAATGTTTAGAGCAAGATAACAACATGCTACAGGATCAGATCATAGCAAAGCAAGGCATGGCATGGATCTACTCAAAGCATATAACAAAAGTCCCTTACTGACCATAAGCCAAAAGGGCACAGAAAACATGATGGCACCCATGTAAACATAACAAGTTTCGTTAACAGTCAGACTTAGCAGAAAACTAGACATGGCAAAAACAGAGTTACGAAGGCACATTTGCGAGCTCGAAACACTCAACACAAGGCATTACATGACAAGATAAGCATAGCATCAGCAATAAGACAAGTTCATGAAGCTAACCATGGCAATAACAAACTCATAGCATGCATGGATCAACTAAAACAACCTTGGCAAAATTGATTAACATGTAAACAATCTGCCAGGAACATTTTATAGCAAAAGTAGAGCAAGATTGAGTCATGCTAGGGCACTCCATAAATGCAAACAAGGGCATGGATGGATAGAGCTCAACCATATGCCCAAATCATCCTTACTGAACATACTCAAAAGAAGCATGGATCTCTCTGTAGCAACATGAATACATGGCATAAAAATAACAGCAGAGCAAAAACTTAGTGAAATTCTAAGTCCCTGAAATCAGCAATATCACGAGAGCTACTTTGCATTCTTGTGCTAGTCACCACATTGATCACAAAAATACATGGCATACACCCCTGTAAAGATGGCATGGCATAGCCCAAAACACATGTAGGCCTCAAGTTCATATGCAGCACACGATAATCATGGCAAAAATGACAAATGCTCATAATCTGATAAGAATCAGGAACTAACATTTTATAGCACTCTTGCAACAGCATTTTAGGCATCAAGATGAAGTCAAACAAGCATGGTGCAATGGAACAAAATGAAGAAGCCATCCCGATTAACATTTTGGTATCTCATATGCACAAAACGGACCACCGAGCACAGAGTTATGATGCGATGAACATGGCTAAAAAATAACAGAAAAGGACTTGGAAAAATCGGGTCAACCCTAGGGTTTGCTGAATCCAGATCTGAGCATGCACGGAGTCCGAGGATGACCAGAATTCGCGTGAGGTGGCCGGAGCTTGGGGAGAGGAAGACGGATCTGGCCGGCCCGTCGCCGGAGAAGGGGTCGGCGGCGAGGCGGCGGACGGGCGCGGTGGCGCCGGGTCGAGCCGGTGGTCGGACGCGGTGGCGGCGGTGCGCCGGTGGGCGGGGACGCGGTGGCGGGCGAAGTCCAGCGAGGGGCGGCGCGGGGCGCGCGGGCGACCGGGCGACGGAGCGAGGACGCGGTGGAGGCGGGCGTCGGCTGGGCCCGGCGGGCCTCGGCGACGCGTGGGTCGGCGGCGGTGACATGGCGGCGCGGGAGTGGCTGAGGAGGCGGGGCGGACGCGTCCGGTCCGATCCAGATGTGTTCGGCGGCGCGGGGAAGAAGAGACTAGGGTTTTGGACCCGAAAATTCGGAGGAGTGCACATATTTATAGGTAGAGGGGGCTAGGAGAGTCCAAATGAGGTGCGGTTTTTGGCCACGCAATCGTGATCGAACGGCTGAGAGGATGGAGGGGGTTCAGATGGGATTTGGGCCACTTTGGAGGGGTGTTGGGCTGCAACACACACGAGGCCTTTACGGTTCCCCGCTTAACCGTTGGAGTAACAAACGGACTCCAAATGGCACAAAACTTGATGGGCGGTCTACAGGTGGTGTATCAAGGCCGCTTGGCAAATCTCGGTCCAGTCCGAGAATGTTTAACACCCGTGCACGAAAAGAGGCAAAAGGGGACGTCGGAGGACATGGGAGTGTCGGATTGCAAAACGGACAACAGAGAAAATGCTCGGATGCATGAGACGAACACGTATGCAAATGCGATGCACATGATGACATGATATGAAATGCATGACACGCAAACAAATGACAAGGCAACAACAGCGAATAACTGGAAGACACTTGGCGCAATGGGCTCGGGGCGTTACAACACTCCACCACTACGAGAGGATCTCGTCCCGAGATCTAGGATGGCACCGGAGGGAAAACAGAAGAAGAAGAAGAGGAGAGGTAAAACTAAGTTGCTTCTTTGACAAACGAGTGAAACCAAAGAACCTTGAAAGGTTAAACCACTTCAAGAAAAGAATACAAGGAGATGAACAAAGTTGACAACCTCCGTCAGAAAAGAGAAACAGGGAAGAACAAATTCGGACAACACTCCGGTTGAAAAGAGATGCAAGACTTGATAAGATGAAAAAAACTTGAGCAGAGGGCACAACACTCTGGTTAAATGGATAAGCATGAAAAGAACACAATCCTCACAACTCGAGATTATGAGGGAAGAGAGAAACATCACAATGCCTCCGAATGAAGGAATCAAAGGTAGATCGTCGGAACAAAAGAACGGAGAAGAAAATGACAACTTCTACCACAAATGAACTTGGAAAGCATCCTTGCAAGGAAGGATTGCACGGGGTTGTTAGGGAGTCAACAACAAAAAGAAAAAAAGCTTGTAGTGGGCTTATGGAAAACATCTCAAAAATTTGGAGTGAAATTCTGCCACTGAAAACAATGATTGATAGGGAACAATGAAGAGACGAAAAGAATCCTTGACGAACCACCATGTAGAGCCTCCATGAAGAACTCCGGTAATGAAAGAATGATCAAACGAAAAGAAAGAGAAGTTGAAAGAACAAGGTGAAGCCTTGTGATGATTTAGATGGAGCTTCGCGACGAGATAACTGAAAATTTGGAACTCCTAATTAAAGATAAAGCATCTCGAACCGAGAACGTGATATGATGAACCACTTCGGAAAGAAGAATTAGATCACTTGGATGAAACAATAATAAGAATTACGTTATGCGTATCCTTCACCAATTAAATTGATGACACACAATGGATTGCAAACAACTTATTCACGTTGAAAGGATTAAGAGAGATATGGCGCAAACTTGAGAAGGTCTTCGACGAACCACCGGAAGGATTGAAACAACGATTGAATCTGTATGATAACGAAGGAAGAGAAACTCTTGAACAAACCACCATAAGAATAAAATGAAAGTCGCAAAGGCACAATTCACCGGGAAGAATTGGAAAACGAATGAAGATACTTGAAGGAATTTAGATACATGAGAACGAATAGCTCATGAGCTGATTAGAGAATACTTGAGCGATGCACCGGTAAGATTTGGAGAAGGACAGTTGAAAGCTGAGAATGAATAAACCCGGAATGATGGCCTTCAGAGAATCAAATTGAAAAGACTCCTGAATTCCTCTGGATGGGTGAAAAGAATTCTCACAATCGAAAACAATTATGAGAGGCTGGCACGAAGTTAGAGCCATGAATCTTTGAGAGAACGGATATGATTGAAGAGAAACTCTTCTTCGGTCTTCAAATCTGAGAATGACGACAAGAACACCATCAAGAATTGGTGAGGCACTCCGGAATGAAGAATATAAAGATTGAGCCAACGACGAAAGAATTTGAAAGAACTTGGAGAGAGACATATGACTGATGATAATTTATTCTTACGTCATACTTGAAAGGATTTGAGGATAGCTCCGGGAAAAATAGAAGATTCAGGTAAGATCCTGAGAAAAGACCTGTGGGTTAGGGCCCACTCAAAAGATACACCGTTGAACGATTACTTGAAAAGGAGATTGCACCAGTTGAGTTAAATAGCTTTTATGATATAACATCCTCGAAAGAGCTTGAACGAAAGCAGAGTGGAAACACGAATCTTCGAGCTATCTTGAGCACTCCGGAATAAATGAATAGCGAGAGGTGGATGATTTAGAGGTGCACCGGCATGAGAAAACATTTGAAATGAGGAAAGGATATGATCGACAAAGCTTGAATTGGATCCACTAGAGAAGAAAAGAATAAGGAATGACGAACTAGAAGCTCCGTTAGAATCTTCATGAGAATCACCGGGTAAGAACACTGAAAGAAAAGAATGAAGAGACTTCACATCCATAACATGATAGTTTATTAAGAAATCTGAATCCTTGAAGGAGAAAGGGTGGGAGGGCGGGAAAACAAAGGCAGCTTGGGACAGAAGAAATGAGCATCGTTGAGAAGAACTGATAATAGATCTTGCGGATGTTGAAATGAACAGACCCGCTTGAAGAGAAACACGCCGGTTGAAAAGGATTGACATGACAATCTCGATGATCAAGAAGGATTGGTATTCATATAGAAGTATGAGAACACCACTTAGGGAAGGTATGGAATCAACATTTGACTTCGAAGCAACTCGAATACCACAACTCAAAACAAACAAAGGATTGGCTTGCAAAATAAGCCGGAAATACCCGCGTGATCCTAAAAAAATTTCGTGAAATTTGAGAAGAGGAGAGTCAAAACTCTACGTCAGGATGCCTCACCAGAGCGACGAAGGGACTAGGGAGTAAAAAGAATCCTACTCCCCGATATAAATAATCGTAAGACTCAAAACATTTTCTTCTAGACTCAACAACATCAGCGATTCGATCAAGCAGGGGGCTCCTAAGTCGGGGAAGGCTCTGATTACCAACTTGTAACACCCACGATGCGGCTATATCTCCCACGTGTCGGAGCATGACTTAGAGGCATAACCGCATAGTAGGCATGTCGCAAGAGGGGTAATCTTTACACATCCCATGTACTGAATAAGAAAGGGATAAAGAGTTGGCTTACAATCGCCACTTCAAACAATACATGAATATCATACATCATCTAGAATACAATCAAGGTCCGACTACGGAACCAAAATAAAGAAAGACCACCCCTATTGCTAGATCCCCGATCGCCCCAACTGGGATCCACTGCTGATCAACCAGAAAAGAAACAAAACAACGAACAAGATCTTCATCGAGCCGGGTTGCGTCACCTCCACTGGTATCATCGGCCCTGCAACTCTTTTGGAAGTATCCGTGAGTCACGGGGACTCAGCAATCTCACACCCGCGCGATCAAGACTATTTAAGCTTATGGGTAGGATAGGGTAGTGAGGTGGAGCTGCAGCAGGCACTAGCATACGCAAAAGAGAGCGAGAAGAGAAGCGATGCACGGTCGTGAACTAGAAGTGATCAAGAAGTGATGCTGAAACTACTTACGTTCAAACATAACACAAGAACTGTGTTCACTTCTCGGACACCGCCGAAAAGAGACCATCACGGCTACACATGCGGTTGATGTATTTTTAGTTAAGTCAAATGTCAAGTTCTCTACAACCGGACATTAACAAATTCCCATCTCCCCATAACCGCGGGCACGGCTTTTGAAAGTTCAAAACCCTGCAGGGGTGTCCCAACTTAGCCCATCACAAGCTCTCACATCCATGAAGGATATTCCTTCTAGCGGGAAGACCCAATCAAACTCGGAATCCCGGTTACAAGACATTTCGACAATGGTAAAACAAGTCCAGCAAGACCACCCGTCGTGCCGACAAATCCCGATAGGAGCTGAACATATCTCGTTCTCAGGGCACACCGGTAAGCTAAGTGTACAGGAGCCAACGTAACCCAAGTTGCCAAGGGACGGCCCTGCACGGTGCTCTAGTTTGGACCAACACTCGGAGGAGCACTGGCCCGAGGGTTTAAAATAAAGATGACCCTTGGGAGCGTGACTCCCAAGGCAAAAAGGCTTAGGTGGCAAATGGTAAAACCAAGGTTGGGCCTTGCTGGAGGAGTTTTATTCAAGGCGAACTGTCAAGGGGTTCCCATTATCACCCAACCGCATAAGGAACGCAAAATCAAGGAACATAACACCGATATGACGGAAACTAGGGCAGCAAGAGTGGAACAAAACACCAGGCATAAGGCCGAGCCTTCCACCCTTTACCAAGTATATAGGTGCTTTAAAGTAAACAAGATATAATAATAATATCCCAACAATAATCATGTTCCAACAAGGAACAAACTTCATCTTCACCTGTAACTAGCAATGCTATAAGAGGGGCTAAGCAAAGCAGTAACATAGCCAAACAACGGTTTGCTTGGAAAGGTGGGTTAGAGGCTGAACGTGGCAATATGGGAGGCATGATAAAGCATGTGGTAGGTATCGCAGCATAGGAAAAGAGCGAGCATCTAGCAAGCAAAGATAGAAGTGATTTCGAGGGTATGATCATCTTGCCTGCAAAGTTCTCAGAGTTGACGAAAGCTTGATCCTCGTTAGCATACTTGACAGGTTCCTCGATCACGTACTCGTCTCCCAGCTCTACCCAAGGCAAGAACACAAGCAAAAGAACCGACAATCAATCACAGTGTAATGCGCAAGCAACATGATGCAAAACATGACATGATATGCGAGATGTGATATGCAATGCATATGCGTGCTTCAGAAGGGAAAGATAGAATCATGCCTCAACTTGGCAAACCAACAGTGCCGCTGGAAGGATGAGATGATTCCGGTCGAAATCGATATAAAGATCGCCAGAATCGGAGACACGGTTTGCAAATGGAAGCAAAACAAGAATGGCACAATTCTGTGATTAACAGCACGATGCCATCTAGAATGCAACAAGAAACTAAGCTACTGCACCCCAACATAGTAAAAAAGCCTATGGCAATAATCTACTCAAGATGCTTGACAAAATATGAAAACTGAGCTACGGCTAAATCACACAATAGCAGGTTCAAACAAGCATGGCAAAAGAGCAAAAGATATCAGCATCACAGACTTAGTGAAAATAACAACATGCCAGGAATTAACATCAGGAAGCAATGTTTAGAGCAAGATAACAACATGCTACAGGATCAGATCATAGCAAAGCAAGGCATGGCATGGATCTACTCAAAGCATATAACAAAAGTCCCTTACTGACCATAAGCCAAAAGGGCACAGAAAACATGATGGCACCCATGTAAACATAACAAGTTTCGTTAACAGTCAGACTTAGCAGAAAACTAGACATGGCAAAAACAGAGTTACGAAGGCACATTTGCGAGCTTGATACACTCAACACAAGGCATTACATGACAAGATAAGCATAGCATCAGCAATAAGACAAGTTCATGAAGCTAACCATGGCAATAACAAACTCATAGCATGCATGGATCAACTACAACAACCTTGGCAAAATTGATTAACATTTAAACAATCTGCCAGGAACATTTTATAGCAAAAGTAGAGCAAGATTGAGTCATGCTAGGGCACTCCATAAATGCAAACAAGGGCATGGATGGATAGAGCTCAACCATATGCCCAAATCATCCTTACTGAACATACTCAAAAGAAGCATGGATCTCTCTGTAGCAACATGAATACATGGCATAAAAATAACAGCAGAGCAAAAACTTAGTGAAATTCTAAGTCCCTGAAATCAGCAATATCACGAGAGCTACTTTGCATTCTTGTGCTAGTCACCACATTGATCACAAAAATACATGGCATACACCCCTGTAAAGATGGCATGGCATAGCCCAAAACACATGTAGGACTCAAGTTCATATGCAGCACACGATAATCATGGCAAAAATGATAAATGCTCATAATCTGATAAGAATCAGGAACTAACATTTTATAGCACTCTTGCAACAGCATTTTAGGCATCAAGATGAAGTCAAACAAGCATGGTGCAATGGAACAAAATGAAGAAGCCATCCCGATTAACATTTTGGTATCTCATATGCACAAAACGGACCACCGAGCACAGAGTTATGATGCGATGAACATGGCTAAAAAATAACAGAAAAGGACTTGGAAAAATCGGGTCAACCCTAGGGTTTGCTGAATCCATATCTGAGCATGCACGGAGTTCGAGGATGACCAGAATTCGCCTGAGGTGGCCGGAGCTTGGGGAGAGGAAGACGGATCTGGCCGGCCCGTCGCCGGAGAAGGGGTCGGCGGCGAGGCGGCGGACGGGCGCGGTGGCGTCGGGGCGAGCCGGTGGTCGGACGCGGTGGCGGCGGTGCGCCGGTGGGCGGGGACACGGTGGCGGGCGAAGTCCAGCGAGGGGCGGCGCGGGGCGCGCGGGCGACCGGGCGACGGAGCGAGGACGCGGTGGAGGCGGGCGTCGGCTGGGCCCGGCGGGGCCTCGGCGACGCGTGGGTCGGCGGCGGTGACATGGCGGCGCGGGAGTGGATGAGGAGGCGGGGCGGACGCGTCCGGTCCGATCCAGACGTGTTCGGCGGCGCGGGGAAGAAGAGACTAGGGTTTTGGACCCGAAAATTCGGAGGAGTGCACATATTTATAGGTATAGGGGGCTAGGAGAGTCCAAATGAGGTGTGGTTTTTGGCCACGCGATCGTGATCGAACGGTCGAGAGGATGGAGGGGGTTCAGATGGGATTTGGGCCACTTTGGAGGGGTGTTGGGCTGCAACACACACGAGGCCTTTACGGTTCCCCGCTTAACCGTTGGAGTATCAAACGGACTCCAAATGGCACAAAACTTGATGGGCGGTCTACAGGTGGTGTATCAAGGCCGCTTGGCAAATCTCGGTCCAGTCCGAGAATGTTTAACACCCGTGCACGAAAAGAGGCAAAAGGGGACGTCGGAGGACATGGGAGTGTCGGATTGCAAAACGGACAACAGAGAAAATGCTCGGATGCATGAGACGAACACGTATGCAAATGCGATGCACATGATGACATGATATGAAATGCATGACACGCAAACAAATGACAAGGCAACAACAGCGAATAACTGGAAGACACCTGGCGCAATGGGCTCGGGGCGTTACAACACTCCACCACTACGAGAGGATCTCGTCCCGAGATCTAGGATGGCACCGGAGGGAAGACAGAAGAAGAAGAAGAGGAGAGGTAAAACTAAGTTGCTTCTTTGACAAACGAGTGAAACCAAAGAACCTTGAAAGGTTAAACCACTTCAAGAAAAGAATACAAGGAGATGAACAAAGTTGACAACCTCGTCAGAAAAGAGAAACAGGGAAGAACAAATTCGGACAACACTCCGGTTGAAAAGAGATGCAAGACTTGATAAGATGAAAAGAACATGAGCAGAGGGCACAACACTCTGGTTAAATGGATAAGCATGAAAAGAACACAATCCTCACAACTCGAGATTATGAGAGAAGAGAGAAACATCACAATGCCTCCGAATGAAGGAATCAAAGGTAGATCGTCGGAACAAAAGAATGGAGAAGAAAATGACAACTTCTACCACAAATGAACTTGGAGAGCATCCTTGCAAGGAAGGATTGCACGGGGTTGTTAGGGAGTCAACAACAAAAAGAAAAAAGCTTGTAGTGTGCTTATGGAAAACATCTCAAAAATTTGGAGTGAAATTCTGCCACCGAAAACAATGATTGATAGGGAACAATGAAGAGACGAAAAGAATCATTGACGAACCACCATGTAGAGCCTCCATGAAGAACTCCGGTAATGAAAGAATGATCAAACGAAAAGAAAGAGAAGTTGAAAGAACAAGGTGAAGCCTTGTGATGATTTAGATGGAGCTTTGCGACGAGATAAGTGAAAATTTGGAACTCCTGATTAAAGATAAAGCATCTCGAACCGAGAACGTGATATGATGAACCACTTCGGAAATAAGAATTAGATCACTTGGATGAAACAATAATAAGAATTACGTTATGCGTATCCTTCACCAATTAAATTGATGACACACAATGGATTGCAAACAACTTATTCACGTTGAAAGGATTAAGAGAGATATGGCGCAAACTTGAGAAGGTCTTCGACGAACCACCGGAAGGATTGAAACAACGATTGAATCTGTATGATAACGAAGGAAGAGAAACTCTTGAACAAACCACCGTAAGAATAAAATGAAAGTCGCAAAGGCACAATTCACCGGGAAGAATTGGAAAACGAATGAAGATACTTGAAGGAATTTAGATACATGAGAACGAATAGCTCACGAGCTGATTAGAGAATACTTGAGCGATGCACCGGTAAGATTTGGAGAAGGACAGTTGAAAGCTGAGAATGAATAAACCCGGAATGATGGCCTTTAGAGAATCAAACTGAAAAGACTCCTGAATTCCTCTGGATGGGTGAAAGAATTCTCACAATCGAAAACAATTATGAGAGGCTGGCACGAAGTTAGAGCCATGAATCTTTGAGAGAACGGATATGATTGAAGAGAAACTCTTCTTCGGTCTTCAAATCTGAGAATGACGACAAGAACACCATCAAGAATTGGTGAGGCACTCTAGAATGAAGAATATAAAGATTGAGCCAACGACGAAAGAATTTGAAAGAACTTGGAGAGAGACATATGACTGATGATAATTTATTCTTACGTCATACTTGAAAGGATTTGAGGATAGCTCCGGGAAAAATAGAAGATTCAGGTAAGATCCTGAGAAAAGACCTGTGGGTTAGGGCCCACTCAAAAGATACACCGTTGAACGATTACATGAAAAGGATATTGCACCAGTTGAGTTAAATAGCTTGTATGATATAACATCCTCGAAAGAGCTTGAACGAAAGCAGAGTGGAAACACGAATCTTCGAGCTATCTTGAGCACTCCGGAATAAATGAATAGCGAGAGGTGGATGATTTAAAGGTGCACCGGCATGAGAAAACATTTGAAATGAGGAAAGGATATGATCGACAAAGCTTGAATTGGATCCACTAGAGAAGAAAAGAATAAGGAATGACGAACTAGAAGCTCCGTTAGAATCTTCATGAGAATCACCGGGTAAGAACACTGAAAGAAAAGAATGAAGAGACTTCACATCCATAACATGATAGTTTATTAAGAAATCTGAATCCTTGAAGGAGAAAGGGTGGGAGGGCGGGAAAACAAAGGCAGCTTGGGACGGAAGAAATGAGCATCGTTGAGAAGAACTGATAATAGATCTTGCGGATGTTGAAATGAACGGACCCGCTTGAAGAGAAACACGCCGGGTGAAAAGGATTGACATGACAATCTCGATGATCAAGAAGGATTGGTATTCATATAGAAGTATGAGAACACCACTTAGGGAAGGTATGGAATCAACATTTGACTTCGAAGCAACTCGAATACCACAACTCAAAACAAACAAAGGATTGGCTTGCAAATAAGCCGGAAATACCCGCGTGATCCTAAAAAAATTTCGTGAAATTTGAGAAGAGGAGAGTCAAAACTCTACGTCAGGATGCCTCACCAGAGCGACGAAGGGACTAGGGAGTAAAAAGAATCCTACTCCCCGATATATATAATCGTAAGACTCAAAACATTTTCTTCTAGACTCAACAACGTCAGCGATTCGATCAAGCAGGGGGCTCCTAAGTCGGGGAAGGCTCTGATTACCAACTTGTAACACCCACGATGCGGCTATATCTCCCACGTGTCGGAGCATGACTTAGAGGCATAACCGCATAGTAGGCATGTCGCAAGAGGGGTAATCTTTACACATCCCATGTACTGAATAAGAAAGGGATAAAGAGTTGGCTTACAATCGCCACTTCAAACAATACATGAATATCATACATCATCTAGAATACAATCAAGGTCCGACTACGGAACCAAAATAAAGAAAGACCACCCCTATTGCTAGATCCCCGATCGCCCCAACTGGGATCCACTACTGATCAACCAGAAAAGAAACAAAACAATGAACAAGATCTTCATCGAGCCGGGTTGCGTCACCTCCACTGGTATCATCGGCCCTGCAACTCTTTTGGAAGTATCCGTGAGTCACGGGGACTCAGCAATCTCACACCCGCGCGATCAAGACTATTTAAGCTTATGGGTAGGATAGGGTAGTGAGGTGGAGCTGCAGCAGGCACTAGCATACGCAAAAGAGAGCGAGAAGAGAAGCGATGCACGGTCGTGAACTAGAAGTGATCAAGAAGTGATGTTGAAACTACTTACGTTCAAACATAACACAAGAACTGTGTTCACTTCCCGGACACCGCCGAAAAGAGACCATCACGGCTACACACGCGGTTGATGTATTTTTAGTTAAGTCAAATGTCAAGTTCTCTACAACCGGACATTAACAAATTCCCATCTCCCCATAACCGCGGGCACGGCTTTCGAAAGTTCAAAACCCTGCAGGGGTGTCCCAACTTAGCCCATCACAAGCTCTCACGGTCAATGAAGGATATTCCTTCTAGCAGGAAGACCCAATCAGACTTGGAATCTCGGTTACAAGACATTTCGACAATGGTAAAACAAGTCCAGCAAGACCACCCGTTGTGTCGACAAATCCCGATAGGAGCTGCACATATCTTGTTCTCAAGGCACACCGGATAAGCTAAGTGTACAAGAGCCAACGTAACCCAAGTTGCCAAGGGACGGCCCTGCACGGTGCTCTAGTTTGGACCAACACTCAGAGGAGCACTGGCACGGGGGTTTAAAATAAAGATGACCCTCGGGAGCGCGACTCCCAAGGGAAAAAGGCTTAGGTGGCAAATGGTAAAACCAAGGTTGGGCCTTGCTGGAGGAGTTTTATTCAATGCGAACTGTCAAGGGGTTCCCATTATGACCCAACCGCATAAGGAACGCAAAATCAAGGAACATAACACCGATATGACGGAAACTAGGGCAGCAAGAGTGGAACAAAACACCAGGCATAAGGCCGAGCCTTCCACCCTTTACCAAGTATATAGGTGCTTTAAAGTAAACAATATATAATAATAATATCCCAACAATAATCATGTTCGAACAAGGAATAAACTTCATCTTCACCTGCAACTAGCAATGCTATAAGAGGGGCTAAGCAAAGCGGTAACATAGCCAAACAACGGTTTGCTTGGAAAGGTGGGTTAGAGGCTGAACGTGGCAATATGGGAGGCATGATAAAGCATGTGGTAGGTATCGCAGCATAGCAAAAGAGCGAGCATCTAGCAAGCAAAGATAGAAGTGATTTCGAGGGTATGATCATCTTGCCTGCAAAGTTCTCAGAGTTGACGAAAGCTTGATCCTCGTTAGCATACTCGACAGGTTCCTCGATCACGTACTCGTCTCCCGGCTCTACCCAAGGCAAGAACACAAGCAAAAGAACCGACAATCAATCACGGTGTAATGCGCAAGCAACATGATGCAAAACATGACATGATATGCGAGATGTGATATGCAATGCATATGCGTGCTTCGGAAGGGAAAGATAGAATCATGCCTCAACTTGGCAAACCAAGAGTGCCGCTGGAAAGATGAGATGATTCCGGTCGAAATCGATATAAAGATCGCCAGAATCGGAGACACGGTTTGCAAATGGAAGCAAAACAAGAATGGCACAATTCTGCGATTAACAGCACGATGCCATCTAGAATGCAACAAGAAACTAAGCTACTGCACCCCAACATAGTAAAAAAGCCTATGGCAATAATCTACTCAAGATGCTTGACAAAATATGAAAACTGAGCTACGGCTAAATCACACAATAGCAGGTTCAAACAAGCATGGCAAAAGAGCAAAAGATATCAGCATCACGAACTTAGTGAAAATAACAACATGCCAGGAATTAACATCAGGAAGCAATTTTTAGAGCAAGATAACAACATGCTACAGGATCAGATCATAGCAAAGCAAGGCATGGCATGGATCTACTCAAAGCATATAACAAAAGTCCCTTACTGACCATAAGCCAAAAGGGCACAGAAAACATGATGGCACCCATGTAAACATAACAAGTTTCGTTAACAGTCAGACTTAGCAGAAAACTAGACATGGCAAAAACAGAGTTACGAAGGCACATTTGCGAGCTCGATACACTCAACACAAGGCATTACATGACAAGATAAGCATAGCATCAGCAATAAGACAAGTTCATGAAGCTAACCATGGCAATAACAAACTCATAGCATGCATGGATCAACTACAACAACCTTGGCAAAATTGATTAACATGTAAACAATCTGCCAGGAACATTTTATAGCAAAAGTAGAGCAAGATTGAGTCATGCTAGGGCACTCCATAAATGCAAACAAGGGCATGGATGGATAGAGCTCAACCATATGCCCAAATCATCCTTACTGAACATACTCAAAAGAAGCATGTATCTCCCTGTAGCAACATGAATACATGGCATAAAAATAATAGCAAAGCAAAAAGTTAGTGAAATTCTAAGTCCCTGAAATCAGCAATATCACGAGAGCTACTTTGCATTCTTGTGCTAGTCACCACATTGATCACAAAAATACATGGCATACACCCCTGTAAAGATGGCATGGCATACTCCAAAACACATGTAGGCCTCAAGTTCATATGCAGCACACGATAATCATGGCAAAAATGACAAATGCTCATAATCTGATAAGAATCAGGAACTAACATTTTATAGAACTCTTGCAACAGCATTTTAGGCATCAAGATGAAGTCAAACAAGCATGGTGCAATGGAGCTAAATGAAGAGGCCATCTAGATGAACATTTTGGTATCTCGTATGCATAAAACGGACCACCGAGCACAGAGTTATGATGCGATGAACATGGCTAAAAAAATAACAAAAAAGGACTTGAAAAATTCTTTCAACCCTAGGGTTTGCTGAATCCAGATCTGAGCGCGCACAGAGTCTGAGGATGACCGGAATTTGCCTGCGGTGGCCGGAGCTTGGGGAGAGGATGGCAGATCTGGCCGCCCCGTCGCCGGAGAAGGGGTCGGCGGCGAGGCGGCGGACGGGCGCGGTGGCGCCGGGGCGAGGCGGTGGTCGGACGCGGTGGCGGTGGTGCGCCGGCGGGCGGGGACGCGGCGGCGGGTGAAGTCCGGCGAGGAGCGGCGCGGGGCGCGCGGGCGACCGGGCGGCGGAGCAAGGACGCGGTGGAGGCGGGCGGCGGCGGGGCCCACGGGGGCCGGATATGGGCCCGGCGGGCCTCGGCGGCGCACGGGTCGGCGGCGGTGACGTGGCGGTGCGGGAGTGGCTGAGGCGACAGGGCGGACGCGTCCGGTCCGTTCCGGACATGTCCGTCGGCGCGGGGAAGAAGAGACTAGGGTTTTGGACCCGAAAATTCGGAGGAGTGCACATATTTATAGGTAGAGGGGGCTAGGAGAGTCCAAATGAGGTGCGGTTTTCGGCCACGCGATCGTGATCGAACGACCGAGAGGATGGAGGGGGTTCAGATGGGTTTTGAGCCACTTTGGAGGGGTGTTGGGCTGCAACACACACGAGGCCTTTACGGTTCCCGGGTTAACCATTATAGTATCAAACGGACTCCAAATGGCACGAAACTTGACAGGCGGTCTACCGGTGGTGTACCAAGGCCGCTTGGCAAATCTCGGTCCAGTCCGAGAACGTTTAACACCCGCACATGAAAAGAGGCAAAAGGGGACGCCGGAGGACATGGGAGTGTCGGATTGCAAAATAGACAACAGAGAAAATGGTCGGATGCATGAGACGAACACGTATGCAAATGCGATGCACATGATGACATGATATGAAATGCATGACATGCAAACAAATGACAAGGAAACAACAGCGAATAATTGGAGGACACCTGGCGCAACGGTCTCAGGGCGCTACAAAGCCATCATGGGTGGCCATCTTCATCATCCCGGCGCTCTCCATGACGAGGAGGGAGTAGTTCACCCTCGGGGCTGAGGGTATGTATCAGTAGCTATGTGTTTGATCTCTCTCTCTCTCTCGTGTTCTTGATTTGGCATGATCTTGATGTACCGCGAGCTTTGCTACTATAGTTGAATCATATGGTGTTTCTCCCCCTCTATCTTCTTGTTATGAATTGTGTTTTACCTTTGAGGTTTCACTATTATCGGATTGAATACTATTATGGATTTGAGAACACTTGATGTATGTCTTGCGTGGGATAACCGTGGTGATAATGGGGTGTTCTATTGATTCACTTGATGTATGTTTTGGCACTCAACCTGCGGATTCCCGAGGTGACATTGAGGTAATCTATGCATAGGGGTTGATGCATGTTTTCATCCTTGTTTCTCCAGTAGAAATCTTGGGGCACTCTTTGAGGTTCTTTGTGTTGGATTGAATATTATGAATCTGAAGTTGTTTGATGCATATCGTATAATTGACCCATGGATACTTGTGGTGACATTGGAGTATCTAGGTGACATTAGGGTTGATTGATGTGTGTCATATGGTGTTATTTTACTACAAACTCTAGGTCTGTTTGTAACACTTATAGGAATAGCTCAATGGATTGACTAGAAAGAATAACTTTGAGGTGGTTTCGTACCCTACAAGCAATTTCATCTTATGTTCTCCGCGATAGGAACTTTGGAGTGACTTTTTTTCGAACGTTGAGGGATTGCCATATGATTTAATTATGTTATCATCGTTGAGAGAACTTGCACTAGTGAAAGTATGAACCATATGCCTTGTTTTCGAGCATTGCAATACCGTTTTCGCTCACTTTTGTTACCAGTTACCTTGCTGTTTTTATATTTCAGATTACAAAAGCCTATATCTACCATCCATATTGCACTTGTATCACCATCTCTTCACCGAACTAATGCACATATACAATTTATCATTGTATTGGGTGTGTTGGGGACACAAGAGACTCTTTGTTATTTGGTTACAGGGTTGTTTGAGAGAGACCATCTTCATTCCACGCCTCCCACAGATTGGTAAACCTTAGGTCATCCACTTGAGGGAAAATTGCCATTGTCCTACAAAACTCTGCACTTGGAGGCCCAACAACGTCTACAAGGATAAAGTTGTGTAGCAGACATCACACCTTGTTTAACTTATATTTGTACTCAGATATTGTTGCTTCCGCTAACTCGTTTATGGTTGAGCATTTGTATTCGAGCCCTCGAGTCCGCTGGCTTATAATATGAAGCTTGTATCCTTTTATTTGTGTTTAGAGTTGTATCGTGATATCTTTCCGTGAGTCTCTGATCTTAATCGTACATGTTTGCGTGTATGATTAGTGTACGACTGAATCGGGGGCGTCACAGAGAAACCGCGTTGGGATGCGGCGCTGCCGCTGGGTGCTATAGCGCGGCGGCTCTCCGGCCGTGCCTCGGCGGGGCATGGACGTGGTCCGTGTGCTGGGCGGCGTAGGGATGGTGATGCACGCCGGTGGGGGTGGCTTGCTCATCCCGATCTGGGTTGGTTTGGAGAGCTCCTCGGCGAGCGGTGCGGGTTGTGGTCATCTCGGGCACCGGCGGTGCAGCCTGCTTGCCGTGGCCGCTGGTGGCAGCAGGGTCCGGGTGGCCGATGGTGGCTTTCCCCGCTGCTGGTTCTTCTCGGGCATGGTGGGTGGTGCGTGCTTGTGGCGGCAGCGGCGTCGTAGATACGGGTGTGATGCTTCTTTTATAGGCAGCATAGGGTGGCAGCTCTCCTTCTCTTGGGTTCAAGCCGACGGTGCACGGGGTTGGGCAGGTGTTGGTGGTGCCGACCGCGCGTGCAACGGGGAAGGCTTGGAGCTAGGGTTCGTGCTCGAGCGGGCCAGATCTGTGCCCAAGGCAGATCGGAGCTGGTGCTTCGGGTAGGTGAGGTTGGTCTCAGGTCGGGGATGTGCTCGCGAGCGGTGTCTTTCTCTCGCGGGTGCGGTGGGAGTAGGTGGTGGTCGTGACATCACTGCTCTTGCCGTCGGATCCGCGCCAAATACCATGGACATGGCGTTGTGCATGCTTGCTTGGGCCGAGGCCAGAGGGTCGAGTCTAGGCTTGCTCGACAACAACCGTTGGCAGTCATCGGTTCGTGCCCCCTTAGCCCACCGGGGCTAGCTGGGGATGCAGGTGGGCGCTTCCTACGGTGGAGGCGCTAACCCAGAATCGATGGCTGATGCGGGGCTAGGAGTGGATGGAGTCGTCGCTCTTCCTACCGTGGTGAGTATGCCGCGAAGTGGTTGGATGGCGGTGTGTCGGACTTGGTATGCCGGGGCGGCGGCCTTGGATGGCGGGCTGCATGTTTGGCTCTCCGACGGGCACTATGGTGGCGGCGGTGGCTTCCCTCTTGGTCCTATGGGCGACGAGGGGTAGCGTCAGGTGGCTCGGGCCCGTCCTCTGTTGTTGGCAGTGACGACGCCCTGATCTGGATCTGGGAACCTGGGATCGTCGCGCTTGTCTTGGTGACCTCGTGTGGCATGGTTGACCTGCGGAGTGAAAGCTCCGCGCTTTTGGCGGCAACGGTGGCGACGCCCGCGGGCGCCAGTCTCTTCTTGAAAAGACGTCGTCGCGATTCTTCTCACGGTGTCAGGGTTCCGAGCGAAAGCTCATGTCCACCTTGGACTCGACAGTCGACTTTTCACGCCGTCTTCGAGCATTGTCACGGAGTTTAAGTGTGCTAGGGCGTAGCGTGGCGTTGTACCCAATCTTCCATGTGTTCTTCTCTGGTAGCGTAGTTGTTCTGCGTGATCTGATTATCTTGGGATCTACTTTATAAGAGAATCACCTCTTCATCTTGTATCGTTCAGCCGCGTACTCTGTTGAGTTGTTGCTTTATACTCCCTCCGTTCCTAAATACACCATTCATCTTCAAATAAATGTCTCAACTTTGTACAGAGGAAGTATAAGTCTTTGTAAAGATTTTTTATGGACTACATACAAAGTAAAATAAGTGAATCTACAACTTAAAATCCATCTATACACGTCCATATTTGGTTTACAGTGGAAGACTTATATTTAAGAAGATAAGGCGGAGCGAAGCCTGTTTCCAGAAATATGAGCATCCGAAGTATAGCACCTCCCATGTACTGGCCGTACCCGTACCGGCTGTATCGAGCGGAAAGAAAGAACGGACGAGGTGGATGGCCTGATTGGTCGAAGCCTCGCGCATTCCGCGTCCCCAGTTCCGATTTCCGAACCCTAATTTTTTTCTGCCAACCTTTCCGCACCATCCAAACGAGCGCCCAGTCGCTCCACCGCGCGGCCTCGTCCGTCCCCAAATTGCTGCCCTCCTCTCTGTATCACCTCTGCTTCTCCTCGATTGGGTCCTCCGAAACTTGAGCAACAAGATGCTCCACTCGTGGCGAAATCTGGACCATGTTCCCCGGTGCGTCTTTATCTTGTGGATATTTTTGGCGCTGAATTGAGACAAACGTTGAACTTTGGGCCTTTGAACTCTTATTCGTCCTTGCAGTTATATTATTTTGAAGGGTTTCCTCCTCAACATTTGTTTGAATGATTTTTGTTTCAATACATCTGTCCTCGTCCCACCATACGGCTGCCAACCAATATCAAAGCACTTAAGCAAGGGGAAAGATTGGAAAAAACTGCAACTACACTCTTATTTTTCTTTTTTGCTGAATGGATAGATATTTTGGAACGGAGGTTCCCAAGAATGGGGACATATATAGTGAAACGATTGGAGTAGTATGATTACAATTTCAATCCACGTATCTTATTTTAGCCGAATTCTAATTGCTCTTTGGTGATAGATCTGCTTATCAATTCTGGATCATGGCCCGGAACATCATGGGAGTAAAAGACAAGAAGAAATGGGGTAAACCGAATTGGCTCTGCCACATCACCGAAGGGATAAGTAGAGAAGAAAAGAGGTGGGGAACCAAGGAGGTCCTTGTTAGACATCCCGCGGACAATGTAAGATCGACTTTCATCTTTAAGAACAGCAGCCACCGGGATGGTGCTATATACAAAAGAAGCTTTGCTCTTCGAAAATTATGTCGTGTTACTGACCGTGATGAGAGTAAGTGATGCGAATCTCTTTCCTACCACGTTCCAGTTGATTTATAGGATATTTGACAATATTTAGCTAATTGATTAAAAGCTTGAGGCTGAATGTGCATTATTTTTTAGCAGTATGCAATGTAGCTGATGCTTTA
Organism: Triticum aestivum; assembly: GCF_018294505.1. Lineage (NCBI taxonomy): Eukaryota > Viridiplantae > Streptophyta > Magnoliopsida > Poales > Poaceae > Triticum > Triticum aestivum. Next base: position 298,282,512 of record NC_057806.1, on the reverse strand, counting down.
GTAGAGTGTTACTATGTTAGTTAAAAGAGAGTAGAAGTCCCAAGTATTTATTTCCGAAGTAGTTTTTTTTTAATTCCAACATCTCTTTATTGTAAGCTGGTTGACTTTAGTCCTGAGGCCTTAGATCATATACCCAAAGTTGGTTGTCAACCTTTTATTTCAACATCTATTTTTTGGTGAACTAACACAACCAATGCATGTCAACATGGCTTGCCCATGTGCTGCCATTCTAGGCAAGTTCATTCATGTGTAAGACACTTAACTACATGTTGAAGGTCATTTTTTGTAGTATCTTTGACCTTGGCACTCCACTCGCTGGATCCATGCGGCTTACGATGGCCTATTACTCTAGGATAGACATTAACTCTTGTATGATAGCAGGTAGTATTTTACCTTTTACCTTGCTCTCCTCTGCTTAAAAAGTAACATAATTAATTAAAACTTGACTTATCAAGTATCAACTAGATGAACAATAGGCAAATCCTTTATATCCCTCAGCCAAGAATTAAGGTCTCAGCAAGATTATTAGTTATGCAGTCACACTTAATATTTGGGATAACCCCACACCTAAAAATTCAAGAGCGATTAAATGTTTGCAACAAGAGCATAAAAATGAATGAATCACTTGTGCAAGGGCTAGAAATGAACCTCATCCATAGTAAATTGTGGTGTTGTAGTAGGTATACTGCTACCTTTGCTTGCTGCAAATATCTTGGCCATGTGGTTATCAAATTTATCTTTTTCATATGCCCTAGCTGCAGCCCACATGTGGCCATACTTTACCAAGGAATTCCCCAACCAAGCTTGTGGTAAGTTGCTTAATGCACTTCCTGTGCTTGCCATTAGGGAAAGCGGCCTTCACTACATTCTCCAGATCCATGTTAGTTGGGTCCAGAAAGAAACAATGTGATAGCTTCCCCAACCTTCGACTCCTAGATTCTTCGCACAAAACATCTGTTGGTATTGTCAAAGGGAGTTTGTCTAGTTCAATGGTAGAGCTCTCATTTGACTTGGTTGACATCCCTCGTCTTCCTCTCTTGGATCTTGGCCATATAGAAGTCCCTTTTGCCTTCCTTCGTGTTTAAATGCTGGTAGAAGTCCTCATAAGCCTGACCCCACCCCTTGCTTCACCCATAACCCGCGTTGTTGTCTACACTCTTATCCAGGTGTAAGTGTCTGAACCAGACTTTCTTCTCCAGCGGCATACGCTGAGGAGGCTTGACTCAAGATTGATTGATTAGGGATGGTAATTTCTTTGTGAAGTGAGTTAAAGCGCAAGGTTAGCATTGGTACATGGATGGTAGCGCAATCCACTTCACAGCTGAAGTACGTCTTGTGGTGTTTGGATTGGGAGTTGTTTCAAAACTGCAAACTGCGTTATGCTGTGAGGCCACAACGGGTGCAAAACAGTTGTTTGTTTGGGCTTTAGCTTTTTTCATCCAAAGCTGCTCTCAGACGCCCAAACAAACAGAGCCTAAGTGTGAGACCAGTCTTCTTCCAACTTCTACTACAGTTCTACAACACTCGTTTTAGGGTTCTTCCTCAACATAGGCATTGCCCTCTCGGCAATCCAGCTTTGAGATGCCATACTAGATGTTCTCCCGCTGCTAGTAAGACATATGTGATGCTAGTTAAACATATGTGATCAGGCCCTACACCAGTCACTTGCAAATAAAAGTATAAGTAAAGAATGAGCCAATAAGTACCAAGTAAATGATAATGATAAAGAGCAGTACAAAGATTAGCATTTCACAACAAGATCTGTACCATGACAACTCCATGCTGCACTTTCTCAGCCTTAATGTGTCACATACATCCTTTGGCTTTACAAATGCCGTGAAACCTACCGATTCAGATCTTAGAGACCCCATGTCAAATTCCCCTGATTGCATATTGTTTGATTACTAGTCTAAATGCATCCATTGAAGGGAAAGTGCTACCTTCCTCCATATTTGGGCTATCCATATCACAATCAATGCTCCATGGGTACATGATCATCATCTGGAGTAGCCACACCTTCATTATCATTATCTTCATAATATTGTCTACAACATCAATATTAGTGCCATGAATACTCATGGGATTAGCACTTGTATGGTTCAAAAACGGTATATGAGCAAGCGTGTGGTAGCATTAAGGTACTGGGCTAGGAGTTCGATTATGTTGGATAAACAACGATATGCAGTGACGGTGGTGAAGACGTATTAATAGGTGATGGATTGATCAGCCGCTGGTTGCACTGCGCAAGATTTCTTTCTAGGGTCACATGAGCTTTTCTAGTTGGGCAGATCCCCCGAGTGATCGAATTGGTCATTAAGTGAATGCAACTCCCTTGTTCTACATAGGGGTACGAGTGTCAATTTCTATTCTGCTTTGCCCCTAATGGGTATTGTACCAATTGACAACCAACTTTGGATATATGATCCACAGGGTAGTCCACTTATACAAATAGCCAGTTTCGCCATGTAATAATAAGCGTTAGTATTATGAGCATCTTGATTTTCAACAGATGTTGTTAGAGTTGGCGCCAGTTCATAATGTTATCTTTACTTTCAAATAGTATATTGCATTGTGTCCTAGCAATAATTGTTTTATTTTTCGAATCAGATAAATGAATAAGTCTCATATGCACTTATGTATCAAAATGAAAATAGGCGATGAGAAAATTGTTTTTTGTCGATAACGAACATCTTATGAAGTTCTTTGAAGATCAAAAAGTTTAACATACTGTTTCGTTAAACGTTTTGCCATACACGAATTGAAGTCTTGTTAACCACTACTCTTATAGTCTGCTTCAGTATTTCCATCATGTAGCGTTGCGTCACTCTCCTCACTTGTTCAATTAGTATTTCTTTTGTTGTTATTCTATAATAGTAACATTGGAGGCATTTCATTAGATAATTGTTTTTGAACTCAGATAAAGCATGATTATACTTTTTAGAGTACATCTTTATTTAATTATATATATATATATATATATATATATATATATATATATATATATATGAAGCACAACTTGACATGATTATACTTTTTAGAGTACATCTTTATTTAATATTATATATATATATGAAGCACAACTTGAGCCAATGATGTTATCGGAGCCAACGGATTGCTTTCCTGACCGAGAAAGGTGCTGCGTGCATTATGAAAGGCCGATGATGCAAATTTTCTCATTAAAATTGGCTAGTGTCTCTATCAACACTAGCTCAGTAGAACTATATGGATATATTGCAGTGCGGGATTATGTGGACTCATTGCTTAATTATATTGTCAACCGTAGCAGGGATGACCCCATTATTGCGCAACAGGTGCACATCATTACCTCAATACCTCATGCAGTTTATTTTTAGCAATTCGCTTATTTTACAATGTAATCTCAATTTCATCACATTCATAGAGAAGATGAATTGAAATATAACATTGTTATGACATACTACAACTAATTAATCTCCTTTTCAGTAGTAGAATTTGGGACCGAATGTTGTATCTCTACCAATATCAAAAGACTCAAAGGAACTAATCTTGACCATCGAACCAGGTCAATCCAACGACCTAGACTGCTTCAATGGCGAGCGCTCAACATGTTCAGTGTGTAATTAATATCATACAAATATAGCACTAAACACATAATTAACGCGCAAAAATATCCTATCTAATATACTGCCTAATATTAACGTGCATTTACTAGTACTATAATATAATCCACTTTATCTCTGATTTTGTGTAGATTGGTATACACAATGAAGATGCTCTTGATTGCATTCTTAGTTTTGTTTGAATGTTTTTTCCTGTATAAAAAACATAAGCTTAGGTTATTCAGCGTTTAAGTATGTATAGTGTATACATGAACATTTGCGTATTTTAGTTATATTTTGGTTATGGCTAAATATTTGCTTCTATATGATTAAAATTCAATCCAAAGTTGTTATAATGGCATTTTGCACTGAAAATACATCTCGGGGAACCTGGGTGCGCGCGTACCCAAACTGAAAAACTTTTTTGACAAAATACATGGTCTAGCATAACTCACATTTAAAGTTTCGGGATAAAATGATTTATATCGTATTCCGAGCAAAATACAACAGAATCAATACTATATAAACACTACTATTCACGGTTTCTGTAGCTACACTTTTACTTTTTTACTCATATTACAACATAACTCATTTGTGACTGATACTTTAAATGTGATTATTATGCTAGACCGTTTCTCGCAAAAAAGTTTCACATTTTTTGATTTTTTACTATTTTTTTGCTTAACCGATGCGCGTAGACCCATCCCAGAAATTCACACCGCATTTTGCAACAAGAATTTAGCAGTCACTAGTCATTGCTTAATTATATTATTTTAGATGCCTACACCCAGATAGGAGTGCATACAACATAGAGAAATACAATATGGCAAAGAAGACTTCAAAGCGAGATGTGAGTTAAGCTAGGGGTCGGCCCACTACCAACACGTAGACACGAAGGAAGGTGAAAGGGGCATCTATAAGATGGTTAAGATCTGAGAGAGGAAGACGAGCGATGTCAACAAACTCAAATGCATCAAGGACGGAGCAGATAAGCTCCTGTTGAAGGGCAAGGAGATTAAGCATAGATGGCAGGAGTACCTCAACAAGCTGTTCAATGTAGAGAGTGAGAGCTCTATCATTGAGTTGGACGACTCCTTTCATGATACCAACATGTGTTTTGTGCGGTGAATCTAGGAGTTTGAGGTCATTGAGGCTTTAAAAGGGATGAAAGGAGGTAAGGCGAAGAGCTTTGATTGTATCCCTATTGAGGTGTGGAGAGGCCACTGCCTTCTCTTTATGCTCTTCCTCAGCTGTACTCTGCTGCGGTTGGCAACCCTCGCAAGCTAGCAAATCTGATGTTGATCTTGCAGAAGGACGAGCAACGAAGAATCGACACTTCTGAGATGGCTCTGCGCCGTTCCGCTCCCGCTCCTCCTCTAGCCTAGCCCCCTCCTACTTCTAGGCCTGCCGCCGTCGACCCCCGTCGGTAGCCCTCCTCCCACCCTGCCCCCTCCTCCCCCGTCGACCATGGCCTCCCCCAGCGGCAGCTCCAGCGACCTCGACCTCGGCTCCGCCGGCTCGTGCCGCTGGCGAGTCCTCCGTGAGATCCTACAGCGAGGTTGCCTGGACGCCTCCTCCCGCCCCGGGCTAGACCCTCATCGCCTCCCTCCCCCTGGTGGTGCCCGCCCCCGCCACGCCGCCCCAGCGCGCCCCAGCCGCCACCTGCCTCGGGCCCCGCAGCGAGGTCCACCGCGTCCATGGAGGTTCGGAGGTCGACGCGGATGGCTTCCAGGCCCCCCACCGTAGGAATAGGTGCCGGGGCGCGCGCCGTGATGCCACCCTGTCGGCCCAGCGGCACCACCGCCGCAGCCCCTCTCCGGAGGAGGCCGCTGGCCTCTGCTTCCTCTGCCTGGACCCCATCAACCCCGTGCGCGAGTGCACCAATGACATCCGCCGCCGTCGTTGCCTCTACTTTGGACACGGCTCGCGTGACTGCTGGAAGTTCCGCCGTGGCGTGCTGTGCACCCCCCCGCCGCCGCATTGCGCTCCTCAAGGACGGCGACGCCAACACATCTTTCTTCCACCGGCAATGCACGTACCGGCGACAGAAGAATCGGATCCACAACCTCACTGTGGACGGCGTTTTGATCTTTGCCCCCTGCGACATGGCGGCCGTGGCATACGCACACTTCGACGCCTTGCTCGGCTGCGAGACGTCCCGCGAGTGCAGCCTCGACCTCTCCGAGCTGATCCCACCCACCAACCTCGATGACCTTGACGCCCCTTTCTACGCCGAGGAAATTTGGCAGGCGGTGAAACGCCTCGTACGTAAAGCTCCCGGCCCGGACGGCTTCATCGCCGAGTTCTTACGCGCGTGCTGGCCCATCGTCCGGCAAGATTTCGTCGACGTCTTCCAGTGGCTGTACGAGATGCGTGGTCGGGGCTTTTGCTCCCTCAACCAGGCGCTGCTCACCTTGCTCCCGAAGCGCGCAGACGCTTGTGGCCTAGGCAACTTTAGGCCTATAAGCCTAATCCAACTCGTCGCCGAAATCTTTGCCAAGGTCTTATCGTTACGCCTCGCGCCAAAGCTCCACAACCTCGTTAGCACGTGCCAGAACACATTCATCCACAGCCGCAGCCTGCACAACAACTTCATCCTCGTGCGCCAATCCGCGCTCCTTCTACACTAGCTCGGCACCCCTTGCGTCCTCGTGAAGCTGGACTTGGCTCGTGCTTTCGACACCATTAGCTGGTCGTTCCTCTTCGAGGTCCTCCGCCAGTACGGCTTCGGCTCTCGCTTCCTGGACTGGCTGGCCATCTTGCTCTCCTCGGCCAGCACGAAGGTGATCAACGGAAACCCCGGCCCCACCATCTGGGACAGGTGTGGCCTCCGCTAGGGCGACCCCGTGTCGCCACAGCTCTTCATCCTCGCCGTCGACACGTTGGGCCGCCTCCTCCGCCACGCGACAAAACTGGGCGTCTTGCAGTGGCTGCACCCCCGGCGCCCGATCCCCTTGGTCTCACTCTACGCCGACGATGTAATCCTCTTCTGCCACCCCACCATTGGCGGCATCACCGCCTCAAGAGCATCCTACTGCTCTTCGGCCGAGCTTCAGGCCTCTAGGTCAACCTCTCAAAAAGCTCCGCCACCCTGATCTGGTGCTCTGCTGATGATGCGGCACCCGCTGCCAACTTGCCGGGCTTCCCCCTCGCCGAGTTCCCGATCACCTATTTGGGCATCCCCCTGACTCTACACCGTCCCATGGCTGCACAGTTGCCCGTCATCGACAAAACGGCCAGCATGCTACCCACCTGGATGGCGCATCTCATGAACAAAGCCGCCCGCGTAGCATTTGTCAAGGCCATCCTGAGCGTGATCCTGATCCATCAGCTCCTCGCTCTCGCGCCCCCCATGAAGACCATCAAGGCACTCGAGAAAATCTAGCGAGGCTTCCTATGGGCAGGACAGGCGGAGACAAATGGCGGGCACTGCCATGTCAATTGGCAACGTGTTGCTAGGCCGCTCTCGCTTGGCGGCCTCGGCGTGCACGATCTCGCCCGGACGAGCCTCGCGCTTCGCACCCGATGGTTGTGGTTCAGCCGCACGGACAACACTAGAGCGTGGGCTGGCCTTGACCTGCAGTTCACAGTTGAGGAGCGTGCATTCTTCTTCGCATCCACCACCGTGCAAATCGGGAATGGCACGGAGACCCTGTTCTGGGTTGACCGATGGATCGACGGGCGCTCCGTTAGCGAGATCGCGCCACTGCTATACGCTTGCATTCCCAAGCGCTGCCGCAAGCTCAGGACCGCCGCCGATGGATTACAGGCCAACCGATGGGCACGAGACATACACGGCACAATTGGCATCCACGAGATCGGGCAATACTTACAGCTCTGGCACGCAGTCAGCTACACGACCCTCTCCGCCGAGCCAGACTGCCTCTCCTGGAAGTGGAACCCCCGCGGCGTCTACTCCGCCAAATCGGCCTACATCGCCACCTTCAATGGCTCCACGGGCTGCGACGCATGGAAGCTCACATGGAACTGGGCACCCCCGCGCGTCCGATTCTTCCACTGGCTTGCCCGCCTGGACCGATGTTGGACGGCCGACCGCCTCGCCCGCCGCGGCCTGCAACACCCCGCGCGATGCCCCCTCTGCAACAAGGCCCCCGAGACCATGCACCACCTCATCCTAGCTTGCCCCTTCTCCCGGCAGATCTGGTACGAGGTGCTGCACTGGCTCCGAATCCCCTGCGCCCCGCCTGACAGCGAGACTTCTCTCGACAACTGGTGGCACACGGCGCGACAGCACACCCCCAAACCCATGCGCAAGGGCCTCGCCTCCGCGACCCTCCTCGTCCCATGGATGATCTGGAAGCACCGTAACGATTGCATCTTCAACAGAGGACGGCCCTCGGCGTCCGACCTGCTCATGAAGATCAAGGACGAGGCTGTCCTCTGGGCCAGAGCCGGCACCCTAGGGCTTCGAGCCATTGTACCGCAAACTTGGGACGTTCACTGATGTGCCTTTGGGCACTGTAATTCCCTCCTAGGAGGATTGTAACTGAAACCCTCTTTCTTTCCAAAGCAATGAAATGCAAGCTCTCTTGCGTTTTCTTGAAAAAAAAGGTGTGGAGAGGCCTCAGACACATAGCGATAGTATGGCTAACTAAGCTTTTAAACCTCATTTTTGTGCAAATAAGATGCCAGAAGAGTGGAGGCGGAATATATTAATACCAATCTTAAAGAACATGGGGATGCATTGAGCACCGCTTAAGAAGAATCACAAGCGTGACCTAAGATCAGTTTGGTTTCCTGCCAGGGAGGTCGACCGTGGAAGCCATTTTCTTGGTATGATAACTTATGGAGAACATGGAGCAGAAGGACCTACATATGGTATCACTGACTTGGAGAAGGCCTACGAGAAGACATCACAAATTGTCATGTGGCGGGCCTTGGAGAAACACAAAATCCCAACAAAGTACATTATCCTCATCCAAGACATGTACGATAATGTTGTGACAAGTGTTCGAACAAGTGACTTCTCGATTAAAATAGGACTACACCAAGGGTCAACTTTGAGCCCTTATTTTTTTTGCTTTGGTGATGGATGAGGTCACAAGGGATATACAAGGAGATATCCCATGGTGTATGCTCTTTGCGGATGATGTGGTGCTAATTGATTGTAGTTGGACGGGGGTTAATAGAAAGTTAGGGCTATGGAGACAAACTTTCGAATCGAAAGGTTTTAGGCTTAGTAGAACTAAACCTGAGTACATGAGGTGCGGTTTCAGTACCACTAGGCACGAGGAGGTTAGCCTTGATGGGCAGGTGGTATCTCAGAAGGACACCTTCGATATTTGGGGTCAATGCTGCAGAACAATGGTGATACCGACTAAGATGTGAGCCATCGAATCAAAACTGGATGGATGAAGTGCGCCAAAATTCTGGCGTTCACTCTGGCAAGAGTGCACCACAAAAGCTAAAAGGCATGTTCTATAGGACGGTGATTCGACCCGCAATGTTGTGTGGCGCTAAGTGTTGGCTGACTAAAAGGCGACATGTTCAACAGTTAGGTGTATCTGGGTGATATGGATATGTAAATTTGTCATTTCTGAAAAGTGCCAATACAACGATACATTTGACTACTTTTGAAAATAATATAAAAATATGTTATCAATTAAAGCACCAAGCCATTTAGCATATATTTAGTCAGTGCAATCCATTATCTTCTATCTTATTATCCATGATTCCAACAAAAGTAAGAACCAACAGCCAAAGGGTAGCAACAATTTACCAAACATAAAAATTCAGTTAGAGAGAAAGGGAGGAGGAGGAAATCAGCAGCCTTCCATTAGATTGAATTCTACAGGATAGTGGGGGAAGGGGAGCAGAGCACCGGAGAAAGGAGCCCACCACCGGCAGGAAAGAATCAGCCGGCAGGAAAAAGTCCAGTCTCTGAATGATGAAGATATAGTATCCGATACGGATACGCTGGTTGCTGGAAGTATTGGTGTTTTCTTGATGCCAGTATTCCTCATCTTCTTCCAGAGACTCACAAACACAACTCTGAATTTGACCCCTTCTTGCCATTTCTTCATCATTCAGAGGTTGGATTTCCTCAAGCTCTTCCAAGTCTTTCAGCTCATCAATCATTTCTGCCCTATTTTTTAAAACTTGTCCGATCAGATTTCTACCCCAGCCTTTTAGATATTTAGTAGCCTTTTTCGTCTTCTTCTGCATCACATCCAAACTGTCTCTTGCAACAATGCACTCAGACCAAATTTTTTCGACTTTCTCAAATGAGATCTTCTCTTTGTAGCCAGCTGAGTTCAATCTAAAAGGTTTTGACCCTGATTCTTTTGCCTCCATAGTACTCCCTCCATTTCAAAATATAGTGCGCCCGCGCTTCCCGAGGTCGAACTTTGACCATAAATTTAACGAACAAGACCGACTGCGGCGGGAGAAAAAATTACATAATTAAAAACTTCTTTCGAATACGAATTCACTGATATAACTTCTGCTCCCGCCGCAATCGGTCTTGGTAGTTAAATTTACAGTCAAAGTTGAAGCACGGGGATAGAGAAAGCACTACATTGTGGAATGAAGGGAGTATCTACTATCTAGCAACAAAGGACTATGATCAGAATTGATCCTAGTCAATTAATCCATCGTTGCCATGGGGAGTAATTGTTCCCCGCCACTTCACATTAATAGCCTATACAATTTACCCATCACAGGATCCTCTTGATTGTTTGTCGAAGTAAAAGTGCCTCCTGACATGTCAGTTGCCAGGATCTTCTTGGCGCGTGAGGCAATCGCAAGGAGAGGCGCGAGCGCAAGCAGATGCCGAGAAGGTTAAGATGAGGCCGGTGCGAGCTCGTAGTGTCGGCACGGAGACAAAGCCCAACCCAACAAGCTGAGCTCGCGACTGAAGGAGCAGTGCACTGTAAAATAGATGGATCGGTACCCGTGAGCGACAACAAGGTGTAAACCTTTATTCCTCCTCCAGACCATCAGGTCTGAACCTCTCCACATCTCAGCGTAACACTGAGGAAGCTTGTATCTATGTTTACCATCAAGGCGAAGTTCGCGTCCGTGGACACCACTTTGGCGGCGCTGACCAAGCTCCTCTCCTCGGTGAATACTTGGGCACCAACAGTGGGCAGGAACTTGGCGGTGATCCAGTCCACTCTGGACAAAGTGAGTGCGCATGTCACGGTTCTGGAGGCGGAGCTACACCCTACTGTCCACGAACAATCGCCTAGGCCTGAAGGGCGCCATGAAGCAACACCATGCCAGGGTACTGCAACAGAATTACGTGTGCTCGATCTCGGATGTTATGATATTATACTCAGCATGACTTGGTTATCTGGAATTGGTGCCATGTGGGTGAATTGGTTAAGAAAACCATGCGGTTTGGACACAATGGTGTAGGCATGATGAGGAACACTAGATGAGAAGAAAGAAAACACATGCCAGATCTGTTTGGCTACTTCTAGATGCTTCCACTCTAGTGTAGTATTTCTTTTCCTTTCTTTTCTATCCTACCTACTGTTTTCTAGAGTCTTCTAGTTGTGAGTAGCTATGAGTAGAATGGTGAAACTTACATAATGTTTTCTAGAGTATTCCAGCTATAAATAGAAGTATGTGAAGACTTCCCAAAGCCCTATAAATAGAAGTCCTCACCTCTATTTTGGACCAAGACTATGTACCCCTACCTATAATAGAACTTGTTGTTCTTATCTAAGATCTTGGAGTAGTTCTTGTGCCCTAGGAGTTCTAGATAGAACTCTTGCTGCCCTATCAGCCTACATTCGCCTCTAGAGCGATATCTAGCGCAGCACGTTGAAGCTGTTCCTTCAACACTTGTGCTGTACACATTGTAGCAGCAAGGTGGAGTTGCTCCTCCACAACCTTTGTGCTGCTTCAGGTGGTATCAGAGCCTCGTTGACCCATAATCGTTCTTGCTGTCCTCTTCGAGAGCAAGTTGCAGCAAGCAATGGAGCAACTGGAGAAGAGGATGGATGCTGCTGAACAACAAATCAAAGAGCTACGTGAAGATCTTAATAGAAGATTTGACCAGCTGGTTGAGATGATAAGAAAGGGTGTCCCCCTGCTACCAATGAAGGAGATTCATCTAAAGAAGAGGAAAATGTTCATCAAGGAAGAAGGAGAGGTAATTTTGGAGCAAGACCGCCACAACAACATGTTGTTCAACATGCTTCAAGAAGGCCAATTTATGTTGAAGCTTCTGAAGGTAAATAATATGATGATGCCCTTGAAGAACCAAATTTCTACGCATATTGGAGAGCACCCAACCCTACATATGCAAGAGATACATACAAGGTGAAAGCTGAGATCCCAAGTTTTAATGAAAATGTTGACATTGAAGGGTGTCTGGATTGGTTGTATGAAGTGGAGAATTTCTTTGAGGTCATGGAGGTTCCGGAAGATAGTAGAGTTTCTTTGGTCGCATACAAGCTGAAAGGAGGAGCCGGTGCATGGTGGCATCGCGTTCAAGAAGAGCGCAGGTTGAGAGGAGAACCTCGTGTGAGAACTTGATGGCAAATGAAAAGTCTCTTGAAAGGGAGATTTTTGCCCGCTGATTATGACCAAATTATATTTATCCAATTTCAAAATTGTGCTCAAGGAAATAGGACTGTTTCAGATTACACGGAGGAGTTTCTAAGGCTACAAGTGAGGTGCAACCTTGCTGAAATTGAAGAGCAACAAGTTGCAAGGTACATCAATGGTCTCAATGATGCTATTCAAGATCGATTGATGATGCAACAAATCTGATCTGTTGATCAAGCACAAGCTCTAGCCTTAAAGGCCGAGAGGTTTGCGAGGATAAAAAAGACAACTAAAGCTCCATATCCTCCATATCCTCATACCGAAGGCTCATCTAGGAGCCAACCTAATAGGGTGGAAGAGAAGGCCACTCCACCAACGACAAAACAACGCATCCCGAAACAAACTAGAGGCAAGGGTAAGGCAAACGAAGGCCCAAAGTGCTATAAATGCGGTAAAGAGGGACACATATCCAGCGGTTGCCCACTAAGGAAATTTGTTAACACGACTATCCATGATGGTGAAGGCGATGAGGAAGAATACGAATCTGAAGATGTAGACGGACAAGAGGTTTGTCAAGAAGAAGGTGAAGAGGTGGTATGTGTGATCCAGTGTCTCCTATGTTCCACACCACAACCCGATGACACACAACAGAAGAAAATATTTGAGAGCAAATGCACGGTGAATGGCAAGGTATGCAAACTAGTGATTGATAGTTGCAGCTGCGAGAATCTTATCTCCCAGAAGTTGGTGGACCATTTAAAGCTTGAAATCCATGATCATCCAAATCCCTACACTATTGGATGGATCAAAAAAGAAGTGAATATGAGGATCACCAAACAATGCAACTTGCCGCTTTCTTTGGGTAAGCATTACCGCTCAGATGTGTTGTGTGATGTGGTTGACATGGATGCCAACCATGTTCTTTTTGAAAGGTCTTGGCAATTTGATGTGGATACTACACACAAGGGCAAGGAAAATCCTTACTCTTTCATTTGGAACAATAGAAAGATCATTATCTTATCAAACAAAACTGAAGGTAATACCTCTAAGGAGGAGGGGAAAACTATGTTAACTATCTCCCATACCTCTCATGAGTTTATGGAAGACTTGAAGGAGGCAGATTTGTGTGCTGCACTTGTTGTAAAGGGAGAAGAGCACCCGACTGTTGAAATTCCAGCAAAGGTACGTGGTTTATTGGCAGAATTTCAGAACATACTTGGGGAGCCACATGGCTTGCCACCGATGAGAGGAATTCAACATAGAATTGACTTAATTCCGGGAGCAAGTCTTCCTAATCTTCCACACTATCGAATGAGCCCAAAGGAGCATGATATATTGAAGGAGAAAGTGGAGGAATTGCTGTAAAAGGGGCACATTCGAGAAAAGTATTAGCCCATGTGCTGTACCAGCCCTGCTCGCGCCTAAGAAAGATGGATCTTAGCGCATGTGTACGGACAGTAGAGCCGTTAACAAGATCACCATAAGGTATAGATTCCCTATTCCCTGTCTGGATGATATGTTGGATCAGCTTAGTGGGGCAAGAGTGTTCACAAAGCTAGATTTGAGAAGTGGATATCATCAAATTCGTATAAGACCCGGGGATGAATGGAAAACCGCCTTCAAGACAAAGGAAGGGTTGTTTGAATGGCTAGTCATGCCATTTGGACTCTCAAATGCACCGAGTACCTTTATGCACTTAATGAATCAAGTCCTTCGACCCTTCTTATCCCATTTTGTTGTGGTCTATTTTGATGACATCTTGATCTATAGCAAGGATGAGGATGAACACTTTGATCACATTCGGAAGGTGCTAGAAGTATTAAGGGAAAATGAGCTCTATGTCAACTTGAAGAAATGTGTTTTTCTGCAAACACAACTTCTTTTTCTAGGATTCGTCATAACATGTGACAGCATTCGTGTTGATGATTCTAAGGTTGAAGCAATCCGAGAATGGCCAACTCCGAAGACCATTTCTGAGGTATGAAGCTTTCATGGCTTTGCAACTTTCTATAGGCGATTTGTGAAGAATTTCAGCACTATCATGGCACCAATTACTGCGTGTTTGAAGAAAGGGAAGTTCCAATGGACAGAAGCAACTGAAGCTAGTTTCAATGAGATTAAACAAAAGCTATCACAAGCTCCTGTCTTGATGCTACCTGATTTCAACAAGACTTTTGAGTTGGAGTGTGATGCAAGTGGAGTAGGCATTGGAGCTGTCCTATCTCAAGAAAGGAAGCCCATTGCTTTCTTTAGTGAAGCTAGACAGAAATGGAGTACCTATCAGCAAGAATTATATGCTGTTTTCAGAGTGTTGAAAATTTGGGAAGTCTATTTGCTGCCTAAAGAGTTCATTGTTTATAGCAACCATCAATCCTTGAAGCATTTTAGAAATCAAAAGCATGTTGACCGCATGCTAGCAAGGTGGTCTGCATATCTGGAGAGGTTTAACTATCTCATCGTGCATAAATCTGAAATAACTAACATGGTGATTGATGCTTTGAGTCATCGTGCATGCCTCTTGACTTCTTTTGAAGCTGAACTTCTGGGCATGAATCAAATAAAGGAGTTGTATGAGGGTGACGAAGACTTTGGCCATGTTTGGGTAAAGCATGCAAGGGGCCAACCATTAGGTGATGATTATTTGATGCAAGATGGATATCTCTTCAAAAATGATCGTTTGTGTATTCCAAGAAGTTCTCTACGTGACAAGCTGGTTAGAGAGTTCCATTCAAGTAATCTTAGTGGTCATGTTGGACGGGACAAGACTGTCGCTAGCTTGGAAGCTCGCTACTTTTGGCCACAACTAAAGAGAGATTCTGGAAAGTTTGTTCAACGATGCCCTATATGTCAAACCTATAAAGGCCAAGTCCAGAACGCAGGGTTATACATGCCTTTGCCTGTTCCTGTCGCTCCATGGGAGGACATCTCTATGGACTTCGTCTTGGGCTTGCCAAGAACAAGACGAGAGAGTGATGCTGTGTTTGTGGTCGTGGACAGATTCTCTAAGATGGCTCATTTCATTCCATGCCGTAAGACAACGGATGCTCGTCATGTGGCAAACCTATTCTTTCGAGAAGTGGTCAGACTTCATGGAGTTCCAAGGTCCATCGTCTCAGATCATGATAGCAAGTTTCTTGCTGCATTTTGGCTCACTTTGTGGAAGCAATTCAACACTGAATTGGAATTTTCTAGCACTGCTCATCCACAAACACAAACGGAAGTGGTGAACAAGTTTTTGGGTAATCTGATCCGTTGCATTTGTGGAGAAAGAAAGGGGCAATGGGATTTGGCTTTATCTCTTGCAGAGTTCTCCTACAATAACTCCAAGCATAGATCCACAGGAAGGAGCCCTTTTTCCATTGTCTACACTAAAGTTCGAACACATGTGATGGACCTGGTGAAGCTGCCATCAAGGGGAGACTCAAAATCAGCATTGTCCTTTGCTGATAATTACCCCGAGTTATTTGAAGAGATTCGCGGCGCTTTGGAAGCACAAAATCAGAAATATAAACAACTTGCTGATTGCAAAAAGAGGCCAAAATCATTCCAAGTCGGTGATAAGGTGATGGTCTACCTCCGAAAAGAGAGGCTGCCTTTAGGTGTTAAAGGGAAACTTAGGCAGCGAAGGTATGGGCCCTTCTCTATCGTGAGGAAGATAAATGATAATGCTTATGTGATAGATCTTCCAAGTGACATGGGTATCTCCAACACTTTCAGGGCTCCTTTGATTCAAAGGATTTGCATAGGAATTCTGAAGGATTGGAATCCTTAGGAATTTTTCCTTGATTGTTTGATTCATAGGATTGAATCCTATAGGAATTTTTCCAAAGGAATTTTTTGTACTATTTCCTATAGGATTTCTAGCATCCACTCAAACCTCTTTGAAAGAATCCTTTGTGTTTTCCTATGATGCTCAAACAATCTAAAACCCTATAGAATTGAGATGAGCATGACATTCCAATCCTATGTTTTTCCTATTCCCATGCTTTTATAATCCTGCAAATCAAAGAGGCCTCAATGTTGCCGACTTGACTCTCTACCATCCAGAAGAAGCGCTCTATGAAGATAACTCGAGGGCGAGTTTCAAACAACCAGGGGAGAATGATGAGGAACACTAGATGAGAAGAAAGAAAACACATGCCAGATCTGTTTGGCTACTTCTAGATGCTTCCACTCTAGTGTAGTATTTCTTTCCTTTTCTTTTCTATCCTACCTACTGTTTTCTAGAGTCTTCTAGTTGTGAGTAGCTATGAGTAGAATGGTGAAACTTACATAATGTTTTCTATAGTATTCCAGCTATAAATAGAAGTATGTGAAGGCTTCCCAAAGCCCTATAAATAGAGGTCCTCACCTCTACTTTGGACCCAGACTATGTACCCCTACCTATAATAGAACTTGTTGTTCTTATCTAAGATCTTGGAGTAGATCTTGTGCCCTAGGAGTTCTGGATTGAACTCTTGCTGCCCTATCAGTCTACATTCGCCTCTAGAGCGATATCTAGCGCAGCACGTTGGAGCTGTTCCTTCAACACTTGTGCCGTACACATTGTAGCAGCAAGGTGGAGTTGCTCCTCCACAACCTTTGTACTGCTCACTCTTAAAGGTCTCAAAGACAATGTGAGCAAGTGTTATGAAATATCTGTGGTGCAACTTTCCGAAGGTGATTCAGAAAGGAGAATTGGCACATCTCATTCAGTTATGCATGATGTTTGACGAAACTAAACCAACTGAAAGACTGTCTCAGACGGTGCTAGCCTCTGTCGGATTTCAGTCACCAGTTGTTGTTGGAAACAGACGCGTGTGATGCTGGGATAGGCTCGGTGCTAATGGAAAGAGGCCATCCAATGGCGTTTCTCAGCAAGGCGCTTGGGGCGAGGAATAAGCTCTATAGACATACAACAAGGAATCGTCTTGCTATCTTACTGGCAATTGACAGGTGTCGCTCATATTTATAGGCTGGGGAGTACACATATCATCGTAGTCTGATACATTCGGTGGATCACAAAGCACATACTCCTATGTAACAAAAGGGTTTTATCGCTTACTAGGATTCCAGTACAAGATCATGTATAAAAAATGGCTGGACAATGCCGCATCAGATGTTTTGTCACGCTGAGAACATTCAGAGGAACTAAATGCTCTATCTTCTGTCCAGCCACGCTGGTTGGGGATCATAGGAGAAGGTTATCAGCCCCAATGCCCAAGCTCAACAATTGCTGGCCGAATTAGCCCTAGCCAGCCCTACTGTGCAAGGGTTTTCTCTTTAACAAGGCATCATCAAGCTGAATGGAAGACTTTGGCTAGGAAATCACAAAGAAGCGCATGAAGCCGTGTTACTGGCACTCCATAACAGTGCCTGGAAATGTTTCTGAGGTGCTTTGTTGCTGCAAATTCGAAGAGATGGTCGCAATGGCTGCCACAAGCTGAATTTTGCTACACCACATCATTTCATTCTGCAGTGGGACACTCAATTTGAAGTGCTCTATGGGCATAAGCCGTGGTATTTTGGTATTCAACAACCAGTTCTGTCAGCTGTCCTGAATTTGCAACTGTGGCTGAAGGAAAGAGCTACGATGGAAGAAGTTATTCGTCAACACTTACACGGGCCCAACAACGGATGAAGCGACAGGCTGATAAAAAGTGTACAGAACAACAATTCACTTTAGGTGAATATGTTTTCCTACTATGACTGTATGTTCAACAATCCGTGACGCAACGGGCATCTCACAAGCTATCGTTCAAGTTCTTCATGTTAGGAAAAGCAACTTAGTATTATCATGAGGCAAAAGCCACCATATATACATGTATAGGGGAGGCCAAAGGCCAGAATACAAAAGGCCAAAGGCCACCATAAATATAACTCTAACACCCCCCCTCAAACTCATGGTGGATCCACAACACTGAGTTTGGAGAGGTAAAATCCATGTTGCGCTCTGGTCCGGGCCCTCGTAAGAAGGCCGCTAGCTGTAACTCGGAAGGCACATACTGAAGAGCAATAACATGGTCCTGCACACCAACGCGCACAAAGAAAGCATCAACACCAATATGCTTGGTAAACTCATGCTTCACTGGGTCCCGTGCAATACTGATAGCACCTGTACTGTCTGACAAGAGTGTAGTAGGTGTAGTAACAGTGACACCAAAATCCTCAAGTAACCAACGTAACGAAGTCACCTCTGCCGTGAGAAGAGCCATAGCTCGCAACTCAGCCTCTGCACTCGAACGAGAAACTGCAGTCTGTTTCTTCATCTTCCAAGCAATAAGGGAACCACCAAGAAAGACACAATAAGCAGAAAGTGAACGGTGATCCGAAGGATCACTAGCCCAGGTAGCATCCGAATAGGCCTGGAGTTGTAACGTGGAAAGAAGAGACGACGAGAGATCGTGCCACGAAGATATCGTAGAACACGAAGAAGGTAACTATAGTGAACCGAAGTGGGAGAAGAAACAAACTGACTGAGGATATGGACAGGATAGGAGATATCCGGACGAGTGACAGTGAGATAGACAAGACTCCCAACAAGATGACGATAACGAGTCGGATCAGACAAGGGCTCACCATCAGAAGCACGAAGGTGAACATTAAGCTCCATAGGAGTCTCAACGGTGCGTTCATCACTAAGAGCCGCACGAGCAAGAAGATCCTGGATATACTTTTCTTGGAAAATAAAAAAGCCATCAGAGGTGGACGAAATCTCGATCCCAAGAAAGTAACGAAGAGGACCAAGATCGGACATAGAAAACTGCTCACTGAGACGGGCCTTGACAAAGGCAATGTACTCAAGATCATCACCGGTGATGATCATGTCATCAACATATAGAAGAAGAAGAGTGCGACCACGAGCAGAAAGGTGGACAAACAACGCTGGATCATGAGCACTGGCGAAAAACCAGCTGAAGTGATCACCGAGGCAAAACGCTCAAACCAAGTGCGGGGGGCTTGTTTAAGGTCATAGAGAGAGTGACGAAGATGACAAACCATGCCATCAGGAACTGAATACCCAGGTGGTGGCTGCATATAAACTTCCTCACGCAACTCACCATTAAGAAAGGCATTCTTAACATTAAGCTGGGACACGGACCAGTGGTGAACAGAGGCCACTGCGAGGAGTGTGCGAACATTGGTCATATGGGCCACATGAGCAAAAGTCTCATTGTAATCACGACCATGCTCCTGCTGAAAGCCACGAGCCACAAGACGAGCTTTATAACGCTCAAGAGAACCATCGAAGCGAGTCTTAGAGCTGGTTTGGTTCATGTCCTCAAAGTGTCACGCCTGGCGTGGAGCTAGCCTGAAAATTGTTTGGTTCGTATCCTGGATGGTTGAGCGCTCGCCTGGCCTGGACAGCAAACCAACATCATTAGCCTGCCAGGCAACGGCTAGGCGTCCGAGCTAGAAAATGAAGCCTGGGATACTTAATTACTAATTAAGAGAAGAGTCCAAGGCCATGTGCACTGCACCAGGGGACCCAGCCCGATGTTGACACCAGTTGATAAGACATCACCCCAGGCAACCAACCAAACATACTTGTTTCCAGGCTGCCTCACCAGGCAAAAAAACACCACCTACCCAGGCTCACGCCAGGCACCAAATTTCCCCAGGCACAACGCCGTGGACGTGAACCATACTAGCTATTAATCTTAAAGACCCACTTACAAGTGATGGGGCGAACATGGGGAGGAAGAAAAACCAGATCCCACGTGCCAGTGCACTCAAGGACAACAATCTCCTCTGCCATGGTAAATTGCCATTCAGGATGAACAATAGCATCTCGATAAGAAGTCGGCTCAACAACGGTTGAAAGACCATAGCGAGAAGGAGAATATCAATCAGGGGGCGGACAAGGCCGAGAACGAAGACCATAAGTCGACCGTGAGGAGGAAGATGACACATCAGAAGTAGAGGGCACAACAGTAGACTCGTTCACAACACGTCGATGACGAGTATAATGGAAAGGAAAGGAGGGGAGAGGTGGAATCACTGGAGGTGGAGACGGGGAATGTAGCGGTGATGCAGGTGGAGAAGCGGAAGGTATCGGTGATGAAGGTGGAGAAGAGGAAGGTATCGGTGTCGAAGGTGGAGAGTCATGTGATGAGGAAGGAGAAGAAACCATAGGAGAGGACGACGTCGGATCCGCAACAGCGGGACGAGGAGTAGGAATACTAGGCACGAAGGGAGGTGTATCCGGAAACGTAAGAAAAGAGATGTCCTCCATGGAAAAGGCCGAGGACGATGGACGTGGGTAGAAGGGATGAGACTCATCAAACGTGACATCCCGGGAAATACGCATTCGACGACTGACAGGATCCCAACACCGATAGCCCTTATGCTCATCACTATATCCAAGAAAGACACACTCAATAGACTGAGCGGTTAGTTTGGTGCGTTCATGAGGGGCAAGCAAAACATAGAAAACACAACCAAACAAACGAGGTGCCGAATAATCGGGAGAACGGCCAGAAAGACGCTCAAGAGGAATACCACCTTGTAGAGCAGCAGATGGCTGAATGTTGATGAGATAGGTGAAAGTGGTAACAGCCTCAGCCTAGAAGTGAGGCGGAAGAGAGGCGGCAATCATCATCGCACGCGCCGTCTCAAGAAGGTGACGATTCTTGCGCTCAGCCACACCATTTTGAGCATGAGCACCAGGACAAGAGAACTGAGCTAGAGTACCCTGCTCAGCAAGGAATCTTCGCAGCGCATGGGAGATATACTCACCAGCTGAATCTGCATGAAAAACACGAATAGGAGTCGAAAACTGGGTATGAACCATGGCAGCAAATTTTTTGTATATAGATAAGACCTCACTACGAGAAGACATGAAATAGATCCATGTGTACCGAGAAAAATTGTCTATAAAAATAATATAATATCGGTGGCCTCCTTTCGAAGCGAAGGGAGCCGGACCCCAAACGTCAGAGTGAACGAGATCAAAAGGGCGCTCGGACACTGACTCACTATGAGGATAGGGTAGCTGAATCTGCTTGCCAAGCCTACAACCTAGACAATCCAACGAAGCATTACCGGAGACAGACCCCAGAACACCGCGATGAACCAAAGACAAGAGACGAGAACCACATAAATGGCCAAGACGATAATGCCATTGCTGAAAAGAGCTGGTAGATGAAGCAACATGGGCTGTGAGACTGGTGGCGGTGGTAGCAGAGGGAAGACGAAGCCAGTCAAGCTCCCAGAGACCCTCAGAGCGTCGAGGGCCAACACCAAGTAGAACGCCCGTGTGACGATCCTGAACAGAACACGAATCAAAGTCAAGAATGACTCTACAACTAGAGTCAACAATCTGACCACCAGATATGAGCTGCATGGTAAGTCGAGGAACATGAGCTACAGAGGAAACATGAAATGAAGAAGTGCTAAGAGTGCCTCAACTAGCTACATCGAGGGGAGTGCCATCGGCCGTAAGAACACGAACATGGGACTCGACAGGTCGAACGGAGGTCAAAGTGGAAGAATTATAAGTCATATGAAAAGACGCTCCAGTATCAAGAATCCATGGGGATGTAGCTTAATGGGTAGAAGGTGGTTTCTCATTGCCAGAAGAGTCAGCCACAGAACCAGCAGAAACTGTCGGTGAAGAATCCCAAGCATCAAGCAGGCATCGCAGCTGTGCAATCTCACGCACAGACAATGACACGGTGAAGAATCCCAAGCATCAAGCAGGCATCGCAGCTGTGCAATCTCACGCACAGACAATGACACGTCAGAAGAGGTTGAGGTAGAAACGCTTGCCGGCGATGAGCAATCGCCATCACCCTTGGAGGCTGTGTGGTGAGTCGACATAGAACGAGTCGACATATAGCGGTCACCACCGCGAGCAGAACCCGTAAAGGGAGTCGGCGTAGGGTGACAATCACCCGGGGCGGAAGTTGTGAGAAGAGTCGCTGAAGAACGACCAACATCACCGGCAGAAGACACCAAGAGAGTCGATGTAGAACGACTAGCGCCATGCACAAAAGTGGCTAGAGGAGGCGGTGCAGCTGCCGAAGGAGTCGATGTAGAGCGGCCAACAACACCGGTGGATGTCGCAAAAGGTGTCGAAGTAGTGCGACAAACATCACCTCCAAACGGGCGAGCACCAAGCACCGAGGGAAGGCGCATGTGCGAGACCGGATCAATGTACGGAATACCGTCGGAAAACACCGGACGGCAAGGGAGAGACATAACCGACAGAAACATTGTGCCTTTTTTTACTCCTTTTTTTTACCAACAGAACTCAGGTTGCCGAATGAAGCAGGCCAACTCAAACTAGGCAGCCGGATGAAGCAGGCCAACTGGCTGCCCACCAGCAGCCCAAAAGAAACGTGATTGACGGGCCGTGCAGCTACGCACACAGCCAGGCAGTTGGATCGATTCACATCCCCACACTCAGCGTACGCGGGCCTGAGATAGATCCAGTGGCCGGCGGCTGATCTAGCATGGGAGCCGGCGGGAATCAGTGGCCGGCGAACGAAGACGGCAGCGGGAACCGGCGGCCGGAGGACGAGGACAACCGGCGGCCAGCGGACAAGGACACAAGCAGGAACCGGCGGTGGTCGGCGGCCAGCGTACGCGGCCAGCAGCGGGAACCGGCGGCCGGCGGACGAAGACAGCAGCGGGAACCGGCAGACGAATGATGAGGACAGCAGCGGGAACCCGTAGCTGGAGGCCGGCGGACGCGGATGGGCCAAGTGGAGTTGGACCGATGGCGTGCTGCTCGCGCGGACGAACACACAAAGAGGAGAGTAGATACCAGAACACAGCGTATAGCAGAGTAGCCTCAGCAATCGGCCAGAGACAGGAGCTGCGACGGCCGACGCGAGAAATTGGATCGGAAGAGCACGAGTTGCCTAAGGCTCTGATACCATGTTAGAAAAAGCAACTTAGTATTATCATGAGGCAAAAGCCATCATATATACATGTACAGGGGACGCCAAAGGCCAGAATACAAAAGGCCAAATGCCACCATAAATATAACTCTAACACTTCGAACCATATCAAGTGATGCAGAAAGTAAGTGCTGTAGCTTACAAATTGCAACTGTCTCCATCCAACCACATCCATCCAGTGATCCATGTGTCACAACTTAAGAAGGCACTGTGTCTAAGTGAGTAAGCGCAAACTGACCTCCCCCCTCTATCACCTGATGCCATTGCTGAGTTGCAGCCATTGATTGTGCTGGATGAGCGACATATTCGGCACATCAAGAAACTGTCGGCACAAGTCAAGATTTCCTGGCAGAAACTACCAACGCCATATACTACCTGGGAGGCTGTTGATTGTGCTGGATGAGCGGCAGATTCGGCGTAACAAGAAACTGTCAGTCACAAGTCAAGGTCTCCTGACAGAAACTGCCAACGTTATATACCACCTGGGAGGAGCTCGATTCCATCCATCGTCTTCACCCGGTGGCACTAGCGTGGGGGCACGTTGCGTCTCAAGGAGGGAGGATTGTCACGACCTTCCTGGCACGTGAGGCAATTCGCAAGGAAAGGCGGGAGCGCAAGCACGAGCTCGTGGGGCCGCCAGAGAGAAGCCCAACCCAACAAGCTGAGCTCACGACTGAAGGAGCAGTACACTGTAAAATTGATGGATCGGTACCCATGAGAGGCAACAAAGTGTAACAACGAAGGCTGATTTTTCCCTCTCTCTGAACCTTCTTCCTCAAGACCATCAGGTCTGAACCTCTCGACATCTCAACGTGACTGGGGAAGCTTGTATCCATCTTTACCATCAAACAGAGGATATCTACTGGAGTGTTACATCAATCTCCTAAGTTCATAAGCATTGATGGAGTTAAAAGTAGAAGTATGACTGTTACTGTGGAAAACACCATCGTTTTCCTAGCAGACCTAATCAAGCTGAAATCACCACCAACAAGATCAATTAGAAAATCTCTCTTGTTCTCCTCTTGAGCAGCTTCATAGACAATGATCACGGCCCAATGTTATCTGCAGCTTCACATCAAAAAACTGAATTTTGATGTGAAATCTCCCTTGAGAAGTATCAGTAATGTTAAATCTACAGGGTTCCAACAGAGGGAATCTAGTGCCAAGAAAATTGATCAGTATGATCATCTTCCTGAAGAAACTTGCAGAATAATTTCTCTTCATTGTTTCCTGTAGCCCCATAGAATCCACTTCATTATTGCTTAATAATTCCTGCAAGTAATTAGCCAAACCCTTCTTACCACACCCTCTACAATTCCATATCAGACCTATCATTTATACTTACTATTTTTTTTCTCCTGGGTCTAGTTCCTGGAAGATCACCATGCATAATTGCATAGGATGGGATTCAGCAACTTTGCCCCCATCAGTCTTCTTATTTCTCAACATACATCTGGTTTGCACAGTACCTTGATTCAAATTTACTCCCTCTGTTCCTAAATATAAGTCCTTGTAGAGATTTAATATGGACTACATACGGATGAATATAGATGTATTTTAGTGTAGATTCACTCATTTTGCTCCATATATAGTCTATATTAGAATCTCTAAAAAGACTTATATTTAGGAACGGAGGGAGTATGTGATTATTCTTCCTTCTGCTCTGTAATTTTTCCATTTTCTTCTGCTTTTTCAAAGTGTTTCTAGAGATCTGGAGACTACCATGGTAAAATCATCAACAATATCATCCATTTTATTTTCCCAGTCCAGGAATTTTACTGGACTATTTTTCTCCACCTCATCATTACAGTTCTTATGATGCAAGTTATTGACCTAGCTATTTCTAGATCTCTCATAATATCAAATGTTTCCAGAGGAAGTAAATCACAGTCAATCCCTATTTCTAAAGCTTTAACAGATATCATCATCAGATAAAACAGAAAAGGAGTTTTTAGTGGAGATAGTATTACCTTCCAAATTCTGTTCAGCCACCCTCCTAGCAGCTCTCTTTCTTCAACCCTCTCATAGTCTCACGACCCACTCCCATTTGAGCAATTCTGGCACTATTTCTTGTTGCTTGAGCAGCTCCCCTTTGAGCTTCAGTACCATTGCGTGGAGCAGCATCATCTCCAGTAATGTCATCAGTGGATTGGACAAGCACACCCTGTGAACCAACAATAAGTAAAGAGATTCCTGGGAGCCACCTCCTCCTTAATCTTTCCACATTAGTACCATCAAGCACAATTGCTTGTTGACACTCTTCCTCTGCATCATTTTTGTCGGAATTACTATTAGTAGAATGATCACTAGATTCATAATCAGACAGACCTCCCTCCTGTTCTTCCGGTTCCTCCATTGGACCCAGGTGG
Organism: Triticum aestivum; assembly: GCF_018294505.1. Classification (NCBI taxonomy): domain Eukaryota; kingdom Viridiplantae; phylum Streptophyta; class Magnoliopsida; order Poales; family Poaceae; genus Triticum; species Triticum aestivum. The sequence goes on along the minus strand of NC_057806.1, from coordinate 298,257,159 downwards.
TCCTGATATTCTTTCTTCGACATCTCTGTTTTGTCACTCCCGGACTTAACCGACTCTTTCATAAATAATTAACCAACTTCCCTTTATAATAAATAAAGAACAAAGATCTGCGGCGTTGGTGATGGTGATTCCACTTTGAGGACTTTTATATGTGCGTACATGTGCCTTCGAGGATGTTAGACAAAGATGGGGTTATCCTTGCATATATTGGGCAAGTTTATGGTTAATTATCTTGCGCGATTTATCAAGTGTTAGGTTTCATGTTCAGCCAGATTTATGTTTGTAGGGAAGACTTTAAATTATTCTATGCTGCCATGTATTTGAGATCCTTTTTCAATTGGCTAGAAAGACAAGTATACGCTTTAGGTAATTCTTACTTTTACTAGGAGCTACTAAATAATAATGGTTTTGCAGGGTTCTTTCATTGAGATGACTGGCCCTAAGCGAGGCATTGCAATGAATTCCCCTGTTCTAGTTGAATTTGACATGAGGATCAAGACAGGAGAGAAAGAAGAAGATGATCTAACATTGATCGACGGCGCAACAGATTATTGTGACCTAACCATACCTTCTGTGTCATTCACACATCGCATTCATGGCAATTGTGGTGCGGTTGACATCACTTTAGCACGTGTTTACAATGCAGTGGAAGCAACAATAGATGTTCTCGTATTGAAAGTGCAGAATGGATTCAATTTATCGCTCAGTTCGTTTGTGTTTGTCGGCGGATCAGATCAGGAAATTCCTCTCTTTCGTGGCACTACTGCTGAGTCATGTGGCTTAAGAAGATGCGTGATTGCTGTGAAGATGGATACTTGGATGCAGTTGAAGTTCAAGGTAGGTCAGAACGGCTCTAAAAATGATCATCTTGAACGCAGTTGCTACTTCAAAGCAAACATTCATGGATGTGCCTGTCAACAAATAATGCTTCAGCATGCCGCCCTCTCTGTGAAGGTGACTTGGTCGACCGTGCCAGTATAAAGTCATCGTGTTTCAAATTCGAATTTAAGTTGCAGTATTTGATCTTGGACGTGGTCTGTGTAATTTTCGTTCTTTGAGAAACAGATATATTTTACTCTGCATTGGATGGATGTTTTAGTTAATTTTTGTGTGCTAGAAGTCGGTATTGTATGCGCCTTCACTAGTTCAGTGAAAAGCAGGCAATGTGTTTTACATGTTCCCTAAGCATGGCTTATCTTTACTTGGAAGATAGTATCATGTTTTGATTTTGTAGTTATGTGATTTGTGCGCACTTTTTTTACAAGGTCAGGAAGTTCTGCTGAAACAAAATGTAGATAGAAAGCATCCGGACACATTGTATGAATTTGATTCAAATTAGCATAGCTAATATTTAGTCATGTCTTGTCAACCAGGTGAGATGGGGCTACCCCTGTAACCTGGAAACAATCTGGGCACCACGGATGATGACTGCCATGTCATTCAAAATAATTGTCACACTTAACGACTGGGCCATTGCCATGATCACTTCTATTATGCGTTCGCAGATGTAAGATGTTTTGGATATTTTAATTAGATTATGACAGACTGAAATAAGTGAACAAACACACTAAAATGTGTATATACATCTGATTCAGAAAAAAGTTGGTACATCTTACGCTTGTGAACAAAGGTAGTAACATGATAACTGGAGTATTACAGTGACGGCAAAAATGATTTTTTTATATTACATCAGCATGCTAAGTATCTGCTGTGAAAAAAACATGTTCTTTTAGAGGGAAAAAATATGTGAAGTAGCATGTAGTAATTTGTTTGTTTGATTACCTACGTACATCTACACCCATCGAACTCGGCGTGTATGCAGAAAAATTAAAAAAATGCTTGTTGTAAAAAATTTTCAGCAGTTTTTTTTAAAGACCCCAGTGTACTGCTGGTGTTTCATTGATAAGCAGAAAGCAATGGAGAAAATACATAGGGTAGGATGAGGGTCCTAGGACCAGTCGGTTACAAAACTGATGAAAGAGAAAAAGGAAAAGGAAAACTCTCTTCATCTAACTTCTCATGTGGATCCCAAAAGGGTCTCTCTAGGTGCGTTGCTCCCGCTTGTCGCCAAAGTTCAATGGAGTGCTCAATGGCCTGTGTGATGTCTTGCACTGAAGGTATTTTTCTCCTAAACACACACCGGTTCCGCTCTTGCCAAAGCTCCCAGCATGTTAGGAGCATGATGGCATTGCTGGCCCTCTGCAGCACCGGCTGGGTGTTTGCCGCTATCTGCTGGAAAACAGTGATGATGCTATCTTCCTGAAACTGTTGCCCTGGGTGAAACTGTTGGCAGCCTCGTCTTGCAGCCACCCTCTCCCAAACCTCACGGGCCAGTGGGCAGGTCCAAACTAGGTGGTGTGCTGTCTCCAGGTTGCGGACGCAGAGTGGGTAAAAATAGTTGTTCGGCCAGCCGCGCCGTTGCAGTCTATCGCACGTCCATAGACGGTTCTACAGGAGGAGCCAGTTGAAAATCTTAATGCACCCCGACACCTTTGCTTCCTAGATCAACTTCTGCCAGTCAACATGAACTCGTCCCTGAAATTGCACGGCATAAGCCGACCTTGCCGAGTATTGGCCGCTCGCCTCAAGAGTCCATCTAATCTTGTCCCTGCTCCCGTCAGTTAGCACAGTCAAGGAAATAATGCGGTGTAGCCTGATAAACTCTGGCAGCAGTGGTTGTAGATTCCCGTGTCGTAGGTCTTTTATCCAAGTTTCGCCTGTAAGCGCCTCGCGCACCGTCCTATTTTTTCTCCTGGAGTGCGAATAGAGGAGGGGGTATGAGGCGGCTAAGTTTTGCGGCTCGATCCAGGAGGAGTGCCAGAAGAGAGCCATTGCGTCATCGCCGATGGTGACCGTGGTCACAGCCCCGAAAAGGCTTTTGTCGATGTTGCTGCACGGTGGTTCTGTACCAACCCATGCTCGCTCCGGACTGGTCCAGGATGTCCAGAGCCATCGCAATCTAAGGGCTCGGCTGAACCGCTCGAGGTCGAGGATGCCCAGCCCTCCGTGTGAAGTGGGAGCGCACACTGCTGTCCAGTTGACCTTGCAGCTACCACCTGTGATCTCCTCATCTTGCTTCCATAAAAATCTGCGCCTGCACTTGTCAATCTCCTTTAGAAGCTTCTTCGGCACTCGAAGGACAGTCAGTGTGAACATAGGCATGGCACTGAGGACGCATCGAACCATCACACGTCGACTAGCCAATGGCAGCAGCTTCCCTTTCCATCCCGCAAGACGGGCTTTGATCCTATCTATGATGAACTGTAGGTTCGCGAGTCGCAGCCTGGCTAGCGTCAGCGGCAAACCCAGGTAAGTCGTTGGGAAATGCCCCACTGTTCCTCCAAAATTTTGCAATATGTGCCCTAGGTCGATATTTTCACATCTAATGGGTAAGGCCATCGACTTTGAGGGGTTGATGTGCAGCCCCGAGGCTGCGCCAAAATCGCGAAGAATCTCCATGAGTGCATCAATCTCCTCCCTAACCGGGTTTGTGAAGATAACCGCGTCGTCAGCGTAGAGGCTAATCCTAACCTTTATCTCTTGTCCTGGCAGCGGAGCGATGATGCTTTGCTCAGCTGCGGCCTGAAGAAGGTGGTGGAGTGTGTCGATCGCCAGGATGAAGAGGAAAGGTGACAGTGGGTCGCCCTGCCATAGGCCGCGCCGGTGCCGGACCTTCTTTTCGGGGACGCCATTGAGGAGGAAGGATGATGAGGAGGAGGACAACAACAATGCTATCCAATCACTCCAACATGCACTAAAGCCTCTTTGTTGCAGAAGCTCAAGGATGTACTCCCATGACACATTATCGAAAGCCTTTGCTATGTCCAATTTGAGAAGAAGAGCCGGTGTTCTCCGTCGATGCAGGGCCTTGATGCAGTTTTGAACATATAGGAAACTATCGTGAATGCACTTAGTCCTAAGAAAAGCCGATTGCACTGGTGAGATGAGCGTGTGGATCACACTAGCAAGCCCGAGGGAGAGTACTTTGGAGATGAGCTTTGCTATGGAGTGGATGAGGCTAATCGGCCTGTAATCGTTGATTGTCGTCGCTCCGTCTTTCTTTGGCAGTAGTGCGACGACCGTAGTGTTGAGGGCTCCAAAGTTGCTGCCTACTAAATTGTAAAACTGATTGAACGCCGCCATGATGTCGTCTTTGATAGTTGCCCAGCATGCCCTGAAGAAGGTGCCAGAGAAACCGTCCGGGCCTGGCGCTCGATCTGCCGGTGACGCCTTGATAGCACGCCACACCTCATCCTCCGTGAACGGGTTGTCCAGACCTCCCCCTGCAGCCTGGGCATGTCAAGTGAGCGCCAGCCAATGGCTGTGCCGCGGTGTGCTGCCGTGCCCAGCATGGAGGAGAAGTGGTCGTATATCAAGGTTTCCTTGTCCTCCTGCCTAGTGACTACACCGGACGGACCGTGGAGCGTGTGAATGAATGCTTTCCGTCTCCTGGCATTTATCTTCACTTGGAAGAAGGCGGTTGGCGCATCCCCAGCACGCAGCCAAGTAATCCTAGATGCCTGGCGCTTCCGTGTTCGATCAATTGCAGCGAGGCCTAAAATTTTGAGTTTAAGCATTTTCCTAAGGTGAAATTCTGCGTCAGAGTGGGCTCTAGTTTCTTGAGCTACGTCGAGGCGTAGGACTACTTCAGTTGCAATGTGCATATGAAGCTTGGCCCCTCCAAACTGAGATTTGCTCCAGATTTTGAGATCCCTAGCTACCCTTCTCATTTTCTCATGTAGCCTCGCAAAAGCGCAGCGCGTTGGCGTTGGGCGGCTCCAGGCATAATGCACCGTTTCCTGGAAACGCGGGAACCGGGGCCAGAAGGACTCAAATTTAAATGTTGCTGGACGGCGAGGGGCTGCTGTAGGCGCGAGGAGCAAAGGACAGTGGTCTGAGCATGAAGTTGATGCAGCATGCAGGAGGAAAGACGGGAAGAGCCCTTCGCAAGTGATGGTGCAGAAGAATTTATCGATGCTAACTAAGGTGGGGTTTTGACGCTCATTACTCCAGGTGAAGCGTCGGTTTTTGCACTTGATCTCGCGTAGGCCACCAGCATCGATTGCTGCTCTAAATTTACCCATGAGCCTGCGGTTGATGTTGGTGTTATTCTTGTCTCTAGCCTCGTATATAATGTTGAAATCGCCGTTGATGAGCCACGCTTGGCCAATTGGCAGGGCGACTCTAGCTATTTCCGCGAGGAAGTCATCTTTCCTATCCTCATTAGAGGGCTCGTAAACCGTGGTCAGCCAGAATTCTTTGCCTAATCCTCCTATCTGTACTTTTGCTGTGATAGAGAACTGTCCTATCGAGTGAGATTGCATCGTCAGCATGCTGGAGTTCCAGAAGATGGCCGCCCCTCCCCTAGTTCCAATGGCGGGGAGAACTATACACTGGTCGAGCCAGGTGCCTCCTATTTCTCCAGCTAAGCTGGTGGACCAGCAGTCAATTTTAGTTTCATGTATGCAGAGGATTGCTACTTTGTGTGTGTGGGCAGCATCGCGGATGACCGAGCGCCTCGCCGGCGTGTTTAGTCCTCTCACGTTCCAGCTCATGATTGGTATGTTTGTGTCATCCATGGGGTAACCGAGAAATGCTCTTGCTACGGTGGAGGTGATCAGGGTGGTGCACATTAGATTGCTGACGACTAACTACTACAGGATTCATAAAACACAGGAACACCTTCCGTACAACCTGGGGTCGCCGACGGTCACCAATAGGCCCAAAACCCCGCCGGCGAACAGCCAATCCTCTAACCTGGCTACTGAGGCAGCGCATCATGCAGGAAATAAACCCTAACTCTACCCAGCTAACTGCTGGTCGTCGTCGGCCGAACACTAAGCTACAGTCCTCTAACATGGGGACTGGGGCACCGCGGCATCTCCTTGCCGGCTGGGCATGCCAGCGATCGCCTTGAGCGTGTGGGCGTCGAGGCAGGTGAGCTTCGCGATGGCCGCAATGTCGTCGTCAGACAAGGGCTCGTTGAAACGGCGGATGAGGGCCTCAGCAGCCCGTGCCGTCATCTTCTCCTTTGGCCCAAGGACGCCGAGGCCCTGCACCAGACGGAGCGTTGCCCTCTGAGAGACCGGCACCGGGGAGGGGTTTGCAGCTTGGCGGGCACTCTGCCTGACCGGCGTGGCGTGAGGCCGAGCCCTGGCAGGCGTCTTGTTTCTTGCCGGTGGCCTCCGAACGAGCGCCGGCGCCGGCTTGGAGAAGAGGGCCAGCCGAGGCTCGTTGTCAGCTCCATCCTCTCTGAGCTGCATCTCCGTCACCCTCTGCGTGACCACACCCAGCTGCATCTCGTGCGTGTCCGCAACCAGCAGGGTATGGCGGGTCAGGGAAAGGGCCGGACCCATGTCGAAAGAGCCGCCGCTGCCTCCGTCTTCCACGTCGTCGAAGCAGAGTGGCTTGTCGAGCTTGGCGGCGATCGCCTCGTCAATCTTTGAGGCCATGGCGTCGGGGCGGGGAGGGGGAGGGAGGTTCTTCTTTGTACCTTGAAAGAACACCTCGACCGGGTCCGCCACCGCCACCGGCTCCCCAGCATGGTCCTGGCTGAGCGGGCGCGGTGGAGCAAGCAGCGAGGGGCCGCCCGACGACTCCGCCACCATCGAGCCACCGTGCGTGCGCCGGGCCATGCTCTTTCCCCGGGCTTTGGGCTAGCGGGAGGGTGCAGCTGCTGCCTCTTTCCTCTTGGTGGGCTCGACCGCGGCCTGCTTGTCGATGCACATTTGCCGGCCCCGCAGTACGCCCTGACGGTGGCGCGAGGCGGGGGTGCGGCTACACGAACGCCCCATCGGTGGCGCCGGAGCAGGGGCTGAGCCGCGGTCGCTGGCACACCCCCTGCCAAGGAGCGTGTCCTTCCAGCTCCGCCTCTGGTACCCGGGGTCACCCCCGTCATCGTCGCGCCGGCCCTTAGTGGCCGGCATGCCCCTGCACCCTGTCGAAGCGACACGGGGTTGGGGACGTAGGGTAGGTGCCGGGGCAAGCGCCGACCGGCCGTCCTCCACACGCTCCGCCCAGATGCCCGGCTCGATCCTTGGGAAGGGGCGCTCGTCGGGCTCGTCGTCATCGGAGGGGATGCCGCTCTGCGGCGAGCTGGATGAGCGCGGTGAGACCGGGGTCTAGTCTTCTACGCGGTCCAGGTGGATGAGCAGATCGTACTGCAGCAGCTCCGGCGGTGGCGCAACGGCGCGACTTGGCGGGGAGTAGCCCACCATCTCGTCGACGCGTCCCGCGCCCCGGGCGTGCTTCCAAATTGTGCGCTTCGTGGGGATGTGGGCAACATCCCAGCACCAGACCCAGCAAGCGAACAGCTTGGTGTCGACGCGCTCGTGGGTCCGGCTGTCGAGGCGGTCGACGATGACCTTGTCGCCAATGGCCTCCACCGCGCCCTCTATCGTCCAGAGCTGCACGGGGAGCCGCTCGATGATGACACAAGCGTGGAACATCCACTTGAGCCGGACAGCGTGGGCGTCCTCCCGCCATGGCTCGAGCAGGAACGGCACGCCGTCCACCGACAGCGAGCCGGGCCGCACCGCCAAGTCCTTGTGCGCCGACATGGTGAAGTAGACGAAGAAGTCTTCAGGGTCGTGGTTGGTGATGCGGAGCAGGTGTGGGGGGATCTTGAGCTTGCGCTCGATCACGCGGCCGAGGGAGAGCGGGCTCGCCGCGTGCGCCTTTGTGCCCATCGCGGTGACCACGACCGCGTGCTGGTTCAGCAGGAAGAGCTGATGCTCCATCGCCGGCGAGGAGGCGATGACCTTGTGGCTGTTGCGTGGGCGTCGGCCGTGGTTGATGAGGGTGCCCGGCTCCATAGCTTGGCGCGGAGGTGCAGGCGGAGGTGGAAAGGTCGGGCGCTCGCGGACTGGCCGGCTCGGGGAGCGCGGAGGGGCAGCAGCCACCTTTTTGCGGGGATTCTCAGAGCACACGCGGCCGAAGTGGCCCTGACGTTTACAGATTATGCACCGGAAAGGGTCTCTACAGTCTACTCTACAGTGGCAGGGGCTGAGGCAACGGAAGCAGAGGCCCTTGAATCTGCTTAAAAAGGCGCCCCTGCCCACCGAGTGCCCGTGGGAGCGGCCGTGGCGAGGTGGCCGGCTCCTCCCTTTCTGCCTAGCACTAAACGGATCCTGGCTGGTGCGGCGTTTCTTGCGCGATTGCTAGGTCTCCCATCCAGCTTCAATGTCGTCGGTGACCGGAGAGGGAGGGGGATTCACACTTACCACAATGGATTTTAGGCGGGGGCGCTCAGATGGGGGAGCCACGCCTCCAACCGCCGGTCCGAAGCCAGCGTCTTCGAGCCCCGCCCCGGATCCAGACGGGTGACAGCTTGGGCTCCGGGGAAACCGCGGTGACAGGGTGAGAGGGGTCGCCGGCACCTCCGACGGACCGTTGGATCCGCCCTGGATCTCCTCCTTTTCGGGCGTCTCCTATCCAGCACTCGCAGCCGGCGAAGCCGGAGCATTCGCAGGGGAGCGAGGCGGCATAGCCCCTAGGCCGGCAGCCGGAGTAAAGGGGGTAGGACGGGTGGGTGGCCGCCGCGGCCGGAGTGGCCCGCGGCATGTTCGGTGGGGAGGGAGGGTTCTGTCGCTGTGTTGTTTATCGTATGGCCATTGGGCTTTGGAACTGGGATTGCTTATATGACTCTTCAGCAGTTTTTTGATTTTCTTTGTCTGATTTTACTCTTCACGGGGGTGCATTTGAGATCGAGCGTAGAAACTTTCCTTTATGTTTTTTCGTACGTACGGGGCTGACATGGCGCCTCCATTGGTTTTTGCATTTTGCCTTCTCAGCAACCTCCATTGGCCTTTGCACTTTGCCTCCTCGGCAATCTCCACTCACTCGTCTCGATCTCACAAACCTGTGACGATGTGTTCGATACAGTGAGGAGGGAAACTTTTGAGGCAGCCAAGAAGCGAACAGGAGGTGGATGAAGCTTCGGTTAGCAGAGGAAAAATATTATTGGCGTGATGACTGCTGATGTAAATATCATCAGAACATAACAACCATTAGAGAGTATAATAAAGTGATGTAAACAGTCTATGAAGATTTAAATAATATGTTCTTGTCGAGTTAGAAGAGAGAGAAAAGAAAAGATAAGAAAAGCGAGCTAAATATTAACAGGTAGCTGCAGGTGCAGCTGCAATAGTGAAAATGGACAAAAATGGCCCTTATCTGAAACTTCAACACAAAATGGTCTCAATCTGAAAATATTTCATGAAATGGCCCCTTTTGCATGACGCCCGGAGCTAGGGCGCCATGCTAGATAGCATGACGCCCCGGGCTAGGGCGTCATGCTATTTGGCATGGCGCCCTAGGCCGGGGCATTATGCTACATGTCGCTACCATGGAGCCCTATCCCGGGGCGTCATACTATCTAGCATGGCGCCCTAGCTCCGGGCGTCATGCAAAAAGGACCATTTCATGAAATATTTTGAGATTAGGGTCATTTTGTGTTGAAGTTTCAGATAAGGGCCATTTTTGTCCACTTTCACGCTGCAACACGTGCTCACAAAAACTTTATGAGAGTGTAAGATGAGTAATAGGTTAATAAAGCAGTACTTCATTATATCTATTTACTATACTTGTTGGCTATTAGGTTGATTATAAATGACACTGTAACACCTGATGGGGAACGTAGTAATTTAAAAAATTTCCTACGCACACGCAAGATCATGTGATGCATAGCAACGAGGGGGAAAGTGTTGTCTACGTACCCAACGCAGACCGACTGCGGAAGCGATGACACGATGTAGAGGAAGTAGTCGTACGTCTTCTCGATCCAACCGATCAAGCACCGAAACTACGGCACCTCCGAGTTCGAGCACACGTTCAGCTCGATGACGATCCCCGGACTCCGATCCAGCAAAGTGTCGGGGAAGAGTTCTGTCAGCACGACGGCGTGGTGACGATCTTGATGAACTACAGCAGCAGGGCTTCGCCTAAACTCCGCTACAGTATTATCGAGGTATATGGTGGCAGGGGGCACCGCACACGGCTAAGGAATAGATCACGTGGATCAACTTGTGCCTTTTGGGGTGCCTCTACCTCAGTATATAAAGGAGCCAAGGGGGAGGGGGCGCCGGCCAGGGAGAGGTGGCGCAGGAGGAGTCCTACTCCTTCCGGGAGTAGGACTCCCCTCCAATCCTATTCCAACTAGGATTCCCCAAAGGGGGAAAGAGGGAGAAGGGTGGCCGGCCACCTCTCTTAGTCCTAATAGGACTAGGGGAGGGGGGAGGTGCGCAGCCCCCTTGGGCTGCCCTTTTCTCCTTTCCACTAAGGCCCATGAAGGCCCATATGGCTCCCGAGGGGTTCCGGTAACCCGGTAAAATCCCGATTTCACCCGGAACACTTTCGATGTCCAAACATAGGCTTCCAATATATCAATCTTTACGTCTCGACCATTTCGAGACTCCTCGTCATGTCCGTGATCACATCCGGGACTCCGAACAACCTTCGGTACATCAAAATGCATAAACTCATAATATAACTGTCATCGTAACCTTAAGCGTGCGGACCCTACGGGTTCGAGAACAATGTAGACATGACCGAGACACATCTCCGGTTAATAACCAATAGCGGACCTGGATGCCCATATTGGCTCCTACATATTCTACGAAGATCTTTATCGGTCAGACCGCATAACAACATACGTTGTTCCCTTTGTCATCGGTATGTTACTTGCCCGAGATTCGATCGTCGGTATCCAATACCTAGTTCAATCTCGTTACCGGCAAGTCTCTTTACTCGTTCCGTAATACATCATCTCACAACTAACATATTAGTTGCAGTGCTTGCAAGGCTTATGTGATGTGCATTACCGAGAGGGCCCAGAGATACCTCTCCGACAATCGGAGTGACAAATCCTAATCTCGAAATACGCCAACCCAACATCTACCTTCGGAGACACCTGTAATGCTCCTTTATAATCACCTAGTTACGTTGTGACGTTTGGTAGCACCCAAAGTGTTCCTCCGGAAAACGGGAGTTGCATAATCTCATAGTCATAGGAACATGTATAAGTCATGAAGAAAGCAATAGCAACATACTAAACGATCGGGTGCTAAGCTAATGGAATGGGTCATGTCAATCAGATCATTCAACTAATGATGTGACCTCGTTAATCAAATAACAACTCTTTGTTCATGGTCAGGAAACATAACCATCTTTGATTAACGAGCTAGTCAAGTAGAGGCATACTAGTGACACTTTGTTTGTCCATGTATTCACACATGTATTATATTTCCGGTTAATACAATTCTAGCATGAATAATAAACATTTATCATGAATATAAGGAAATAAATAATAACTTTATTATTGCCTCTAGGGCATATTTCCTTCAGTCTCCCACTTGCACTAGAGTCAATAATCTAGATTACACTGTAATGATTCTAACACCCATGGAGCCTTGGTGCTGATCATGTTTTGCTCGTGGAAGAGGCTTAGTCAATGGGTCTGCAACATTCAGATCCGTATGTATCTTGCAAATCTCTATGTCTCCCACCTGGACTAGATCCCGGATGGAGTTGAAGCGTCTCTTGATGTGTTTGGTCCTTTTGTGAAATCTGGATTCCTTTGCCAAGGCAATTGCACCAGTATTGTCACAAAAGATTTTCATTGGACCCGATGCACTAGGTATGACACCTAGATCGGATATGAACTCCTTCATCCAGACTCCTTCGTTCGCTGCTTCCGAAGAAGCTATGTACTCCACTTCACATGTAGATCCCGCTACGACGCTTTGTTTAGAACTGCACCAACTGACAGCTCCACCGTTTAATGTAAACACGTATCCTGGTTTGCGATTTAGAATCGTCCGGATCAGTGTCAAAGCTTGCATCAACGTAACCTTTTACGGTGAGCTCTTTGTCACCTCCATATACGAGAAACATATCCTTAGTCCTTTTCAGGTATTTCAGGATGTTCTTGACCGCTGTCCAGTGATCCACTCCTGGATTACTTTGGTACCTCCCTGCTAAACTTATAGCAAGGCACACATCAGGTCTGGTACACAGCATTGCATACATGATAGATCCTATGGCTGATGCATAGGGAACATCTTTCATATTCTCTCTACCTTCTGCAGTGGTCGGGCATTGAGTCTTACTCAACTTCACACCTTGTAACACAGGCAAGAACCCTTTCTTTGCTTGATCCATTTTGAACTTCTTCAAAATTTTGTCAAGGTATGTGCTTTGTGAAAGTCCAATTAAGCGTCTTGATCTATCTCTATAGATCTTAATGCCTAATATGTAAGCAACTTCACCGAGGTCTTTCATTGAAAAACTTTTATTCAAGTATCCCTTTATGCTATCCAGAAATTCTATATCATTTCCAATCAGCAATATGTCATCCACATATAATATCAGAAATGCTACAGAGCTCCCACTCACTTTCTTGTAAATACAGGCTTCTCCAAAAGTCTGTATAAAACCAAATGCTTTGTTCACACTATCAAAGCGTTTATTCCAACTCCGAGAGGCTTGCACCAGTCCATAAATAGATCGCTGGAGCTTGCATACTTTGTTAGCTCCCTTTGGATCGACAAAACCTTCTAGTTGCATCATATACAACTCTTCTTCCAGAAATCCATTCAGGAATGCAGTTTTGACATCCATCTGCCAAATTTCATAATCATAAAATGCGGCAATCGCTAACATGATTCGGACGGACTTAAGCATCGCTACGGGTGAGAAGGTCTCATCGTAGTCAATCCCTTGAACTTGCCGAAAAGCTTTTGCGACAAGTCGAGCTTTGTAGACAGTAACATTACCATCAGCGTCAGTCTTCTTCTTAAAGATCCATTTATTCTCAATTGCTTGCCGATCATCGGGCAAGTCAACCAAAGTCCATACTTTGTTCTCATACATGGATCCCATCTTAGATTTCATGGCTTCAAGCCACTTTGCGGAATCTGGGCTCACCATCGCTTCTTCATAGTTCGTAGGTTCGTCATGATCTAGTAGCATGACTTCCAGAACAGGATTACCGTACCACTCTGGTGCGGATCTTACTCTGGTTGATCTACGAGGTTCAGTAGTATCTTGATCTGAAGTTTCATGATCATTATCATTGGCTTCCTCACTAACTGGTGTAGGTGTCACTGAAACAGTTTTCTGTGATGAACTACTTTCCAGTAAGGGAGCAGGTACAGTTACCTCGTCAAGTTCTACTTTCCTCCCACTCACTTCTTTCGAGAGAAACTCCTTCTCTAGAAAGGATCCATTCTTAGCAATGAATGTCTTGCCTTCGGATCTGTGATAGAAGGTGTACCCAACAATTTCCTTTGGGTATCCTATGAAGACACATTTCTCCGATTTGGGTTCGAGCTTATCAGGTTGAAGCTTTTTCACATAAGCATCGCAGCCCCAAACTTTAAGAAACGACAACTTTGGTTTCTTGCCAAACCACAGTTCATAAGGCGTCGTCTCAACGGATTTTGATGGTGCCCTATTTAACGTGAATGCAGCCGTCTCTAGAGCATAACCCCAAAACAATAGCGGTAAATCAGTAAGAGACATCATAGATCGCACCATATCTAGTAAAGTACGATTACGATGTTCGGACACACCATTACGCTGTGGTGTTCCGGGTGGCGTGAGCTGTGAAACAATTCCACAATTTTTCAAATGTACACCAAACTCGTAACTAAAATATTCTCCTCCACGATCAGATCGTAGAAACTTTATTTTCTTGTTACGATTATTTTCAACTTCACTCTGAAATTCTTTGAACTTTTCAAATGTTTCAGACTTATGTTTCATTAAGTAGATATATCCATATCTGCTTAAATCATCTGTGAAGGTGAGAAAATGACGATATCCGCCACGAGCCTCAATATTCATCGGACCACATACATCGGTATGTATGATTTCCAACAAATCTGTTGCTCTCTCCATAGTACCGGAGAACGGTGTTTTAGTCATCTTGCCCATGAGGCACGATTCGCAAGTACCAAGTGATTCATAATCAAGTGGTTCCAAAAGTCCATCAGTATGGAGTTTCTTCATGCGCTTTACACCGATATGACCTAAACGACAGTGCCACAAATAAGTTGCACTTTCATTATCAACTCTGCATCTTTTGGCTTCAACATTATGAATATGTGTATTACTACTATCGAGATTCAATAAAAATAGACCACTCTTCAAGGGTGCATGACCATAAAAGATATTACTCATATAAATAGAACAACCATTATTCTCTGATTTAAATGAATAACCGTCTCGCATTAAACAAGATCCAGATATAATGTTCATGCTCAACGCTGGCACCAAATAACAATTATTTAGGTCTAATATTAATCCCGAAGGTAGATGTAGAGGTAGCGTGCCGACCGCGATCACATCGACTTTGGAACCGTTTCCCACGCGCATCGTCACCTCGTCCTTTGCTAGTGCCCGCTTATTCCGTAGTCCCTGTTTTGAGTTGCAAATATTAGCAACAGAACCAGTATCAAATACCCAGGTGCTACTGCGAGCTCTAGTAAGGTACACATCAATAACATGTATATCACATATACCTTTGTTCACCTTGCCATCCTTCTTATCCGCCAAATACTTGGGGCAGTTCCGCTTCCAGTGACCAGTCTGCTTGCAGTAGAAGCACTCAGTTTCAGGCTTAGGTCCAGACTTGGGTTTCTTCTCCTGAGCAGCAACTTGCTTGCCGTTCTTCTTGAAGTTCCCCTTCTTCTTCCCTTTGCCCTTTTTCTTGAAACTAGTGGTCTTGTTAACCATCAACACTTGATGCTCCTTCTTGATTTCTACCTCCGCAGCTTTCAGCATTGCGAAGAGCTCGGGAATAGTCTTGTTCATCCCTTGCATATTATAGTTCATCACAAAGCTCTTGTAGCTTGGTGGCAGTGATTGGAGAATTCTGTCAATGACGCAATCATCTGGAAGATTAACTCCCAATTGAATCAAGTGATTATTATACCCAGACATTTTGAGTATATGCTCACTGACAAAACTGTTCTCCTCCATCTTGCAGCTATAGAACTTATTGGAGACTTCATATCTCTCAATCCGGGCATTTGCTTGAAATATTAACTTCAACTCCTGAAACATCTCATATGCTCCATGACGTTCAAAACATCGTTGAAGTCCCGATTCTAAGCCGTAAAGCATGGCACACTGAACTATCGAGTAGTCATCAGCTTTGCTCTGCTAGACGTTCACAACATCTGGTGTTGCTCCAGCAGCAGGCCTGGCACCCAGCGGTGCTTCCAGGACGTAATTCTTCTGTGCAGCAATGAGGATAATCCTCAAGTTACGGACCCAGTCCGTGTAATTGCTACCATCATCTTTCAACTTTGCTTTCTCAAGGAACGCATTAAAATTCAACGGAACAACAACACGAGCCATCTATCTACAATCAACATAAACAAGCAAGATACTATCAGGTACTAAGTTCATGATAAATTTAAGTTCAATTAATCATATTACTTAAGAACTCCCACTTAGATAGACATCCCTCTAATCTTCTAAGTGATTACGTGATCCAAATCAACTAAACCATGACCGATCATCATGTGAGATGGAGTAGTTTTCAATGGTGAACATCGTTTATGTTGATCATATCTACTATATGATTCACGCTCGACCTTTCGGTCTCTGTGTTCCGAGGCCATATCTGCATATGCTAGGCTCGTCAAGTTTAACCTGAGTATTCCGCGTGTGCAAAACTGGCTTGCACCCATTGTAGATGGACGTAGAGCTTATCACACCCGATCATCACGTGGTGTCTGGGCACGACGAACTTTGGCAACGGTGCATACTCAGGGAGAACACTTCTTGATAATTTAGTGAGAGATCATCTTATAATGCTACCGTCAATCAAAGCAAGATAAGATGCATAAAAAGATAAACATCACATGCAATCAATATAAGTGATATGATATGGCCATCATCATCTCGTGCTTGTGATCTCCATCTCCGAAGCACCGTCATGATCACCATCGTCACCGGCGCGACACCTTGATCTCCATCGTATGCTTCCACGACTATCACTACCGTTTAGTAATATTACATCGCGATTGCATTGCATACAATAAAACGACAACCATATGGCTCCTGCCAGTTGCCGATAACTTGGTTACAAAACATGATCATCTCATACAATAAAATTTAGCATCATGCCTTGACCATATCACATCACAACATGCCCTGCAAAAACAAGTTAGACGTCCTCTACTTTGTTGTTGCATGTTTTACGTGGCTGCTACGGGCTTAAGTAAGAACCAATCTCACCTACGCATCAAAACCACAACGATAGTTTGTCAAATAGACTCCGTTTTAACCTTCGCAAGGACCGGGCGTAGCCATACTTGGTTCAACTAAAGTTGGAGAGACTGTCGCCCGCAAGCCATCTCTGTGCAAAGCACGTCGAGGGAACCGGTCTCGCATAAGCGTACGCGTAAGGTTGGTCTGAGTCGTCTCGTCCAACAATACCGCCGAACCAAAGTATGACATGCTGGTAGGCAGTATGACTTGTATCGTCCACAACTCACTTGTGTTCTACTCGTGCATATAACATCAACATAAATAAACTAGGCTCGGATGCCACTGATGGGGAACGTAGTAATTTCAAAAATTTCCTACGCACACGCAAGATCATGTGATGCATAGCAACGAGGGGGAGAGTGTTGTCTACGTACCCAACGCAGACCGACTGCGGAAGCGATGACACGATGTAGAGGAAGTAGTCTTACGTCTTCTCGATCCAACCGATCAAGCACCGAAATTACGGCACCTCCGAGTTCGAGCACACGT
Organism: Triticum aestivum; assembly: GCF_018294505.1. Lineage (NCBI taxonomy): Eukaryota > Viridiplantae > Streptophyta > Magnoliopsida > Poales > Poaceae > Triticum > Triticum aestivum. Next base: position 298,240,389 of record NC_057806.1, on the reverse strand, counting down.
TCAGCTCGATGACGATCCCCGGACTCCGATCCAGCAAAGTGTCGGGGAAGAGTTCTGTCAGCACGACGGCGTGGTGACGATCTTGATGAACTACAGCAGCAGGGCTTCGCCTAAACTCCGCTACAGTATTATCGAGGTATATGGTGGCAGGGGGCACCGCACACGGCTAAGGAATAGATCACGTGGATCAACTTGTGCCTTTTGGGGTGCCTCTACCTCAGTATATAAAGGAGCCAAGGGGGGAGGGGGCGCCAGCCAGGGAGAGGTGGCGCAGGAGGAGTCCTACTCCTTCCGGGAGTAGGACTCCCCTCCAATCCTATTCCAACTAGGATTCCCCAAAGGGGGAAAGAGGGAGAAGGGTGGCCGGCCACCTCTCCTAGTCCTAATAGGACTAGGGGAGGGGGGAGGTGCGCAGCCCCCTTGGGCTGCCCTTTTCTCCTTTCCACTAAGGCCCATGAAGGCCCATATGGCTCCCGGGGGGTTCCGGTAACCCGGTAAAATCCCGATTTCACCCGGAACACTTCCGATGTCCAAACATAGGCTTCCAATATATCAATCTTTACGTCTCGACCATTTCGAGACTCCTCGTCATGTCCGTGATCACATCCGGGACTCCGAACAACCTTCGGTACATCAAAATGCATAAACTCATAATATAACTGTCATCGTAACCTTAAGCGTGCGGACCCTACGGGTTCGAGAAAAATGTAGACATGACCGAGACACGTCTCCGGTCAATAACCAACAGCGGGACCTGGATGCCCATATTGGCTCCTACATATTCTACGAAGATCTTTATCGGTCAGACCGCATAACAACATACGTTGTTCCCTTTGTCATCGGTATGTTACTTGCCCGAGATTCGATCGTCGGTATCCAATACCTAGTTCAATCTCGTTACCGGTAAGTCTCTTTACTCGTTCCGTAATACATCATCTCACAACTAACATATTAGTTGCAGTGCTTGCAAGGCTTATGTGATGTGCATTACCGAGAGGGCCCAGAGATACCTCTCCGACAATCGGAGTGACAAATCCTAATCTCGAAATACGCCAACCCAACATCTACCTTTGGAGACACCTGTAATGCTCCTTTATAATCACCCAGTTACGTTGTGATGTTTGGTAGCACCCAAAGTGTTCCTCCGGAAAACGGGAGTTGCATAATCTCATAGTCATAGGAACATGTATAAGTCATGAAGAAAGCAATAGCAACATACTAAATGATCTGGTGCTAAGCTAATGGAATGGGTCATGTCAATCAGATCATTCAACTAATGATGTGACCTCGTTAATCAAATAACAACTCTTTGTTCATGGTCAGGAAACATAACCATCTTTGATTAACGAGCTAGTCAAGTAGAGGCATACTAGTGACACTTTGTTTGTCTATGTATTCACACATGTATTATGTTTCCGGTTAATACAATTCTAGCATGAATAATAAACATTTATCATGAATATAAGGAAATAAATAATAACTTTATTATTGCCTCTAGGGCATATTTCCTTCAACACCCTGATAGTTATGCTACAGTAACCTCACCCTAATGATGCCATGTCACCATGCTTGCTAAGCCTAATTGTCCCTTGCTAAAAACCAAAGTCAAATTCAAATTGCAAGTCAAATTAATATTTCTTCAAATATTAAAACTAAAATGTTTGCATTACTCAAAAAATTCCCTTGATCATTTGTCATGTTGAAACTAGCATCATTTGACTCATCAATTAATCCCTAGGAGATTATAAAGTGGTCCAACTACAACTAAAATAGGTATTTCAAAATAAACAAATATTTATCATTTCAAAGTGACTTGAAACTTTGAGTGCATTTCCAAAATATAACCTAGTATTTATGTGACAAATTTCGTATGTAACAAAAATCATTGGGAGTGGCTAGAACTCATCTAGATGAGATATAATTTGGTCTCATCTATGTGATGTCATCCTCCCTATTGTTGCAGCCCGTTTAAGTCCCCCAAAAAACTTGTTTACTCCATTGGCCTAGTTTCTAGTTTGGGTTGCTTTCTTTGTTGTTATCCTGTTTGGGCCATCAGTTTTTAGTGTTGTTTTTCTGTTTTGCGCTATCGGCTATTGTACTGGTTGTACAAATTAGCATGGAGTAGCCCCCAAAAAGGTTTATCCCTACACACAATTGCTTAGTTTCAACCCCTCGACCCCTCACGTTGCCTCCCCTCGGGCGACGCCAGGGGGCCCCCGAACCCTAGTCGGCAGACTCCCCTCGTTCCCTCCCCAGCCGCCGCAGCCACCGACAAGGGCTGCGGTGGCGGCGGGCCCGGCGTAGATCCAGGATGGGCAGGCATCGCGGCATCCCCATGAGGCGGAGGAGGTATTCCATGCAGGGAGGCTGGGGGCGGCAGTCAGGGCGGCGCCCCTGCTGCACGGCGGCGATTGAAGCCTCCATGGCCGACGGTGACCTGAGGTTTGGGTGTTGGAAGTGACGGCGCTCCATTCAGCGAGGGTGGTGGCTGCTTGCAGATGGCTGTCGGTGTCAAAACCGGCGGATCTCGGGTAGGGGGTCCCGAGCTGTGGATCTCGGATTGATGGGTAACATGAGACAAGGGACACAATGTTTACCCAGGTTCGGGCCCTCTCGAAGAGGTAAAATCCTACGTCTTGCTTTGATTATATTGATATGTGTATGAAGGTTACAGAGTTGATCTATCATGAGATCAGATGAACTAAACCCTACATGAGTAGGATGAAGGTTCTTCTAGCCTCTACAGACTAAACCCTGTGGTTTATATAGACACCAGGGGTACCTAGGGTTACACATAGTCGGTTGTCAACAGGGGATAAACATGCATACACCATCTATATTGTCTTAAAGTACACGCCAAGTCTTCGGAGCTGATGTAGGGTGAAACCCTAGATGGCCGATCTTTCACGAAAGGAGTGGATCCCGTGAGGAACACGAGGGGAAACATGAGAGAATCACTCAAACCAACAAGAACGATCACACATGTGCTAGATCCTCGAAACACAAAGAGATACACGATCCAAATCCAACAAAGGACGATACAAGAGGTAACCGGTTCTTCTCCGTAAGGAGGTCTTGAATCCACGAGGGGATCTTCCCGTGAGGGGTCTTGAATCCAAGGTGGATCTTCTCTGTAGAGGCCGCGGTCTCTCTCGTGGAGTAGATCTGATATGGATGAGCAAAGCTCTATCTCTAATGAGCTACTACTTTGCTAACCCTAACTAGAAGGAGGTGGAGGAGTATATATAGTTCTAGCCCACGAAGGGGTAAGTGAGAGGGGGGATACATGGGCCCTTGGCTCGTTCACTATGCGCAGACAGGCACCGGATGTCCGGGTTGGAGCCGGATGTCCGGCGGCTCATGAGGAGCTGGATGTCCGGGCCTCGGGCCGGATGTCCGGGCTGGAGTGGCCGATTCTTCTGCTCTCTGGATAGCATGCGCCGGATTTCTAGGCAGGCGGCGGATGTCCAGCCAGTCGCGGGGCACCGGATGTCCGGGGGTCGACCGGATGTCCGGCCGCTGTAGAGTCGCCTGGTGTTCGTCTTCTCTAGTCTTCTTCTGGTTGGTGGCGCCGGATGTCCGGCCGCTGTAGCTCCGCAGTGACTCCACTTGAGGCGCTTCTTGATCTGCTTCCGTGTGGACTTGTTCTATGCTTCGAGCATCTCTATGGTTGTCTCCTCGGTTCCTAAGCACATGTAGTGTCTTTGCATGAGGGAGAAACCATGTCTCGCACGAATGGAAAGAGGAAGCATTTAGGAGCGGGTTCACCTTGTGTCCAATGGCGTATGCTTGACATCTCGTCGTATGTCCACTTGGGGCTTGGGGAGTAGTCATAGTGTACATGGGGATGATCGTAGGATGCTCTGCATCATCTCCCCTCCCTTGGGAAAGATCCGACCTCGGATCAAAAACCTCATCACCATGGAAACGGTTGTCATGGAAGGATTTGTAGTTGGACGGATTGGAAAACATGGCGCAATCCAAGTACTCCGAGGTGTCGCCGGAGGGGTATACATGCAAAAAGAGAAAACACAAACGACACTCGGAAATACAATGGTTAGCGCACACAAAGTGTCCATCATGTAAGAATGAGTCCGTGCGACAAGATTGATCATGACAAAGCGCATGAAGCTTAGTAAGATGATATAGAATGATATGCAAAGCATTCATGGGAGCAAAATCATTCATTGTGCACACAAATGTATTGTGAATGTGATCAATGCAACCATGGTGCAAAATGATGTCATAGTGAGACGGTTTATCAGTAGCATGAATATGGTAATGGATGCTCAATATGAATAAGTTATCATGCAATTGATGGTAGGTAATATGATCATGATGTATGAATATGCCATCAAGAAAGATCACAAAAAATTTGCTAAGAAAGTGCACAAGCTTATATATCATGGATGACATGGAAATAGATGCAACCAGACAATCATAATGTGAGTCAATCCATGCATAAGATGCAAATTTGTCGTTTGTATGATATGTCCATTGAGCATGACATGTGTGAGCACAATCAACAAATATGGAGGTGTTGGTGTACCAATGCTCGATGTCGTGGCATGAGTGGAGGTTCGAAGGTGCATCCAATAAGTCCGAGCGCTCCTCACTTGAAGGTCGATAGAGCCAATCTCCAATGTTGGTCCTCCATCCAATATGTGCAACATGTAGACAAGAAGAAGGAAACAACAATGAAAGAATGACCCATCCAATATGCGTATGTGAGGATGTCTCAAAGGGAAGGAGGTCACCTTTAGGAGATTCTCGCAAATGTTGGTGTTGCACATCGTGTATGTCTTCGCATGACCAAGTTGTCGCATAACGACACCGCCTTGTGAATCCTCCAAAATGAAAGAACATGACAAACACTTGGAAAAACAAATGAGGTTAGCGGAAGTGCAAAACCTATCATTCATGTGGTAAGATACCCAACAAGTGTATTCATCATGCTCATCATAAGAAAGGACAAGGGAGAATTTCATAGTATGGAGGCATATGATGTGAGAACAACCAAATACAATAGGCTCAAGTAAACGAGCATGCATCACAAGTAATATGTCCAAGTCTCCGAGATCAATAAGCATAGATGCAACAATTAGAGGAAAGCGACAATGAACAAGATGTATCATGTGAGAGGCATGAACATATATGTCATCAACCCAAGAAAGCGAGTAAGAATGGAACATGGGTGATGCGACAAAGCAATCAATCATAGTGATCAAGTCAAGCAAGCTAGTAGTGCGAAGATGCAACATACTAGGAGTAATCATGGCAAGCATGTCATATGTGCAAATGGTGGGCATACATAATGCACATGACATACCACAAGTATGGAAGCAAGATATGAGCAAAATAGGTTCATGGTACACATGACAATAGCAACAAGGATCTCCACCAAGCATGCAAATACACATAGGAGTAGCATAATGGTGAATCATGGGTAGATGCAAGCAAGGGTCACAATTGCATGGCAAAATCATGTAAAGATGCATAACATGCAAAGTGAGTACGATAGAATGGGCATAATGTAGCAAGTGGTAAATAGCCCATAGCCGTGTGAGAGCCAAGTAGAAGAGATGCGCGTAGTCCTTGCGCGAAGGGAATGGTGGTAAGGATAGTCCACGGGATCCCAAATCATCATTGCTCTCAAGAGCTCGTTTCGTCAACTCTTGGGATTGAGAGGTTGACGAGTATACGTGAGTACCTACACAAAACAAAGACAAAGGGAAAATTGTGTGTGCGTGGTATATGTACACATCATCCATCATGATGCACATGTGCTTGTGTCGGTTAGCACAAAATATCCAATGCTCAAATAAATGAGATGCATGATATAGAAACATGTCATCCATCATGAGAGGTTTGTTATTATGTATAGCATAATGGAGACTCAAATTGTGTAATGCATCATGAGAAATATGTAGAGCATTGTTATTCATGGAATGCATATGGTGCATGCAATTATGGGAATCATGCAAAGTATGGAATGCATCAAAATCTCCTAATATGTATGAGGAAACTATGGGGGGTCTCCTCATGAGCATTAATGGAAACATCACTTGGAGAATATTGACAACATCCAAAACAAAGCATATTTGGAACAATGTGATCATGGCATGGTATAGTAGATGAATTGCGCAAATCATGTAAAGGAAGCTTGGCAATATCATCACATGAAAAACAAAAGCCAATGACCATCATCTCATCATCTATGCCATAAGTGCAAATGGGGTTTATTTTAATTGGACATGCATAGTTACTATGTTGAGATTGAAATGATGCAATGTGGGAGATCTCACTCATAGCATATGACAAGTTTAAAGGATTGTCAAACATGACGTGACCAATAGAATTTTCACATGATATCCTATGGAGCATAGAATCACAACTAGGCTACTCAACATGCTCATCATCATATTCATCATAAATATGTAAGTCATGACATGAAGAAGTCGCACTAGCATGAAGCATGGGAATAGGTGGATCAACATCATGCAAGCAATCATTGGTGAGATAGTCCACTAGTGGGACAAGAGAAGCACCATCACCTATGCGACCTTTGGAGCATTGCTCATGTGTTGTAGGTGAGGTGTCGAAGACCAAGTCGTGGTCATCTTCATCTTGATCGAACCATGTGGGGGGTGCATTATTGTCCACCATGGCCATCGTCGTTGTTGGAGGTATGGACTCGTCGAGGATAGGCATGTCGTCATGTAGGAGACCTAGCACCAAAGAAGAAAACACACTCGGAGTAGAGGTTAAGTCGTTAGAAATCATAGTGGCCTCACATGCCGTGTCAACTACGTCACTCACTAAGTGTTCTGGCTCACTCACTCCGTCTCGGATGCTCTCACTCATATGGTTGGTGGAGTCACTCAAATGGTTCTCAACCTCACATAGGATGTGTAGCATGCTCCCATGTGTGGGGGTTGGAGAGATGTAGGTGCAAATGTCTCCATGCTCATTCATGTCGTAGTCATAGCCGTGGACGAAGGCCGAAGATGGAACATCATCACTCTCCTCTAAGACCAAAGAGAAGGTCTCATGTGCGGTCTCATAGCTTGACTCGGAGTATGAGTCCAATATGGGCGTCGTCTTCATGTTGTTGAAGAGGTTCATGCTCATCGCCGTGGTCGAAGGGGATGGTCCTTGCTCGACCTGCTTGCCACCGTCTTGTTGTTAGAGGCCCATATGATGTGGCACCTCGTAGCTCGACTCCATGATCGAAGGGAAATTCTCATGCTCGGCCATCTTCCTTGAGGGGCTTCCAAAAATGGAAGTGTCGCCCTTGCTCGTAGGTGGTCGCCTTTGAAAGGATTGAGATGGACCTAGAGGGGGAGGGGTGAATAGGTACAATTATAAAATTTTAATTATGACTTAGCAATTTCAGGCAATAATGCGGAATATGAAAGTGAGCCTAACAATTGTAAGAGTAGTACTAAGTGCTATGCAAGTAAAACAAGTATGTAAGTAAGCAACCACAATATGATATAAGTAAGTGCTAAGAGCCAAGTAACTACAAGTAGAGAGTTAGGGTTAGGAATAACCGCAACTCTGGGGGACGAGGATGTATGCCGATGTTCACCTCCTTGGAGGGAAGCTACGTCACCCTTAGAGAGGTGGATGTTACCACGAAGGCTCACCCTATTCTCCCTTTGAGACAACACCACAGAGGCATTTCTCAACCACTAGTGGTAGACCTTGGGGTGGTCTCCAAACCCTCACAAACTTATCCGGGGGTAATCACAAAGGTCGATTCCTCTCCGAAAGACTCCTACCGCCTAGGAGTCTCCAACCTTCAAGAGTAACAAGATCCAAAGGGAAAAGCTCAAAACTTGCTCAACTCACGATTTGCTTCGGTCACAAGGAGGAGAGGGAAAGATCTTTCTTTTGATTGGAACAACTCTTCGAAACTCACAAGAATCAAACTGGGATCTAAGATTTAGTGTGTGAGCAAGGTAGAGGGAGCACTGGTGTTCTTGAGGTGTGTTTGAGTGAAGTGTTACCTTATCTCGAAGAGGTACGAGACTATTTATACAACAAGAAAATTAGAGCCGTTTTAGATAGAGATTGACCTGCCCGGATGATCCGGAAGACCATCCGGATGATCTGGCTCAAGGCCCGGATGATCTGGCACAGGGCCGGATGTAAGTGGTAGTAGAAGAGCTGTGAGGAGCCCGGATGATCTGGGACAGGATCTGGACGATCCGGGCACAGCCCGGATGATCCGGTCAAAGCCCGGACGATCCGGTCAAAGCCCGGACGATCCGTAAGATCCGGCTTCAATTCATCATGGTTCTGGGATGGAGGGCATACATTACCCGGATGATCCGGAGTAATGTCCAGACAATCCGGGCTTAGCCCGGATGATCTGGGCCTCTATCCGGATGATCCGGGGAAGGGTCTGTGTAGAGAACCAGTAGTAGATTTTGGGCAAGGGGTTTTGCTAGGGATTTATTTGGTCCTTTGTGAAAAGTTCTTGTGAGACAAAGTATGAGCAAGTCTTGAACCTATACCTCGGATCCCCTCTTAATAGTGCGGGATCCCTATTACTCAAGAAATATAAAAGAGCATAATGCTTCATCTTTGTTTGCTCCTTTCCTCACTGATAATCTGCTTGAGTAATATCTCATATGATGTGATCATGATGCATATTAGAAAAGACCAGAGAACTAACAACCTGTGTATATACCTAGCAAACATGGTTAGTCCCCCATATGTAAATTTGTCATCAATATCAAAAATAATCTTTAAGAGCAAGATTGCACTTTCAATCTCCCCCTTTTTTGGTAGTTGATGACAAACTACATATAGCACTTAACAAGTGAAATGCGATGCAAATATTTTTAGGAAGAACTCCCCCTTAAAGTATGCATAGGAATGAAATGATAACAAAATCATGCACATATGATGAGGTACACCATTACAATTAACATAGGCAATGATAGCAACGAATGAAGATAACCACATGAGATAGCATACTTAAGCCCATATAAGGTAGCATAACACATGACTAAGGATCATTACAATAATAATACAGAATCCAATAACTAGAGCTCACTAGACATAGGAGACTCACACTTATACTCCTAAGAATTACATCTCCTCCTTGGCAGCAAGTATCGAAAAAGAAAAAAACGTCCGAGAAAGTAGGAGGATCACTCAGCTTCCTCCTCATCATCATCACCATCACTCAGGTCAGCAGGTGCAAGGAAGAACTCCGGAAAATCAGTGTCAGAAGGAAAGTTGACCTCCGGAAGAGGAAGCCGATCAGGAATGGGCTCATCAGGCTCAACAGGACTGCCCGGGCGTGCACGGAGATGAGCCCTAAGTGCATTTGCCTCTGAGATACGGCGAAGCTCCTCAGTAGCAATATGAGTAGCATTGTAGCGGCAGGTATCAAATATAGCTTTATGGGACTTCCCAATAAAGCGAGCCAGGCGGTCAAAAGGCTTCACGAAAGGTTTAGTGTGGCGAGAAGAGATCTCAGCAGGCGGAGGAGCAGAGGCCTTCCCCCTGGAAGACTCATCACGCGGAGTCCATAAGGAGTGCGTGGAAGTCTTGACAATGGAACACGGATAAACCGAGTCGATGCGTCTCTGAATGAAGGGGGCATGAGGAAGTGTACGAACCTTCAGACCACTAGCCATGAGAATTTCATGCCATAGGAAATCTGCCATGTCAATGGGACGGTTGGGAGCCTTCCTCGAGTAGTACATCAAGTCAATGCTATAGGCCCGAACCATCCCACGATCCCCTTTCTTGGGAGCAATGGAGTTGAGGATACACCGAAACATCCATCGGTATTTGAGACGGAAGATGGAGATATCATTAAGCTCCTTGATTTGCTGCACCGTGGAGAGCTGAGAGGTAGGCATGGCGAGGCAAGCACATGCACTGATGGGCATGGCCTCAAACTTGGGATTCACCTCATGGATCCGGAAAAGAGAGGCCTCAGATCCGGGCATGCCTAAGGCAGTAGCAAAAGCCTCGAAGGAGACGATGAACTGAGAGTGGTGAGTCATCCAAGTGATAGAGCGATCCGGATGGAAGAAACACGTGGCATAGAATTGCCGAATGGCAGCCTCATTCCAATCACAGTGCAGAGACATAGCATGACGCAGCCCCATGCCATCAATCTTCTCCAACACACCTTCAAACTTGGTTGGATTCTTCTCAATGTAATCCAAGTTCACATAATGCTGAGGAGAAAAACCTAGATGAGCAATGACTGATTGATAGATGTCTTGTTGAACCAAAGTGCGAAAACGAGGATCAGTTGCATTCGCTGGGGCGTCAAATTGATTGACATCACTCCATAAAGTAGCATACTCAGAGGGGTCCATGGACTGATAGTTGACAACAGGACGACCACGGTTGGTGGGATTTGCCATGGACAAGACGAGGCCAGATGGTGCCGCAGACTTGGAGCTTGAGGCACCAGCTGCTTTTTTCTTCTTGGACTTAGTCGTGGAACGAACAGGCACGAGCTCCTCATCGTGGAGTTTGGCCTCGTAGTCAGGGTCATCCAGCCCGGCATAGGACGGACGTGCACGACCCGACGCCTTCTTGAGGGGACGAGCGTCTTCCTTGGAGTCCGTCGATGCATGATGACGCCCGGCTGCGCATACACATAACAGAAACAGAGCCGACTGAATATATGACCGAACCTTGATAGGGAAAAACAGAGATAGAAGAGAGAGGAGCAAGTGAGGTACCACGAGAGGGAGCCGTGGTCGTTGACTTGAAGCGCAGACCGCCGTGTCCATGTTCTACCACCATGGCGATTTTTGGGGACAAAAAGGCACTATACTGAAGAACCAATTGGCCCCGGGGAAAAATGGTGCGAGGAGGGGGTGGATCAAGGCGATGGCAAGGCGAGGTGGTGAGATCCGGCCAAATGGCCGGTCGGTCCGGCGGGGCAGCCCACGAGCCGTCGGCGGTGGGGGCGAGTGGATGGGGGTCGATGGGGGGGGGAGAACAGAGGAATAACCCTATACTCCCCCACGACCCGAAGGTTAACCGCTTAGGGCGAAGACCCACCCGGATGTCCGGGCGTAGCCCCGGATGATCCGGATAGATCCGAATGACCGAAAAGGAGCCCGGATGTCCGGGCATACACTTATAGCGAGGGGGATTACCCGGACGTCCGGATGGATATCCGGATGATCCGGCCAACTAGAGTGCTGATATCTTGAAATGGCGATGATGTATATGAGTATAGATATAGAAGTGTAAGAATTAGTTGTATCCTAATCAACACAGTACCCAACACAGAGCATAAACTCAAATGAACAACTGAGAAGTGTTTTAGTCTAAAGCCACCATGTTTTAGTATACATAACTTGAGATACCAAAGATTTGAACGTTGGACTCAAGATTACTACTCCATCATTTTAAAGTACTATGGACACAAAAAAAACATGTCATAGTGACTTTGAGAGTGTTGGTTTTATTTACGCATTACATAGGAAAGAGAAGATTCATGGATTGAAGTTCTCCCCCTAAATATATGCCTACATCAAGACAAGATAGGATGTTCATGCATGAATGAGTACTAGATTTCACATAATGTTGTCAAGCTCCAGGATACCAAGTTCACACCTAAGTTAACAAAACCTTGCTTCATCCAATGGCTTGGTGAAAATATCTGCAAGTTGCATATCTGTGCCAACATGAGCAATGTCAATATCACTCTTCTCCACATGATCTCTCAAGAAGTGGTACCTAATGTCAATGTGCTTGGTGCAGGTATGATCTTTGGGGTTCTCAGCAATATTAATGGCACTTTCATTATCACATAGAAGAGGCACATGTCTGTAGGTGATACCGTAATCCTTCAAAGTTTGCCTCATCCATAGTAACTGAGTTGCACAACTGGCGGTTGCAATATATTCAGCTTCGGCGATGGAGAGGGAAACACAATTTTGCTTCTTCGAGGACCAACTTACCAAGGAGTGTCCAAGAAATTGACATGCACCGGAGGTGGACTTACAATCCACTTTGTCTCCAGCCCAATCCGCATCAGTGTACCCAATGAGATCAAACTTAGCATCCTTGGGGTACCATAGACCCAACTTTGGGGTGTGAACAAGGTATCTAAGAATATGCTTAACCGCCTTATGGTGGCTTTCCCTAGGGGAAGCTTGAAATCTAGCACACATGCATACACTGAACATGATGTCTGGTCTAGATGCACAAAGATAAAGCAATGAACCAATCATAGAGCGGTATTTAGATGGGTCAAAGGGGATACCGTTTGAGTCCTCAGTGAGTACAATTTGGTTGGCATGGGTGTCTTACATGGGCTAGCCTCAGTCATGCCAAATTTTTCTAGGATATCCTTGAGGTATTTTGCTTGAGACAAGAAAATTCCTTCTTGAAATTGTTGAATTTGAAATCCGAGGAAGAACTTCAAATCCGCATTGAGTGACATTTCAAAATTCTTGGTCATTGATGCCGCAAATTTCTTGCATAAATGAATGTTAGGAGAACCAAAAATGATATCATCTACATAGATTTGGCATAAGATCAAATCACCTTTGTCCCTCTTAGTAAAAAGAGTGGGATTGATCACCCCTCTCACAAAGCCATCACCGAGTAAAAACTTCTTAAGATGATCATACCAAGCACGAGGTGCTTGTTTGAGGCCATACAAAGCCTTATGAAGTTTATACACATAGTCTTTGTGATCGGGGTCAACGAACCCAGGTGGTTGTGATACATATACTTCTTCTTGTAGAGGACCGTTAAGGAAAGCACTCTTGACATCCATTTGATGCAATGTAAAACCATTGAAAGTAGCATAAGCAAGTAAGATGCGAATGGATTCAAGACGAGCAATGGGGGCAAAGGTCTCACCAAAGTCCAAACCTTGAACTTGTGAGTACCCTTGTGCCACTAACCTTGCCTTGTTGCGAATGATTACACCATTCTCATCTTGTTTGTTCTTGAAAATCCACTTTGTTCCAATGACGCTGTGTTCCGTGGTTGGCCTCTTGACTAATGACCACACTTGATTGCGCTCAAAACTACTCAACTCTTCTTGCATAGCAGTGAGCTAATCGTTGTCTATGAATGCTTCTTGTACCTTGAGAGGCTCAACACTAGACACAAAAGAGAAGTGAGCACAAAATTTTGTCAATTGTTTACGTGTGACTCTACCTTCCGATATGCCGGTGAGGATTTTATCAACATCAACACGACCGGCCACACGAGGCATGATGGAGGTTAAGGTTTTGCGAGGTTCAACTTCATGTCCATCATCCACATCCTCAACATACGAATCATTAATGTGTGGTGGAAAATCTTCTTCTTCTTGCATTTGTTGAGGTTCATTTTCAATGATTGCACTTTCTTGTTCTTGCCCTTGAGGATGATCTTGTTCTTGATGATTAACAGGAAAAGGAACTTGATCATCATCTTGTACTTGGACTATGGGTATTGGTTGAATAATAGGGACTTGTGGTGGTATGGGTGTTGAAGTTGTTTGATGATGTGTGAGGCTTTCATCTTCTTCTTCATCATCATGAGGTTCTTGTTCCATTGGAAGAAGTGCACCAACACCCATGGTCAAAATATCTTGAGACGAATCTTCTTCACCTACATCACTTAGATCAACTTGCTCCCCATGGGAGCCATTAAACTCATCAAACACCACGTCACAAGTTTCTACAACACATCCATTGGATTTGTTGTAGACTCTATAGGTGTGAGAGTTTGATCCATAGCCAACAAATATACCCTCGGTTGTTTTGGATTGAAATTTTCCTAACCGTTCCTTTTTGTTGAGGATGAAACATTTGCACCCAAATACATGAAAGTACTTGACATTTGGCTTGTTCTCGGTTAGGAGCTCAGATGGAGTCTTTTCCAATATTTTGCGTAGGAAGAGTTGATTTGATGCATGACATGCGGTGTTGACAGCCTCGGCCCAAAAACTGTGTGGAGACTTGTATTCATCCAACATGGACCTTGCCATCTCCACAAGTGTACGATTCTTCCTTTCTGCAACACCATTTTGTTGAGGGGTGTATGGTGCGGAATATTGATGTTCAATCCCTTCATCACTAAGAAATCCTTCCAAGGTGTAATTCTTGAACTCGGAACCATTATCACTTCTTATTGCCATGATTTCTTTGTCAAACTTGCGTTGTGCTTGCTTGGCAAAATCAATGAAGGTGATCTTCGTCTCGTCTTTGGACTTGAGGAAAAACACCCATGTGTATCTTGAGTAATCATCCACAATGACAAGTCCATACTTTTTCCCACCAAGACTATCCCATGAAGGAGGCCCAAAAAGATCCACATGAATAAGCTCCAAAGGCCTTGAAGTAGACACAATATTCTTGGGTGGGTGCTTTGATTGATGTTGCTTCCTGGCTATGCATGCACTACACACACGATCTTTCTCAAAAGAGACATTTGGTAGTCCAAGGATGTGATTTCCCTTTAAGAGATCTTGAAGATTTCTCATGCCGACATGGGCTAGCCGGCGATGCCATAGCCACCCCTTGTCGGCCTTGGCCATTAGACAAGTTGCATGGAATGTGCTCCTTTTCGAGAAATCAACCGTGTAAAGGTTGCCATACAACTCTCCAACAAATGCCACTTCGAGAGTATCTCTCTTAAATACTTTCACATCCGTTAGTCCAAATAGTGTATCATAGCCAACAGAAGCCAATTGGCGAACATAAAACAAATGATATTTGAGGGATTGGACAAGTATGACATTTGCAAGAGACATGTCATTTGTGATAGCCACCTTACCCAAACCGAGTACCTGTCCTTTTGATCCTCCACCAAACATAATGCTCATAAATGGTTGAATAGCTTCCATGAAGTCATAGAGCAATTTGCTATCTCCGGTCATATGATTTGTACATCCACTATCAATCACCCATTTTAGTCCACCGGAGAAGGCAACCTACACATAATTATTTCTTGGTTAGAGGCACCCATTTTGCAATGGGACCTCTCAAGTTAGTCACAAGGGTCTTAGGAACCCAAATAGCATAAAACCGAAATGCATTTCGAGGACCAACAAACTTTGCATAAACTTCTCCATCCTTAGTCTTACGAAGAACATAGGATGGAGGCATGAACTCTTTTGGCTTGTTGACAGTGGGCATGCCCCTTGTGGCCTTCCCACAATCAACCTTACCCTTCTCCTTGTGCCCTTCTCGTACAAAAGTTTCTTTTAGAGAGGTGGTGCACTTTTGAGAGGATGTCTTCTTCTTGCTTGTGCTCGGGTCAAACCCGAGTCCCTCTTTGGCAAACACTTCATTGTGTTGGCTCAACACCTCATTGAGGTTCTTTTGCCCTTGAGCACATGCCATGAGCCCTTTCTTGATTTGAGCTTTGAGAAAGTGATTCTCCTCAAGAATAGATGCTAGATCACTACTAGAGTTAGTAGTACAAGCATCAACATTAATAATAGGAGAAGAGTAAGCCTTGGCTAGAGTTTCAAGATAAGTAAGCTTGAGTGTATCAAAACTCTTTGTAAGAAGGATGATCTCTTCTTCCTTGGTCTTGAGGGACATGGATAGAAGCTCACAATCCTTAGAGAGAGAAGCATTAGACTTTACAATCTTACTTTTATCATTCATCAACTCTTCGCAAGAGTCGATAGCCTTTTTCAAGGAGGCAAGATCTCTAGTATGAACATCAATGTTTGCACCAATTTTTAAGCATAGTTCATCATCGCGTGCTTCCTCATATTGGACTTTCCGCTCAAGGACTTCATGTTTTTCCTTTTCCTCGATGACGAGGGTTTCGAGTTCCTTAATGGACGAACTCGAAGATCTTCGCGTGGAGAGGTCAAATCCGGGAAAATTCGGAGAAATTTGTGGATGGAAATTAGGGAAAAGTGGATGGAAAGCTAGATCGACCTGCAACACACGAAATCCGCGGATCAAATCCAACAAAACTTCATCACACCAACAAATCACAAAAAAAATTGGGGCTATTTTTGTGGGAAAATTTTCGAATTAGGGACAAAATCAACAAAAGAAGGCTAGAAACACAATGGGGAGGCTCCGAAATCGTGATTAACATGGCTCATGATACCAAGATGATTTAGGGTGGAACCCTAGATGGCCGATGTTTCACGAAAGGAGCGGATCCCGCGAAGAACACGAAGAACACGAGGGGAAACACGAGAGAATCACTCAAACCAACAATAACGATCACGCATGTGCTAGATCCTCGAAACACAAAGAGATACACGATCCAAATCCAACAAAGGACGATACAAGAGGTAACCGGTTCTTCTCCGTAAGGAGGTCTTGAATCCACGAGTGATGAGGACATCAATACTATTGTTACACCCACAACCCCTGCTGCTATACACACTGGACCGATTACTAGAGCTCGCGCACGCCAATTGAATTATCAGGTACTTTCGTTTCTTGGTAACGGTTCTAATGTTCATGAGAATATGATGCTGCCTAAATTGGATACATTTGTTTTGCTTACAAATGAAGGGCCTAGCTTGGACAAGAAAGATGAACCTTGGAGCAAGTTCAAGCATGGAGATGATGGCATGCGCAAGGGGAACAAGCACAGAGTTACAAGTGATGATTCCAGGACTTTGAAGCCACCATAATGAGTGCATGAAGCATGGGACGAAATATACAAGATGCCACTTCATAAATTTCGTCCCGAGGCTATTTTAGGTCCTGCGTCACCTTATTATTGGGCCAGGCCCATGTATTTTCGAAGTACTTAAGTATAGGCTGTTTATAGAGTCCGTATGTGTGGGGAAACAAGAGTTAGGGTTGGTTTCGGACCCCTCCACCAAGGGCCACGAAATTCCCCCTCTCTCCTCCATATATACAGCCCTTAGGGCATCGTTTAGGCTTTGGGTTTTGTTTAGATTAAAAGTTCGCCATAGCTGCAACTTCTCGTACTTTGTTTGTGTCCAACGACCAGACCAAGACGTCACAGAACCCCACCTTGATCAATAAAGTTTTCATCTTATATTCGCAATATCCAGATTGCAATCTCAGTTTCTTGCTTGTTCTTCGTTTGCTCGCAGGAAACAGGCCCTCGTGGTCAGGTTGATCGTGCTCCGGCGTGGTCAATAACCCCTCGGAAGTTGGTTTAGCGATTGCTAAGGCGCGACGTCTCGCACGTTTGTAGTCGGATCGTCAAGGTCGACTCCCACAGAAAACGATAGCCATCATCTCATCGAAACATCGGGACACCTTTGCCTCTATCAAGTGGTATCAGATTTCCAGGTTGCTCGGTGAGATTTTACAGTTTTTTCATAGATTAGACCGAGTCTGTTCTTCATACCTACAGTCCACGAAAAAGCCACAAAAAAAATTAGGGTTAGTTCATCATATCCGAACCAATCTGAGCCTTTGCATAATCTTTTTAGGGTTTTTGCTTTGTTGAATTTGCGGTTGCATCGTCGTGTCAAGTTGCTGGTCTTAGAGTCTAGTTTTTTAGAGTTTCGAGTTCTGGTCATAAGTTGTCACGCCGCCGCCGCACCATCATCATCGCCCATCTACCACCATTGCTTATCCGCCACCGCTCTGAATCCGTATCCATATACCACCACCAATCCGTATCCATATACCACCACCAATCTGTATCCATATACCACCACCGCTACCATATACCACCACGGCTGCCATATACCACAACCATATATCCACCACCAATCCGAGTTCTTCTCATATTAGGTTTGTTCTTGAGATCAATCTAAATTCCGATTCGTGTTTCCTTGCCTGCGTAGGTCTCGAAAAAAAGAGTCTGGAGACCCCCGGGCAGTTTTTAGGCCAAAATTTTCACGGGCAAAAATATTTTTTCCCTATCCTGTTTTTAGGCTTTTCTAAGTCTTTTGAGCCACGTGCCATCATAGTGATTTTTTGTCGCACTTTTTCGTCGTCGCTGCCCTAATTTCCGAAAAAAAATTGAAATTTTTTTCGTGCCCATCCTATCAGTTTGACGAGGGAAGTGTTTTGAGACACTCGCCATTATAGTGATTTTTCGCAAAAAAAAGAGCGAAAAAAAGGAGCGCAAAAAAAAGAGTGAAAAAAAGAGAGTTCCAGAGTGTGCTTTTCCCTTATTTATGTGCAGCGCCGTGATTTTGTTAGTGTTCTAGGCTCGCGTCTCTAGCACGGTCTAGCCTAGGACCAGCACAGTACCGTCGTTGAGCGTTTATTCAACTTTGCATCTCTGAATTGATTATTGCTGACCCTTTTTGCTACCATACTATAAGCCTTCCCAGCTCCACATACATCTACATCGTGCGTTTGACTCTCCCTGGCAATCGCTCTATCCAAGCTTTTGAGAGTTTTGACTACAACGGTTGCCGATCACCGCCTGCTGCTGGGTAAGAACTGGTAAGAATTTGAGATTTGCTTGACGGATTTGTGACACCCGCCACCACCACCACTTGTTAGTAGTCTGTAGGATCATATTCTTGTGTGTTTCTATTGCTGCTAACCATGCCAGGATCACAAGCCGACGAGACTGACTGGGAGAACTTGACGAACAAGGAGCTTCATGATAAGTTTCAGCAAATGATGAGTGGACAGGTGCAAGATGTGCTAAACAGATTTGAAGAGGCCATGGAGAAGATAGATGACATGGAGAATACGTTTGAAACAAAGCTCGATAACATGTTTAATGAATTGCTCACGCGTCTTCCACCACCACCACTGGCTGCTCCTAACGCACCTCTACAACAACAACAACAATGACTACCTACACATCGTGAAACAACCCTCCGCCGAGCGAGCCGTCTCCCTCTTGCACCTGGCCAAACTGTTGGTGCTGCTGTTGCTACTTCTGTGGCTCCTGCTGCTGATGCGGAGGAGGATGATTTTGCTGGCGATTACGAGGATGAGGTTGATCAAAATCAAAACTACGTGCCACCACCAGCACAGCAACCACCAGGTCATCCACATGCAAATAATGGCAATGGTAGGGCTCACCCTCAGGTACGAGATCATGACCATCTCCCTAAATTAAAATTGAATATTCCACCATTTGAGGGTAGATATGTTCCTGATATATATCTTACTTGGGAGTTAGAAACTGAACAACGATTTACATGTTTACAATATCCCGAGGAGAGACGTGTTCCTGCTGCTGTTTGTGCATTCACTAGTTTTGCATGTGTTTGGTGGTCTGAGCATTGTAGATTATATCCTATTCCTGCTACTTGGGCTGCTTTGGAAACTGCTATGCGTACTCGTTGGGTTCCACCATATTATCAACGTGAATTACTTCAAAAATTGCAGCGCTTAAGACAGGGAAAAAATTCTGTAGAAGAATATTATCAGGAATTACAAACTGGCATGATTAGATGTGGTATTGTTGAGGAGAATGAAGCTATGCTTGCACGTTTTATGGGTGGATTAAATAGAGAGATTCAGACAATTCTAGAGTATAAGGAGTATACTAATATCACTCGTTTATTCCATCTTGCTTGTAAAGCTGAACGTGAAGTGCAGGATCGACAGGCATTGGCGCGGACTAACTTTTCTGCAGGTCGACCTTCATCATGGACACCACGTGCATCATCTACTTCCACACGTTCTGCTACACCGGCGCCTCCGTCGGCTGCCACCTCCAACCGTGATACAATAAAGCAGGCACAATCACCACTATCTGCCAAGAGCACACCTTCTGGGCCTGCAAAGAGCTCTTCTTCATCCATGGCATCAATAGGGCAAACACATGATATTATTTGTCGATGTTGCAAGGGTGGAGGTCATTATGCGAGAGAATGCCCATCTAAGCGTGTGATGATTGTTACTGAGGATGGTGGGTATGAGTCCGCTAGTGACTATGATGAGGAGACTTTGGCTCTTATTACACGTGACAAACACGATGGAGACGATTCTGATCATGAGACGCAATACATGGCTCCTGAAGATGCTGACAGGTATGAATGTTTAGTTGCTCAACGTGCTTTGAGTGTGCAGGTTACACAAGCTAAGCAAAATCAGAGGCATAATTTGTTCCATACAAAGAGAGTTGTGAAGGAACATTCTGTTCGCGTGATCATAGATGGAGGGAGTTGAAACAACTTGGCTAGCATGGAGATGGTGGAGAAGCTATCTCTCACCGCAAGACCACATCCACATCCTTACTACATCCAATGGTTCAACAACAGCGGCAAGGTTAAGGTAACACGTACTGTTCGTGTGCATTTTAGTATCTCTACATATGCTGATTATGTTGATTGTGATGTGGTACCTATGCAAGCATGTTCCTTATTACTTGGTAGACCATGGCAATTTGATAAAAATTCTATTCACCATGGTAGAAA
Organism: Triticum aestivum; assembly: GCF_018294505.1. Classification (NCBI taxonomy): domain Eukaryota; kingdom Viridiplantae; phylum Streptophyta; class Magnoliopsida; order Poales; family Poaceae; genus Triticum; species Triticum aestivum. Next base: position 298,220,093 of record NC_057806.1, on the reverse strand, counting down.
CAATCAGTATACTCTTGTTCATAAGGATAAAAATATTACTTTGCTTCCTATGACTCCTGATTCCATTTTGAAAGATGATATTAATAGAGCTAATAAAGCAAAATAGGAGAAAAATAAGAGTGAAAATCAGATTGTGGCAAAAGAATTTGAGCAACAAATGCAGCCTAATAATAATAAACAATCTAGTGTTGCTTCTGAAATTAAATTGAAAAGTGCATGTTTACTTGCCACCAAATCTGATATTGATGATCTAGATTTTAGCAAATTTGTTTGCTATGCTTTTGTGTGCAAAGAGGCATTATTTTCATTCGAGGACGTGCCTTCCTCTTTGCCTCCTGCTGTCACTAACATTTTGCAGGAGTTCGCTGACGTCTTTCCACAAGACCTGCTACCGGCATTACCACCTATTCGAGGGATTGAGCATCAAATTGACTTAATTCCCGCTGCATCATTACCCAACCATGCACCATACCGTACCAATCCAGAGGAGACGAAGGAGATTATGCGTCAAGTACAAGAACTGCTCGACAAAGGTTATATACGCGAATCCCTTAGTCCTTGTGCTGTTCCTATCATTTTAGTGCCGAAAAAGGATGGTACGTCGCGTATGTGCGTTGATTATAGAGGCATTAATAATATTACTATTCGTTATCGTCATCCTATTCCTAGGCTAGATGATATGCTTGATGAATTGAGTCGCTCTACAATATTATCCAAAGTTGATTTGCGTAGTGGATACCATCAAATTCGTATGAAATTGGGAGATGAATGGAAAACAGCATTTAAAACTAAGTTTGGATTATATGAGTGGTTAGTCATGCCTTTTGGGTTAACTAATGCACCTAGTACTTTCATGAGGTTAATGAACGAAGTTTTACGTGCTTTCATTGGACGATTTGTGGTAGTTTACTTTGATGACATATTGATTTATAACAAATCTTTGGAGGAATATTTGGAACATTTACGTGCTGTTTTTATTGCTCTACGTGATGCACGTTTGTTTGATAACCTTGGAAAGTGCACCTTTTGCACCGACCGAGTATCTTTTCTTGGCTATGTTGTTACTCCACAGGGAATTGAAGTTGATAAAGCCAAGATTGAAGCTATTGAGAGTTGGCGGCATCCCAAAACGGTCACACAAGTGAGGAGTTTCCTTGGCCTCGCTGGTTTCTATAGGCGTTTTGTGAGAGATTTCAGCACCATTGCTGCACCTCTCAACGAGCTTACAAAGAAGGATGTGGCTTTTGTTTGGGGTACCGCACAGGAAGAAGCCTTCACGGTATTGAAAGATAAGTTGACACATGCTCCTTTACTCCAACTTCCTAATTTCAATAAGACTTTTGAGCTTGAATGTGATGCTAGTGGAATTGGATCAGGAGGTGTGTTATTACAAGATGGAAAACCTGTTGCATACTTTTCTGAAAAATTGAGTGGGCCTAGTCTAAACTATTCTACTTATGATAAAGAATTATATGCTCTTGTTCGGACCTTAGAAACATGGCAACATTATTTATGGCCCAAGGAATTTGTTATACATTCTGATCATGAATCTTTGAAACACATTAAAAGTCAAGCAAAACTGAACCGTAGACATGCTAAATGGGTTGAATTCATTGAGACTTTCCCTTATGTCATTAAACACAAGAAGGGTAAAGAAAATGTTATTGCTGATGCCTTGTCTCGTCGTTATACTATGCTTTCACAACTTGACTTTAAAATATTTGGTTTGGAGACCATCAAAGACCAATATGTTCATGATGCTGAATTTAAAGATGTATTGCAGAATTGTAAGGAAGGGGGAACTTGGAACAAGTTCGTTCTTAACGATGGATTTGTGTTTCGTGCTAACAAGCTATGCATTCCAGCTAGCTCCGTTCGTCTTTTGTTGTTGCAGGAGGCGCATGGAGGAGGATTAATGGGACACTTTGGCGTCAAGAAGACGGAGGATATACTTGCTACACATTTCTTTTGGCCAAAGATGAGACGAGATGTTGAGCGTTTTGTTGCTCGCTGCACTACATGTCAAAGAGCTAAGTCACGACTCAATCCTCATGGTTTATATATGCCTTTGCCTGTACCTAGTGTTCCTTGGGAGGATATATCTATGGACTTTGTTTTAGGTTTACCTCGAACAAATAAGGGGAGGGATAGCATATTTTTTGTCGTGGATAGGTTCTAAAAAATGGCACACTTTATACCATGTCATAAAAGCGATGATGCTGTTAATGTTGCTGATTTGTTCTTTCGTGAAATTATTCGCTTACATGGTGTGCCCAATACTATTGTTTTAGATCATGATACTAAATTTCTTAGCCACTTTTGGAGATGTTTATGGGCTAAGTTGGGGACTAAGCTGCTTTTTAGTACTACTTGTCACCCCCAAACTGATGGACAAACTGAAGTAGTCAATAGAACATTGTCTACTATGCTTAGGGCTGTTTTGAAGAATAACAAGAAAATGTGGGAAGAATGCTTGCCTCATATTGAATTTGCTTATAATCGTTCATTGCATTCTACTACTAAGATGTGCCCTTTTGAAATTGTGTATGGTTTCCTACCTCGTGCACCTATTGATTTGTTGCCTCTTCCATCTTCGGAGAAGGTTAATTTTGATGCTAAAGAACATGCTGAATTTATTTTAAAAATGCATGAGTTAACTAAGGAAAACATTGAGCGTATGAATGCTAAATATAAACTTGCTGGAGATAAGGGTAGAAAACATGTTGTGTTTGCACCTGGAGATCTTGTTTGGTTACATTTGCGTAAGGATAGATTTCCTAATTTGCGCAAATCAAAGCTAATGCCACGTGCTGATGGTCCTTTTAAGGTGTTAGAGAAAATAAATGATAATGCATATAAACTTGAGCTGCCTGCAGATTTTGGGGTTAGTCCCACTTTTAACATTGCAGATTTGAAGCCTTATTTGGGTGAGGACGATGAACTTTCGTCGAGGACGACTTCATTTCAAGAAGGGGAGGATGATGAGGACATCAATACCATTGTTACACCCACAGCCCCTACTGATATACACACTGGACCGATTACTAGAGCTCGCGCACGCCAATTGAATTATCAGGTACTTACGTTTCTTGGTAACGATTCTAATGTTCATGAGAATATGATGCTGCCTAAATTGGATACATTTGTTTTGCTTACAAATGAAGGGCCTAGCTTGGACAAGAAAGATGAACCTTGGAGCAAGTTCAAGCATGGAGATGATGGCATGCGCAAGGGGAACAAGAACGGAGTTACAAGTGATGATTCCAGGACTTTGAAGCCACCATAATGAGTGCATGAAGCACGGGACGAAATATACAAGATGCCACTTCATAAATTTCGTCCCGAGGCTATTTTAGGTGCTGTGTCACCTTATTATTGGGCCAGGCCCATGTATTTTCGAAGTACTTAAGTATAGGCTGTTTTTAGAGTCCGTATGTGTGGGGAAACAAGAGTTAGGGTTGGTTTCGGACCCCTCCACCAAGGGCCACGAAATTCCCCCTCTCTCCTCCATATATACAGCCCTTAGGGCATCGTTTAGGCTTTGGGTTTTGTTTAGATTAAAAGTTCTCCATAGCTGCAACTTCTCGTACTTCGTTTGTGTCCAACGACCAGACCAAGACGTCACAGAACCCCACCTTGATCAATAAAGTTTTCATCTTATATTCGCAATATCCAGATTGCAATCTCAGTTTCTTGCTTGTTCTTCGTTTGCTCGCAGGAAACAGGCCCTCGTGGTCAGGTTGATCATGCTCCGGCGTGGTCAATAACCCCTCGGAAGTTGGTTTAGCGATTGCTAAGGCGCGACGTCTCGCACGTTCGTAGTCGGATCGTCAAGGTCGACTCCCACAAAAAACGATAGCCATCATCTCATTGAAACATCGGGACACCTTTGCCTCTATCAATGAGGGGATCTTCCCGTGAGGGGTCTTGAATCCAAGGTGGATCTTCTCCGTAGAGGCTGCGGTCTCTCTCGTGGAGTAGATTCGATATGGATGAGCAAAGCTCTATCTCTAATGAGCTACTACTTTGCTAACCCTAACTAGAAGGAGGTGGAGGAGTATATATAGTTCTAGCCCACGAAGGGGTAAGTGAGAGGGGGATACATGGGACCTTGGCCCGTTCACTGTGTGTAGACAGGTGCCGGATGTCCGGGCTGGGGGCCGGATGTCCGGCGGCTCATGAGGAGCCGGATGTCCGGGCCTCGGGCCGGATGTTCGGGCTGGATATCCGGGCAGGTGCCAGATGTCCGGGCAGGCGCCGGATGTCCAGCCAATCGCGGGGCGCCGGATGTCCGGGGGTCGGCCGGATGTCCGGCCGCTGTAGAGTCACCTGGCGTCCATCTGTCTCTGGTCTTCTTTTGTTTGGTGGCGCCGGATGTCCGGGCTCCTACCGGATGTCCGGCCGCTGTAGCTCCGCGGCGACTCCACTTGAGGCACTTCTTGATCTGCTTCCGTGTGGACTTGTCCTATGCTTCGAGCATCTCCATGGTTGTCTCCTCGGTTCCTAAGCACATGTAGTGTCTTTGCATGAGGTAGCAACCATGTCTCACACGAATGGAAAGGGAAGCATTTAGGAGCGGGTTCGCCTTGTGTCCAATGGCGTATGCTTGAGGTCTCGTCTTATGTCCACTTGGGGCTTGGGGAGTAGTCATAATGTACATGGGGATGATCGTAGGATGCTCCGCATCATGAGCTTTCCTTCCGGAACACATAGTTATCTGAAGCTCGGCCTTCCTTAACAGAATCCAGAGTTGTCCACTAGTCCGACAATGAGAGATAGGCCAGCAGGCCGAGGACCCCCCCTATCCAAGACTCCCTCAGTAGCCCCGAACTAGTCTTCGGAGCCGAAGTGTATAAGAGTTATCGTCTTTGTAGACTAGTGATGTCTGCTTGAACTACGTCGGTATTTCCCCAAAGAGGAAGGGATGATGCAGCACAGCGACGGTAGGTATTTCACTCAGTGATGAGACCAAGGTTATCAAACTAGTAGGAGAACCACGCAACACCATGTAAACGACACTTGCATACAAAAACCAAATACTCGCATCCCGATGTATTAAAGGGGTTGTCAATCCCTTTCGGGTAACAACGCCAAAAATTGGCAAGTAGACGGGATAAAAATATGATAGATTGGATAAATAGATCTTACGGGAACACGAGATAAAATAAATAACAATAAATTGCAGAAAGGTATTTTTGTGTTTTTGGAAATATAGATATGAAAATAAAAGCAAATAAAAATAGATCTACCTTTATTTGCTTTTATTTTTATTTGATTTTATTTTCATATCACTAGTGGCTTCTCTCGAGAAAAATAGCATACGGTGGGTAAACAAGTACTGTTGGAAAATTGATAGAACTTCAAATAATCATGATGATATCCAGGCAGTGATCATTATATAGTCATCACGTCCAAGATTAGTAGACCGACTCCTGCCTGCATCTACTACTATTACTCCACACATCGACCGCTATCCAGCATGCATCTAGTGTATTAAGTTCATGGAGAAACAGAGTAATGCAATAAGAACGATGACATGATGTAGACAAGATCTATTTATGCAGAAATAGACCCCATCTTGTTATCCTTAATAGCAACGATACATACATGTCGGTTCCCCTTCTATCACTAGGATCAAGCACCGTAAGATCGAACCCATCACAAAGCACCTCTTGCCATTGAAAGATAAATAGATCAAGTTGGCCAAACAAAACACAAATATTGGAGAAGAAATACGAGGCTATAAGCAATCATGCATATAAGAGATCAAAGATGACTCAAATAACTTTCATGGATAAAAACATAGATTTGATCATAAACTCAAAGTTCATCGAATCCCAACAAGCACACCGCAAAAAGAGTTACATCAAATAGATCTCCAAGAGACCATTGTATTGAGAATCAAAAGAGAGAGAGGAAGCCATCTAGTTACTAACTACGGACCCGTAGGTCTACAATGAACTACTCACGCATCACCAGAGATGCACCAATGAGGATGGTGAACCCCTCCGTGATGGTGTCTAGATTGGATCTGGTGGTTCTGGAACTTGCGGCGGCTGGAGTTGATTTTCGTCAACTCCCCTAGGGTTTCTGGAATATTGGGGTATTTATAGAGCAAGGAGGCGGTGCAGGAGGCCACCGAGGTGGGCACAACCCACCTAGGCGCGCCCGAGCCCCCAGGCGCCCCCTGGTGGGTTGTGCTCCCTCGACGCACCCCTCGGGTACTTTCTTGGGCCATCTCGTGTCTTCTAGTCCATAAAAAATCCAGAAAAAATTTTGCTGCGTTTGGACTCCGTTTGGTATTGATTTCCTGCGATGTAAAAAACAAGCAGGAAACAACAACTGGCACTGGGCACTATGTCAATAGGTTAGTACCAAAAAATGATATAAAATGATTATAAAATAATTGTAAAACATCCTAGAATGATAATATAACAGCATGGAACAATAAAAAAATATAGATACGTTGGAGACGTATTAGCATCCCCAAGCTTAATTCCTACTCGTCCTCGAGTAGGTAAATGGTAAAAATAGAATTTTTGATGTGGAATGCTGCCTAACATGTTCATCACATAATCTTTTCTTTGTAGCATGGAAATTTGGACTTTTATATGGTTCAGAGCAATATTCTAGTTTTGACATGAGAACTTTAATACTCAAGCATATCAACAAGCAACCATGTCTTACAAAATATCAACGCTAAAATAAGTTATCCCTAGCCCATTATGCTCAATCATTGATCCATTCATGAAACACACTCGCATATTAGCTACACCCAATGCTCAAGTACGATCCTAGTGCCCCTTAGTTGGTCCTTTATAAGAGAATATGGAGACTCAAGTAAAAATAAAAATTGCATAAAGTAAAAGAAAGACCCTTCGCGGAGGGAAGTAGGGATTTCTAGAGGTGCCAGAGCTCAAAGCGAAAAAGATAGAGATAAAACATTTTCCTGTCAATGAAAACGATCGAGTAGTTCCCAATACTTTCCATGCTAGATATATCATAGGCGGTTCCCAAATAGAAAATAAAGTTTATTCCTTTTTCAACCATACTTTCGCTTTCCATGGCTAGCCGTATCCACGGGTGCCTTCCATACCAACACTTTCCAGGGAATTTATTATTTGACAACATAAAGTAAATTCATTTTTCATTTCGGGACTAGGCATCCCTAATATCTTTGCCGTACTATCATGCAATGACAAGTGAATAAACACTCATCTTGAGAATAACATATCTAGCATGGAAATATATCAACCACCCCCCTACCGTTTCATGAGCGGTACGAGCACACAAAAGAGAAATTTATTTAAAAAATTAAAGATGGCACATACAAATTTTCTTAGAACGGCAAAAGAATACCGCATATAGGTAGGTATAATGGACTCATGTGGCAAAACTGGTTTAAAGGATTTTGGATGCACAAGTAGTGATCATACTTAGTGCAAATGAAGGCTAGCAAAATATTGAGAAGCATCCAACCGAGAAACAAAAAATCTCATAAGCAAGCATTAAGCATAACTAACACCGAATAATGCACCACTAGTAGGATATGATTTCATTGCATAACTATTGACTTTCATGCTTGCATATGGAATCACAAACCTTAACAGCAATATTTTTACTAAAGCATAATTACTCATCAACATGACTCACATATGACTATCATCATATCTCAAAACTATTACAAAGAATCAAGTTTATTTTGTCCAATGATCTTCATGAAAGTTTTTATTATGTCCTCCTTGGATGTCTATCACTTTGGAACTAGTTTCATATGTTGCTTTTAATAAGCTCAAACAAATATAAGTGAAGATCATGAGCATCATATTTCTTTCTCTCAAAATAATTTAAGTGAAGCAAGAGAGAATTTCTTAATTTTTTTTACTAACTCTCAAATAAATTTAAATGAAGCATGAGAGCATTTCTTCAAAAATACTAAAGAACACCATGCTCAAAAAGATATAAGTGAAGCACTAGAGGAATTCCATAGCTCATAAAGATTTAAGTGAAGCATAGAGAGCAATTCTAACAAGTCATAGCATAATTTTGGCTCTCTCAAATAGGTGTGTCCAGCAAGGATTCAAGACTTCAAATAAAAATCAAAACAAGCAAAGACTCATATCATACAATATGCTCCAAGCAAAACTCATAATATATGTGACAAAAAAATATAGTTCCAAGTAAAATACTGATGGTCGTTAGAAGAAAGAGGGGATGCCACTCAGGGGCATCACCAAGCTTAGTTGCTTGATACTTCTTCAATATTATCTTGGAGTGCCATGGGCATCCCCAAGCTTAGCCTTTTTCTAATCCTTATTCCTTCATCCATCGCGATCTCACCCAAAACTTGAAAACTTCAATCGCACAGAGCTCAACAAAACCTTCGTGAGATCCGTTAGTATAAGAAAGCAAATCACTACTATAAGTACTATTGCAAACCCATTCATATTTTATTTTTGCATTATATCTACTATGTTCAAACTTTTCCATGGCAAAAACTCTTCAAATAAAACCATAGAATCATCAAAACAAGCACACAATGCAAAGAAAACATAATCTAGCAAAAACAGAACAATCTGCAGCAATCTGGATATTTCTAATACTTCTGTAACTCCAAAAATTCTGAAAAATTAGGACAATGTGAGAAATTTGTATATTAATCTCCTGTAAAAATTCAGAATTTTTTGTCGCTTATGTGATTTTTAAAAATTGTTGTTATGGACACAAAAGTTTTTATTTTTCAGCAAGATCTAATCAACTATCACCCAACATGATCCCAAAGGCTTTGCTTGGCACAAATACTAATTTAAGCCACAAAAACACATCTAAACAGAGGCATAATTGGGTATTTTATTGAAAACAGCAAGAAAACCAAAAAGCAAAAAGATACAAGTTGGGTTACCTCCCAACAAGCGCTATCGTTTTACGCCCTTAGCTAGGCATAACGCAAAGGATCTATGTTTTGTTATCCATGTTTCCCAACTGTTCAATAACACAATTAGATTTCCTTGAAGATTTAGCAAGTAAAATGGCAAATCTCCTAGGCATAATATTGAGGAATTCATCCTTATCAATGGGATCTCTTACAACTTCAGCAAAATCTGAGTGAATACTAATCATTTTAAGATCTCCTTTATTATTACTAGAAGTTGCACCCTTGTTTTAGTAACTTGAGTAGTCCTGCCGATTTTTACGTGAGTTTTTCGATAGTTTTAGCGGAAGCAAAAGCCATGCTTAGATTACTAAAGATTTCTTCCAGTTTATCAATCCGAGGTGGGCTTTCTTCAATTCTTTCATGAATTACAGTCCCCTTTTCTTTTAATAACTTAAAAACTTCTCCCGCTTTTGACCCAAATTTATTAGCAAAATTATGCATGTTTTTATCCAAGTTTTCAATATGTTCTTCGGTAAGCATTTTCTTTTCAATAGCATCTAGTCTTTCCATAATATGCTCGAGAGTTGAAGTTGTTTCGTTAACCAAAAGAGGTGGTGACCCCACAAGATTTCCCATAGCATTAAAAGCATCTAGAGAAGGACACATCAAGAAATTACCACCGGTAATCGTATCAAGGACGAATTTATACCAAGTGGTTATGCCCACATAAAAACAACAAAGAAGAACAATGGTAGATTGCTTGCGAATAGATCTATTATGAGCATTATAAATCCTGTACCAAGCATATTTTAGATTCTCCCCTCCCCTTTGATTGAAATTAAGAAATTCGTTCTCGGGGGTGCACGCAATAGAGGAAGAACTATCCATAACGACAAAAGATGAAAAACAAAATAGCACACAAAACAAATCTGACAAGAAAACGACGAACAAAAAAGAGGGCGAATAAAACAACAAATTTTTGTGAAGTGGGGGAGAGGAAAACTAGAGGCAAATGGAAAATAATGTAAATTACAAGGAGATGAGATTTGTGATTAGGAACCTGGTAGATGTTGATGATGTCTCCCCGGCAACGGCGCTAGAAATTCTTTTTGATGTCTGCTTGAACTACGTCGGTATTTCCCCAGAGAGGAAGGGATGATGCAGCACAACGACGGTAGGTATTTCCCTCAGTGATGAGACCAAGGTTATCGAACCGGTAGGAGAACCACGCAACACCACTTAGATGGCACCTGCACACAAATAACAAATACTCGCAACCCGACGTATTAAAGGGGTTGTCAATCCATTTCCGGTAACAGCGCTAGAAATTGGCAAGTAGACGGGATACAAATATGATATATTGGATAAATAGATCTCGCGAGAACACGAGATAAAATAAATAACAATAAATTGCAGTAAGATATTTTTGTGTTTTTGGAAATATAGATCTAAAAATAAAAGCAAATAAAAATAGATCGCGAAGGCAAATATAATAAAGAAGAGACCAGGGCCCATAGATTTTACTAGTGGATTTCTCTCGAGAAAAATAGCATACGATGGGTAAACAATTACTGTTGGGCAATTGATAGAACTTCAAATAATCATGATAATATCCAGGCAATGATCATTATATAGGCATCACGTCCAAGATTAGTAGACCGACTCCTGCCTGCATCTACTACTATTACTCCACACATCGACCGCTATCCAGCATGCATCTAGTGTATTAAGTTCATGGAGAAACAGAGTAATGCAATAAGAACGATGACATGATGTAGACAAGATCTATTTATGCAGAAATAGACCCCATCTTGTTATCCTTAATAGCAACGATACATACATGTCGGTTCCCCTTCTATCACTAGGATCAAGCACCGTAAGATCGAACCCATCACAAAGCACCTCTTGCCATTGCAAGATAAATAGATCAAGTTGGCCAAACAAAACACAAATATTGGAGAAGAAATACGAGGCTATACGCAATCATGCATATAAGAGATCAAAGATGACTCAAATAACTTTCATGGATAAAAACATAGATTTGATCATAAACTCAAAGTTCATCGGATCCCAACAAGCACACCGCAAAAAGAGTTACATCAAATAGATCTCCAAGAGACCATTGTACTGAGAATCAAAAGAGAGAGAGGAAGCCATCTAGTTACTAACTACGGACCCATAGGTCTACAATGAACTACTCACGCATCATCGAAGAGGCACCAATGAGATTGGATCTGGTGGTTCTGGAACTTGCGGCGGCTGGAATTGATTTTCGTCGACTCCCCTAGGGTTTTTGGAATACTGGGGTATTTATAGAGCAAAGAGGAAGTGCGGGAGGCTATCAAGGTGGGCACAACCCACCTGGGCGCGCCCTGGTGGGTTTTGCTCCCCTCGGAGCACCCCTCAGGTAGTTTCTTGGCCCATCTGGTGTTTTTAGTCCAGAAAAAATCCACAAAAAGTTTCGCTGCATTTGGACTCCATTTGGTATTGATTTCCCGTGATGTAAAAAAAGCAGAAAACAACAACTAGCACTGGGCACTATGTCAATAGGTTAGTACGAAAAATGATATAAAATGATTGTAAAACATCCAAGAATGATAATATAACAACATGGAACAATAAAAAATTATAGATACGTTGGAGACGTATCAACCAGTTCCTTCCGTCATAGGTTATCTGAACAGTCTTTGGTCATGCACCTGCTAAGCGACGTCACATGCTCCAAAATGCTTACGTAACTTAGTCCTAAAGGCCAATCGCCCCAATGTGAACAATGCCCTTGCCTGACAACTTTTGGCGAAAGGGCACAACCAGTCACATGCACCGACCAGTTATGAGAACTTGATACACGACCCGAGGCGGTTGCTCCATTGGCACTGTTGGAAATATGCCCTAGAGGCAATAATAAAATGGTTATTATTATATTTCCTTGTTCATGATAATTGTCTATTGTTCATGCTATAATTGTATTATCCGGAAACCGTAATACATGTGTGAATATATAGATCGTAATATGTCCCTAGTAAGCCTCTAGTTGACTAGCTTGTTGATCAATAGATGGTCATGGTTTCCTGACCATGCACATTGAATGTCATTGATAATGGGATCACATCATTAGGAGAATGATGTGATGGACACGACCCAATATTAAGCGTAGCACAAGATCGTGTAGTTCGTTTGCTAAATCTTTTCTAATGTCAAGTATCATTTCCTTAGACCATGAGATTGTGCAACTCCCGGATACCGTAGGAATGCTTTGGGTGTACCAAACGTCACAACGTAACTGGGTGGCTATAAAGGTGCACTACAGGTATCTCCGAAAATGTCTGTTGGGTTGGCATGAATCGAGACTGGGATTTGTCACTCCGTATGACAGAGAGGTATCTCAGGGCCCACTCGGTAATGCATCATCATAATGAGCTCAATATGACTAAGGATTTAGCCACAGGATCATGCGTTACGGAACGAGTAAAGAGACTTGGCGGTAACGAGATTGAACGAGGTATGGGGTTACCGACGATCGAATCTCGGGCAAGTAACATACAGATAGACAAAGGGAATTGTATACGGGATTAATTGAATCCTCGACATCGTGGTTCATCCGATGAGATCATAGTGGAACATGTGGGAGCCAATATGGGTATCCAGATCCCACTATTGGTTATTGACCGGAGAGATGTCTCGATCATGTCTGCATGGTTCCCGAACCCGCAGGGTCTACACACTTAAGGTTCGGCGACACTAGAGTTGTTATGGGAAATAGTATGTGGTTACTGAAGGTTGTTCGGAGTCCCGGATGAGATCCCGGACGTGACGAGGAGTTCCGGAATGGTCCAGAGGTGAAGATCGATATATTGGACGAAGGGTATTGGAGTCCGGAATTGTTCCGGGGGTACCGGGTGACGACCAGCGTGTCCGAAAATGGTTTCGGAGCCCCCGACAAGCGTTGGGGGTCTTATGGGCCAAGGAGAGTGGGCACATCAGCCCACTAAGGGGCTGAGCGCCCCTCCCACCCCATCTCACGTAATCTGGAGAGGTGGGGGCGCCTCCCCTAGGGCAGCCACCCCTCCTGGCTTGGGGGGCAAGTTTCCTAGGGGTGGGGGCGCCCAAACCCATCTAGGGTTTCCCCTATGGCCGCCGCCCCTACCCTAGGGAAACCCTAGGGCGCCTCCTCCTCCCCCCTATATATAGTTAGGGAGAGAGAGGGCAGCCGCACCCTTCCCCTGGTGCAGCCCCTCCCCTCTCCTACACCTCCTCCTCCTCCATAGCGCTTGGCGAAGGCCTGCAGGAGAACCACGAGCTCCATCACCACCACCCCGTCGTGCTGTCGGAGTTCTCCCTCAACTTCTCCTCTCCCCTTGCTGTATCAAGAAGGAGGAGACGTCCCCGGGCTGTACGTGTGTTGAACGCGGAGGCGCCATTGTTCGACGCTTAGATCGCAATCGACCGTGATCTGAATCGCTGCGTGTACGACTCCACCAACCGCGTTCTTGTAACGCTTCCGCATTGCGATCTTCAAGGGTATGAAGATACACCTCCCTCTCTCTCGTTGCTAGAATCTCCTAGATTGGTCTTGGTGACACGTAGAATTTTTTTGAATTATTCCTACATTCCCCAATAGTGGCATCATAAGCTAGGTCTATGTCGGTGTCAAAACCGGCGGATCTCGGGTAGGGGGTCCCGAACTATGTGTCTAAGGTGGATGGTAACAGGAGGCAGGGGACACAATGTTTACCCAGGTTCGGGCCCTCTCGATGGAGGTAATACCCTACGTCCTGCTTGATTGATCTTGATGATATGAGTATTACAAGAGTTGATCTACCACGCGATCGTAGAGGCTAAACCCTAGAAGCTATCATATGATTCTGATTGTTCTTGTCCTACGGACTAAACCCTCCTATTTATATAGACACCGGTGGGGGCTAAGGTTACACAGAGTCGGTTACAAGGGAGGAGATCTACATATCCGAATTGCCAAGCTTGCCTTCCACGCAAAGGAGAGTCCCACCCGGACACGGGACAAAGTCTTCAATCTTGTATCTTCATAGTTCAACAGTCCAGCCAAAGTATATAGTCCGGCTGTCCGAGGACCCCCTAATCCAGGACTCTCTAAGTAGCCCCTGAACCTGGCTTCAATGGCGATGAGTCTGGCGTGCATATTGTCTTCGGCATTGCAAGGCGGTTTCCTCCTCCGAATACTCCACAGAAGATTTTTTAACACAAGGCTCATGTCCGGCTCTGCAAAACAAATTCCACATACCACTGTAGACAGTATATTATTCCACAAATCCAATCTGCTGACAACTTTTCATAACGTGACGTCCTGCCGTGGCCCGGTCATTTTGCGAACCGGTTTTCTCAACTAGCTACTACGCGTATTGTGAGGCGGTTTTCTTGGCATGTCTTGTCGAAGCAGAGATCGTCTCCCCTTATCATGGGATTCTCATCAATACGGGTGTGGGTAACCCAACCGCGCAATTAATCACGGCGCTTGGGGAATAATGGAGTTTACCAGGCAAGTGGGGAGGCGCAGAATCCCGCTGCCTTTATAAGGGGATAAGGACTCCCTTTCGCACCCATGCTTTCTCCTTCCCAATCCATTCCCCTCGCCTGAGCCCCAGCGCCCAAGTGTTCGTCTTCTCCGCCCACAAAGGCCTTCCGAAAATGTCCGGATCCGGAGCAGGAGGCAAGTGGATGGCCTCTACCGTCCAGGAGAAGCATATCAACAAGCTTCGGGAGGCCGGGTATCTGGCCAAAAAAATTGGCCACCGTCTCCCAACGGCGGGACAGATCGTTCCCACTCCGGAACCCCAAGAGAGGGTTGTATTCCTCCCTCATTTGTCCGCGGGCTAGGGTTTCCCTTCCACCCGTTTGTTCGCGGCATCATGATCTATCCCCCAATTCCTTCCTCAACATCTCAACGTTCATCGTCGTGTGCGAGACCTTTCTCCGCATCTTGCCACACTTCGGCTTGTGTGTAAATATCTTCAATGTGAAGCCCAAGGTGGTGAGCGGTGAGCATGCCGAGTGCAAAGGCGCTATGGTGAGCAAGATGCCCAACGTTACATGGCCAACATGTGCTTTTAATGATTTCGTCAAAGAGTGGCAACAACAGTGGTTTTACATCACTAAACCACGCGGCACAGAATGGGCCGTTGCTCCAGAGTTCAAATCCGGAGCCCCTCTGCGGCTTACGTCCTGGCCCAAGAAGGGCCTGAACTGGTCTTCATCCGATGAACTGTCTATGCTCCAGACGCGAGTTAAAGATATGGAAGACAAGAACATCGAACTTGTTAATGTAGTACAGGTGATGTTAGTTCGCCGGATCCTGCCTTGTCAGCACCGGACTTGCAATCTATGGGAATTTGATCTGGCCAAGCATTAGAACCCGCGAAAGCTCTATGGCTCTTTGCACGAAGACATCTGGAAGGTACTTTTCAAGTCCGGCAAATCATGGCCAGACTCGTCCGAGGATCGCGGGTATCAACTATCCCTCCCTACAAGCTCGGTAAGTTTTTATGCATTTTATCCGCATGACCCAAGGGAAATGCTTAATGTGTTTTACTCAACTCCCCTAGGGTTGGACGAAGAAGGCGGGGCGGATCCACTGTCCGGCCCCGTTGCCCGAAGAACCAGCCGGCCCACTTCTGACGAAGATGCTGGACCCGATGCCGTACAAGGCGCCGAAGAAGAAGACCGAGAAGGAGGCCAAAAAGACCCGGGGCGGCCTTCGTCGCCGCGGCACTCCGGGCACAATACCCGAAGGATCCAACGTCCGTTCTGCCTCCGAAGAGGATGACCGAGGAGGAGGAAGACGAATCCTCGGTGAGGGGAAGAAAGAAGAGGGCGGCCTCCATACAATTGGAGGCCGAGTCGCCTAAAAGGGGAAAAGCTCCTCTTCCAGAAGAGTCCATGGTTGCCGCCGATAGCAGCCCTGCGTGGGATCCCAGGGCCCAGCCCCTGGTGAACTCGTGAGTGTAAAGTCCAAACACGTTGATGCGTCCAGACTCGTCACGACATAATATTTTAACCTGAGCTATATATTTTTTGTAGTCCGGCGAGGTCCCGCACCGAACGATCCTCATCAGAGGATTTGCTTAGTTCGGATGCTATGGAGAGCGGGACGCCCCCGAAGTCCCCTTCCCCCAAATATTTTAATAATAACAAGGCTTCGTCCTAGAAAGACCCCGGCCAAGAAGGGGGGGGAAGGGATCGTGAAAGTGGTGCCTGGAGGTCAAACTTCTGGGGCCGGAGACATGGGGGTCGACGGCGGGAGCCACCTTGAATTCGGCTTTCAGCCGGGCGCAATTCCGGAGACCAATACGGCTCCAGAATCAAGCAGGCGGCGTCCCTCGGCTGGAGGGGGCATGCCTGTTCCACCTGCAATCTCTGTCGAACCAGAGGTGCCGGATGTTTTTTTGGCGGCGCTGAAGAGCGCCTCCATCGTCGATGAGCACCGTGCCCTGATGGGTGTGGTGATTAAGGAGATTCAGTCTGCCGAGAGTGGACTGAATGAAGCCTGTATCAACCTTATAAAAGGCTTTGAGGTATGTTTTATGAGGTTTCGGAGAGTGTCAGAGTATGGATAGTAGCCCCTGATACACTGTTTGGTGCAAGGAAGGACCGGACAGAGGATCAATTTTATTTTCACAGGAAGACTCATTTGATGACATTTATCTCTCTTCTTTTATAAGTAGGCGTCTGCGGCGGCTGCTGCCTCTCTTGCTGCGGAGGTCTCCGGACTGAATCAAAGTCTGGAGCAGGCCGATGAAGAACTTGGTCGGTTGAAAAGGCAGTTGGAAGATAAACAAGGTATGCGCTAGCGTTGTTCGCGTTTATTGCAAACAAATTCTTAGTATGATAAAAGATGTTTCATTATTTGCGCCAGGGGCGAGGACCGAAGTCGAGGTTCTGAGGAAGGCTATTGCCGAGGCCGAGGAAAAGGCAGCCGCAGAGCAGGCTCATCGTGAGAAGCACAAGGCCAGGGTTATTGAAGCTGAGCAGGAGCTTCAAAAGTCCACGAAGAAATGCGAGACCTTGGAGCAGAGTTTAACGGAGAAATAATCCGAACTCGCCAGGGCTCATCAGGCCGAACGCGATGCCCAGGGGGAAACCCAAGGCGCCCTGCTGGAGATCCAAGAGGTGAGGACGATCGCGACGGGTAAGGCTTTTTTTTCATGTAAAGCATGTATATGAGGAGAAAATCATGTTTCTAATTTTGAGTTCGAATTTCTCCAGGGGTATTTGCGGGACTACCCCGCAGCATATCGGATGCCGCCCAATTCTACCGAGCCAAAGAAGGGAACACTGCGGATAAGCTCTTCTAGTCGCAGTATCTGGCACCAAATTATCCGGTGCCTTTCGGTGACCAACTGAAACAGCTGATCGAACTGCATAAGGCGGCTGAAGTAGCCATGAAGGATTTAATTATCCGGCTATGGCTTGCCAAGCCGATTCCAGGCAGCTACTTCGGGCTCGTGAAGTGGCTTGTGAGTGCCTGCCCTCGACTTGGCATCATCAAGCGGTCGGTCTACATAGAGGGTGCGCGAATGGCCTTCGCCTGCGCAAAGGTGCACTAGGGGAAGATGGATGCTGAAAAGATGATGACCGAGGGACCGCCAGAGGGGAAAGAGCACCGCAAGCCCGAATTATATTATGAAAGTGTCCTAAAAGGATCCTGCCTAGCGGCAGAGCAATGCACCAAGGATGTTATATTTCCATGAATACAATCATGTTGTCCTTTGTAATGCTGAACAAGGTCATTTCTATCATTTATTGCTTGTTATATAAAATTTTATCCTCATGCGCGGCCGTTTTATATATATTAATCTTGAGAGTTGGCCAAACGTCGGCTTCTGCCCCCATGTAGAAAGTACGGGGGTGTTTGGGATAAATCTGATCACTCTTTATCCCAGTTTTGGGTCCTTCGAAGGAGGTGTTCAACACAACGAACCAGGCAATCAGACTATAGGGCTTTATCGCTCTCACTTAGCCATAGGAGCTTTAGAAAAGTAAGGTAGGCACAACCCCTGGTGTACGGAAGACCGTACGAGGGGCTATATAAGCACCTGATCGGAAGAAAGCCGATCCATCGCTCGCTGCATTGGTTATGGCATTATGTGGAAAAAATCCTTAAATATTTTACAACCTCTTGAATAGCTGACCAGCTCTCGCCGCATCATGACAACCAGTTTTCGGCTTTCTCTACTAAGGTGCTCGTCCGGAAGAACTGGGACACAATTGAAATAGTTCTCCCAGTGCTACCTTAGCCGATATAGCGGAATGTAAGGTACCAAAACATGGGTGCCGGGCAAACCGAACTATTGACCCAAGACATGATTCGGAGCTGATGCATATAATGCTATAAGTTTGGGGTGCCAAACTTCCATGAAGGTGTTCGGACTTGATTGCCGTATTATGGGTAAAACAAAGCCTCTGGCATATTTGTCGCGGTGTGTGGATGCCACTTGACAAAAGAATTTCAACAAGAAATAACAGTAGATAAGTATTGTATAAATCCACATGTTGTATTTGAGTAGTATGTCGATGCATGTGAGTATGTGTAATGTGATGGAAAAGAAATATGACTGTGGAACCTGCTTAGACCAGGAGGGGAAGAAGCTGTGTGCGGATCCGGAGTATAGTCGGATGGTGGTGGGGAATATATAAGGATTCCCTTATGCGTTCGAGCTGCTTCCATATCGCCAGTCCTGGTCTGCGCAAAGTTGAACCCCCAAACAAAATGTAAGAAATGCTTGTGCGCCGCAGAGAGGTTGAGCCGCGGTATGTGGCCTGTCCCGGCCCTCGCCGGAGTGTTTAATTGAGCTCTGGACGAGCCGGGCTATCCTGCCCCGAAGTAGTTCGAAGTCCTTTGGCGGTGTCTGAGAATCGGGCCGTCGACTCGAGGTTCGGTTGGAAGGTGTCACTTGTATCTTCTGCAGTTAAGGCAGCGGTATACTCCTCGGTGCCAAGGGAAAGTTCGGCCTTGCCATTAACCGTGATGACGCCGCGCGGACTGGGCATCTTGAGCTTACGGTAGGCATAATGTGGCACTGCGTTGAATCGAACGAACGTGGTTCATCCGAGCAGTGCCTGATAATCATTGCGAAAGGGTACGATATCGAAGATTAACTCTTCGGCACGGTAATTGTCTGGTGATCCGAAGACTACCTCCAGGGCGATGGAGCCTGCACAACTGGCCTCCACACCTGGTATAATACCTCCGAGGGTGGTTGTAGTGGGCTTGATCACCGAATGATCGATGCCCATCTTGCGCACTGTCTCCTGGTTGAGCAGGTTTAGACTGCTACCTCCGTCCATAAGGACTCGTGTGAGGTGGAACCCGTTAATTATTGGGTCGAGGACTAGTGCGGCTGGATTGCCTTGAGTGGTGTTAACCGGATGATTCGTGTGGTTGAAGGTGATCGGCCCCAGTTTATATTGTGGGACAACTGGTTCCATTAAGTCGACATCCCTGAGGGTGTGCATTCGGTCCGGGTTGGGAGTGTAGGTGCCGTTTACCACATTCACTGTTTGGATTTGTGGGGGAAGTTTCTTCTGCCCTCCTGTACTCGGTGAGCTGGGCTCCTCGTCTCCATCGTCGCTTTGAGATCCCTTATCTTTGTTTTTGGCACCTGACCTGCCAGCTTGTTTGAAGACCCAGCATTCTCTATTAGTATGATTGGCTGGTGTTTCTGGGGTGCCGTGAATTTGGCATGGGCGGTCCAGTATGCGGTCCAGGCTGGACGGACCCGGATTGTCATTTTTGAGTGGCCCATTCCGCTGACTAGACTTAGAGCCCCTAAATCCGGCATTGACTGCCGTATCTTTGGCGTTTTCACCCTTTTTGTGGCGCTTATGTTTGTTGCTTCTGGGTTTGCCATTGTTGTCTCCGGCTTCTGATGTGCCAGGGTTGCTTGCTGTGTTTTTGCTACGGGCCAGCCAGCTATCTTCGCCCGCGCAAAAGCGGGTCATGAGTGTCGTGAGGGCTGCCATGGATTTTGGCTTTTCTTGCCCGATATGTCGGGCAAGCCACTCGTCACGGATGTTATGTCTAAAGGCCGCTAGGGCTTCGGCATCCGGACAGTCGACAATTTGGTTCTTTTTAGTTAGGAACCGAGTCCAGAATTTCCTGGCTGACTCTCCAAGCTGTTGTGCTATGTGACTTAAGTTGTCAGCATCCGGTGGTCGCACATAAGTGCCTTGGAAGTTGTCCAGGAATGCGTCTGCCAGGTTCTCCCAACTTCCAATGTAGTTTACCGGCAAGCTATTCAGCCAATGCCGAGCCGGCCCCTTGAGTTTTAGCGGGAGATACTTGATGGCGTGTAGATCATCCCCGCGGGCCATGTGAATGTGGAGGAAGAAATCCTCTATCCATACCGCGGGGTCTGTAGTGCCGTCATATGAGTCAACATTCACGGGTTTAAACCCTTCTGGGAATTCATGGTCCATTACTTCATCAGTGAAGCATAGGGGGTGTGTGGCGCCTTTGTGCCGGGCTATATCACGACGTTGTTCATATGAGTCTTGTCTGCTGTGTTCGGCCCGGCCGGATTTGCTTTTAGTATATCCGACGTGATGCTTGTCGTCATGCATTGGGGCGCGCCCCCGTGATCCGTAGATCGATCTTGCATGTCCTCCCTTGTTTTCCAATATGTCTCACGGGTCCTGCGTGTTACCCCGGGCCTTGGAATTTTTGTATAACTGGCAACGGGGTGCGGGCTGGACTTCGGCCTAATATGCCGCTTTGTCTCGGCCACGAGGTGGTCGGTCAGCCGCATCATACGCCGGGAGAGTAGGCTTTAATGCTTCCTCCTTAAGTTGGGGTAGCGGCCTGCGTTTTGGATAGCTTTTGGTTGGGCGCTCGAGTTCGTATTCCTCGGCCCTCAGGACCTCAGTCCATCTATCCTCTAGCAGATCTTGGTTAGCTTGAAGCTGCTGTTTCTTTTTCTTCAGGTTCTTTGCTGTGGCTATAAGCCGGCGCTTGAAGCGCTCCTATTCGGCGGGATCCTCAGGCACGATAAATTAGTCGTCGCCGAGGCTCACCTCGCCTTCGGAGAGAGGCATGTAATTGTTATCCTCTGATTCTCCGTCTGCTGCCTGTTCCTTAGGGATGGCTTGCCCATCCTCCCGCTCGAGGTCTGGCTGGAGGGGATTGTCTTCGTCTTCAGCGCTATCCACAGCGTCATTGTCTCTTGTGCCGGTATCGCCGTTTTTGCTATG
Organism: Triticum aestivum; assembly: GCF_018294505.1. Taxonomy (NCBI): domain Eukaryota; kingdom Viridiplantae; phylum Streptophyta; class Magnoliopsida; order Poales; family Poaceae; genus Triticum; species Triticum aestivum. The sequence goes on along the minus strand of NC_057806.1, from coordinate 298,198,996 downwards.
GCGGGGCTTAGAGCAGCGTCGTTGATGCCGGTGCTTAGATTGCTTCTTCGGGGGATTATCCTCTGTTGCCTTATTGCCATCACCTTCTTTGGGGGTGTCCACAATGTATATATCATATGATGAGGTGGCAGTCCAGCACCTTGTGGGCGATGGTTCCTGTTCTTCTCCTACATCGTCATCCGTACCGTCGATGTCTTCGGAGCCAAAATCAAGCATGTCGGTTAAGTCATCAAAAGTGTCTATTAAGTGGGTGGTGGGTGAATTTCTTTGTCGTCCACTTCCTACTCAAGCCGGACATAGTTCGGCCAAGGGTCTCTTGACAAGGAGAGAGATTTAAATGAATTTAGCAAGTCGCTCGAGGGCGAGTGCTGAAAGATATCCGCGGAGGTGAACTCCATGATCGGTGCCCAATCAGATTTGATAGGCACGGACGCGGGTGGTTTAGAGCCTGTGGCCGGGGATGAATCCAAGGGGCCGGCAACATAGGTCTCATAGGTGGTGAAGTCCGTATTCGGCTCTATCGCCGCTGAGTGTGCGACCTCCATGGCGGGGTCTATCCACACATCCTCGGACGGCACGATCTGCTCCGGATCGAAGGTTGGAGTAGCCACATGTGTGATCTCCCGAACACCGTCCGACGGCAGAGCTAAGTCATGTTTGTCGAGATTGTGCAGCGCACCTGACATGGGCTCGAATCCGTCGAAGATCAAGTCTCCGCGGATGTCGGCGGTGTAGTTTAAGCTTCCAAACTTGACCTGATGGCCAGGGGCGTAGCTCTCTCTGCTCCAGATGGCCAAGCGAGTTGGCTTGCAGTACAAAGCCGCCGAATACGAAGATCTGTCCGGGGAGAAAAACCTCACCCCGGATCGCATCGTTGCCGATGATCGAAGGAGCCATCAAGCCTTATGGCGACGACACAGCGGAACTCACAATGAAAGCACCAATGTCGGTGTCAAAACCGGAAGATCTCGGGTAGGGGGTACCGAACTGTGCGTCTAAGGCGGATGGTAACAGGAGGCAGAGGACACAATGTTTACCCAGGTTCGGGCCCTCTTGATGGAGGTAATACCCTACATCCTGCTTGATTGATCTTGATGATATGAGTATTACAAGAGTTGATCTACCACGAGATCGCAGAGGCTAAACCCTAGAAGCTAGCCTATGATTCTGATTGTTCTTGTCCTACAGACTAAACCCTCCGGTTTATATAGACACCGGTGGAGGCTAGGGTTACATAGAGTCGGTTACAAGGGAGGAGATCTACATATCCGAATTGCCAAGCTTGCCTTCCACGCAAAGGAGAGTCCCACCCGGACACGGGACGAAGTCTTCAATCTTGTATCTTCATAGTCCAACAGTCCGACCAAAGTATATAGTCCGGCTGTCCGAGGACCCCCTAATCTAGGACTCCCTCAGTCTATGCGTAGATTCTATGCATGAGTAGAACACAAAGCAGTTGTGGGCGATGATTTGTTCAATTTGCTTACCATTACTAGTCTTATCTTGATCCGGCGGCATTGTGGGATGAAGCGGCCTGGACCGACCTTACACGTACGCTTACATGAGACTGGTTCCACCGACTGACATGCACTTGATGCATAAGGTGGCTGGCGCATATCACCGTTGTGGTTTTGCATAGGTAAGAAACATTCTTGCTAGAAACCCATAGCAACCACGTAAAACATGCAACAACAATTAGAGGACGTCTAACTTGTTTTTGCAGGGTATGCTATGTGATGTGATATGGACAAAAGGATGTGATGAGTGATATATGTGATGTATGAGATTGATCATGTTCTTGTAATAGGAATCACGACTTGCATGTCGATGAGTATGACAACCGGCAGGAGCCATAGGAGTTGTCATAATTTATTTATGACACGCGTGTCAATGAAAACGCCATGTAATTACTTTACTTTATTGCTAACCATTAGGTATAGTAGTAGAAGTAATAGTTGGCGAGGCAACTTCATGAAGACACGATGATGGAGATCATGGTGTCATGCCGGTGACAATGGTGTTCATGCCGCGCCTCGAAGATGGAGATCAAAGGCACAAGATGATATTGGCCATATCATGTCACTTTATGATTTGCATGTGATGTTTGTCATGTTTACATCTTATTTGCTTAGAACAACGATAGCATAAATAAGATGATTCCCCACTAAAATTTCAAGAAAGTGTTCCCCCTAACTGTGCACCGTTGCGAAGGCTCGTTGTTTCGAAGCACCACGTGATGATCGGGTGTGATAGATTCTAACGTTCGAATACAACGGGTGTAAGCTAGATTTACACATGGAAAACACTTAGGTTGACTTGACGAGCCTAGCATGTACAGACATGGCCTCGGAACACGAGAGACTGAAAGGTCGAACATGAGTCGTATAGTAGATACGATCAACATGGAGATGTTCACCGTTGATGACTAGTCCGTCTCACGTGATGATTGGACACGGCCTAGTCAATTCGGATCATGTATCACTTAGATGACTAGAGGGATGTCTATCTGAGTGGGAGTTCATTGAATAATTTGATTAGATGAACTTAATTATCATGAACGTAGTCTAAATTGTCTTTGCAAATTATGTTGTGGATTAATAGCTCACGCTTTAGCTCTTTGTTTTAATACGTTCCTAGAGAAAGACTAAGTTGAAAGATATTGTAAGCAATTGTGCGGACTAGGGCCGTAGTCTGAGGATTGTCCCCACTGCTACACAGAAGGCTTCTGTCCTTGATGCACCGCTCGGTGTGCCAACCCCTCTGGCGTCGTCTGTGGATGTTATGAACATATGGTAGACACGTTGTGATGACTACCTGATAGTTTAGTGCGCCATGCTTTACGGCTTAGAGTCAAGGCTCCAAAAGCGTTTTGAACACCATAGAACATATGAGATGTTCGAAGAGCTGAAATCGGTATTTCAGGCTCATGCCTGTGTTGAGAGGTTGAGACGTCTGACAAGACCTTTGCCTACAAGATGGAGGAGAATAACTCAGCCAGTGAGCATGTGCTCAGAATGTTTGGGTACTTCAATCACTTGAATCAAGTGGGAGTTAATCTTCCAGATAAGAGAGTGATTGACAAAAGTTCTTCGGTCGCTACCACCAAGCTACTAGATTTTCATGATGAACTATAACATGCAAGGGAAGATAATCCCGGAGCTGTTCATCGTGCTTAAGGCCGTAAAGGTAGAAATCAAGAAGGAGCATCAAGTGTTGATGGTTAACAAGAGCACTGGTTTCAAAGAAGGGCAAGGGAAAGAAGGGAAACTTCTTGAATGGCAAGCCAGTTGCCGCTCCAGTGGAGAAACCCAAGAACCCAGACCCAAGACAAAGTGCTTCAATTAGGGGAACGGTCACTGGTAGTGGAACTGCCTCAAATACTTGGTAGATAAGAAGGCTGTCAACTTCAACAAAAGTATATTTGATACATGTGTGTTATTGATGTGTACCTTACTAGTACTCCTAGTAGCACCTGGGTATTAGATACCAGTTCAGTTGCTAATATTGGTAACTCGAAACAAAAGCTACGGAATTAACGGAGACTAGCTAAGGGCGAGGTGACGATGTGTGTTGGAAGTGTTTCTAAGGTTGATGTGATCACCATCGCATGCTCCCTCTACCTTCGGGATTAGTGTTGAACCTAGATAAATGTTGTTTGCATTGGTGTCTGCGTTGAGCATGAACATGATTAGATCATGTTTATAGCAATAGGTTATTCATTTAAGTCAGAGAATAATGGTTATTCTGATTACATGAATAATACCTTCTATGGTCATGCACCCAATGTGAATGGTTTATTGAATCCCGGTCGTAGTTATACACATGTTCATAACATTGATGCCAAAAGATGTAGAATTGATAATGATAGTACCACTTTCATGTGGCACTGCCGCTTAGGTCATATTGGTGTAAAGCGCATGAAAGAACCTCCATGCTAATGGATTTTTGAAGTCACTTGATTTTGAATCACTTGACACATGTGAACCATGCCTCTTTGGCAAGATGACTAAAAACCCATTCTTTGGAACAAGGGAACGGGCAAGTGACTTGTTGGAAATCATACATGCTAATCTGTGTGGTGCGATGAGTGTTGACGCGCGCGGTGGATATCGTTATTTTCTCACCTTCACCGGTGAATTGAATAGATATGGGTATATTTACTTAATGAAGCATAAGTCTGTGAAAAGTTTAAGCAATTTCAGAGTGAAGTTGAGAATCATCGTAACAAGAAGATCAAGTTCCTTCGATCTGATCAAAGGGAAAGTATCTGAGTTATGAGTTTGGAAATCACTAAAGACAAGGTGGACTCGTTTCACAGTTGACACCGCCTGGAACACCATAGTATGATGTTGTGTCCTAACATCGTAATCGAACCTTATTGGATATGGTGTATGATGTCTCTTAACAATCTACCGCTATTTTTGGGGGTTATGCATTAAAGACAATTACATTCACTTTAAATAGGGCACCATCTAAGTCCGTGGAGATGATACCGTATGAACTATGGTTTGGCAAGAAACCAAAGTTGTTGTTTCTTAAGGTTTGGGGCTACGATGCTTATGTCGATAGGCTTCGGTCAGAAAAGCTCGAACCCAAAGCGGAAAATTGTATCTTCATAGAATACCCAAACAAGATGATTGGGTATACCTTCTATCTCATATCTGAGGTCAAAGTGTTTGTCACTAAGAACATGTCCTTTCTCGAGAAAGAGTTTCTCTCGAAAGAATTGAGTGGGAGGAAGATAGAACTTGATGAGGTTGTTGAACCTTTACTTCCACCAGAGAGTAGCGCAGAACAGAAAGATGTTTCTGTGGCACCTACCTCAGTTAAAGAGAAAGCTAATGATGATGATCATGGAGCTTCATCTCAAGTTACTATCGAACCTCGTAGGTCGACAAGGGTGTGTACAACTTCTGAGTGGTAACCCTGTCTCAAAGGTCATCTTGTTGGACAACGATGAACCTATGAGCTATGGAGAAGTGATGGTGGGCCTGGATTCTAACAAATGGCTGGAAGCCATGAAATCCGAGATAGAATCCATTTATGAGAACAAAGTATGGACTTTGGTGGACTTTCCCGATGATCGGCAAGCCATTGAGCATAAATGGATCGTTAATAAGAAGACATACGCTGATGGTAATGTCACCATTTATGAAGCTCGACTTGTCTCAAGGAAGTTTCCGACAAGTTCAAGGAGTTGTCTGTGATGAGACTTTTCTCAATCGTAGCGATGCTAAAGTCTATTAAAATTGTGTTAGTAGTTGCTGCATTTTTCATTTACGAAATCTGGCAGATGGATGTCAAAACAAAGTTTCCTTGATGGTCTCCGTGAGGAAAGGCTGTATGTGATACAACCAGAAGTTTTTATCGATCCTAAGGATGCTAAAATGTATGCAAACTCCAACGATCCTTCTATGGATTGGAGCAAGTATCTTGGAGTTGGAACATACGCTTTGATGAGGCGATCAACACATTTGGGTTTATACAAAGTTTGCAAGAAACTTGTATTTGCAAGAAAGTGAGTGGGAGCACTACAACATTTCTGATAGGTATATATGGATGACATATTGTTGATCGAAAATTATGTAGAGTTTCTAGAAAGCATAAAGGGTTGTTTGAATGGAGTTTTTCAATGGAAGACCTGTGTAAAACTGCTTACATGTTGGGTATCAAGATCTATAGAGATAGATCAAGACGCCTGATAAGACTTTCACAGAGCGCATACCTTGACATGATGTTGAAGGAGTTCAAGATGGACCAGTCAAAGAAGGAGTTCTTGCCTGAGTTTCGAGGTGTGAAGTTAAGACTTGAAGCTCGACCACGGCAGAAGAAAGAGAAAGGACGAAAGTCGTACCTACGCCTTAGCCATAGGCTCTATATGATATGCCATGCTATGTACCGCAATGTGCCTTGCTACGTGTCTGGCAAGGGGGTACAGGAGTGATCCAGGAGTGGATCATTGGACAACAGTCAAAATTGTCCTTAGGAATAAGGAAATGTTTCTCGGTTATGGAGGTGATAAAGAGTTTGGCAAAAAGGGTTACGTCGATGCAAGCTTTAACACCTATCCGGATGACTCTGAGTAGCAAACCGGATACGTATAGTGGAGCAACCATTTGGAATAGCTCCAAGTGGAGCATAGTAGCAACATCTACAATATGAAATCGAGATTTGCGAAGAACACACGGATCTGAATGTTGTAGACCCATTGACTGACACTTCTCACATAAGCATAACATGATCAAACCCTAGAACTCATTGAGTGTTAATCACATGGCAATGTGAACTAGATTATTGACTCTAGTAAACTCTTTGGGTGTTAGTCACATGGCGATGTGAACTATGAGTGTTAATCACATAACTATGCGAACTAGATTATTGACTCTAGTGCAAGTGGGAGACTGTTGGCAATATGCCCTAGAGGCAATAATAAAATGGTTATTATTATATCTCCTTGTTCATGATAATTGTCTATTGTTCATGCTATAGTTGTATTAACCGGAAACCGTAATACATGTGTGAATACATAGATCATAATATGTCCCTAGTAAGCCTCTAGTTGACTAGCTCGTTGATCAATAGATGGTCATGGTTTCCTGACCATGGACATTGAATGTCATTGATAACGGGATCACATCATTAGGAGAATGATGTGATGGACAAGACCCAATCTTAAGCGTAGCACAAGATCGTGTTGTTCGTTTGCTAAAGCTTTTCTAATGTCAAGTATCATTTCCTTAGACCATGAGATTGTGCAACTCCCAGATACCGTAGGAATGCTTTGGGTGTACCAAACGTCACAACGTAACTGGGTGGCTATAAAGGTGCACTATAGGTATCTCTGAAAGTGTCTGTTGGGTTGGCACGAATCGAGACTAGGATTTGTCTCTCCGTATGACGGAGAGGTATCTCTGGGCCCACTCGGTAATGCATCATCATAATGAGCTCAATGTGACTAAGGAGTTAGTCACGGGATCATGCGTTACGGAACGAGTAAAGAGACTTGCCGGTAACGATATTGAATGAGGTATGGCGATACCGATGATCGAATCTCGGGCAAGTAACATACCGATAGATAAAGGGAATTTTATACTAGATTGATTGAATCCCCAACATCGTGGTTCATCCGATTGGATCATCATGGAACATGTGGGAGCCAATATGGGTATCCAGATCCCGCTATTGGTTATTGGCCGGAGAGATGTCTCGGTCATGTCTGCATGGTTCCCGAACCCGTAGGGTCTACACACTTAAGGTTCGCTGACGCTAGAGTTGTTATGGGAAATAGTATGTGGTTACCAAAGGTTGTTCGGAGTCCCGGATGAGATCCCGGACATGACGAGGAGTTACGGAATGGTCCGGAGGTGAAGATCGATATATTGGACGAAGGGTATTGGAGTCCGGAATTGTTCCGGGGGTACCGGGTGACGACCAGCGTGTCCGAAAGGGGTTTCGGAGGCCCCGACAAGCGTTGGGGGGCCTTATGGGCCAAGGGGAGGGGGAACATCAGCCCACTAAGGGGCTGAGCGCCCCTCCTACCCCATCTCACATAACTTGGAGAGGTGGGGGCGCCTCCCCTAGGGCAGCCACCCCTCGCGGCTTGGGGGGCAAGTTTCCTAGGGGTGGGGGCACCCAAACCCATCTAGGGTTTCCCCTGTGGCCGCCGCCCCTACATTAGGGAAACCCTAGGGCGCCTCCTCCTCCCCCTTCCCCCTATATATAGTGAGGTAGAGAGAGGGCAGCCGCACCCTTCCCCTGGCGCAGCCCCTCCCCTCTCCTACACCTCCTCCTCCTCCATAGCGCTTGGCGAAGCCCTGCCGGAGAACCACGAGCTCCATCACCACCATGTCGTCGTGCTGTCGGAGTTCTCCCTCAACTTCTCCTCTCCCCTTGCTGGATCAAGAAGGAGGAGACGTCCCCGGGCTATACGTGTGTTGAACACGGAGGCGCCATTGTTCGACGCTTAGATCGGAATCTACCGCGATCTGAATCGCTGCGTGTACGACTCCACCAACCGCGTTCTTGTAACGCTTCCGCATTGTGATATTCAAGGGTATGAAGATAAACCTCCCTCTCTCTCGTTGCTAGAATCTCCTAGATTGATCTTGGTGACACGTAGGAATTTTTTTGAATTATTGCTACGTTCCCCAACAGGCACGTCCCATCAATACGAAGATCGTGCCATGTTTTTAAGGGATATGATCAATGACTTGGGTCACCCCATGCATGCATAACGACACGATTATATCAGGAAGTGGCGAGGTCCACGATGCAGTAAAAGGTCCCTTGGGCTTACGGCAGCTTATACAAGGGAGACCGCCACCATGTTCTCAATACGCTCTCCATTCCCCCATTGTTGTCGCTTTCCCAATCCCTTGAGCCCTCGGCGCCCAGATCCTTTATCCTTTAGAGATTTCCCCGCCAATCTCTCAATCCGACCATGGTCATCTCTACTTTCAAAGGCAAGTGGGAGGCCTCCAGCATCATCGACGATGACATCCAGGAACTGAAGCACGCCGGCTATCTTCCGACCAATGTCACCCACCGCGCTCCGAAGGAGGGCCAGGTTATCCCCACACCCAAGCAAGTTGAAAAAGTGGTGTTCGTTCCCCACTTTACCCGGGGACTAGGCTTACCTCTTCTCCCCTTTGTCATGGGTCTGATATTCTTTTACGAGCTAGATTCTCATGATCTTGCCCCGAACTCTTTCGTGCACATCTCGACCTTCATTGTTTTCTGCGAGGCCTTTCTTCGGGTCCAGTCACACTTCGGCTTGTGGCTAAAGGTCTTCAATTTCAAGCCTAAAATAGTCAACGACCAGCAGGCGGACTGTGTGTGTGTGTGGGGGGGGGGGATGATAAGCAAGCTCCCCCTAGTTGAGTTGCTGGAAGGTACCTTCATAGATACCGTCAAGATCTGGCAAAAGGAGTGGTTTTATATCACCGAACAACGCGGTGCGGGTGGGCGGCAATCCCTGAGTTCTGATCCGGACCTCCCACAAGGCTGGTATCATGGACCAAGAAGGGTCTCGACTGGGGGTTGCCAATGGAGGCAGAGTCACTGTAGAAGCACATCTCCAAGATGATAAAGCAAAAGGTCAAGCTATCCAATGTGGTTCAGATCATGCTCCGACGCCGCCTCCACCCGTTCCAAGCCCGGGCCGCTCCCATGTGGACCTACAAGCCCGAAAACCCTGTCACCGTATGCCACTTCTCTCGCACCATCCACGCCAAGCTATGGAAGGTGCAGTTCAAGCCCCAGAAGGACTGGCTAGCCGAGGAAGAACACATCGGTCTCGACGCCGCGACTCCTCCTCGGGAGGTATGATTAGTTTTATCCTCATGTTCAAATTTTCTTCTTTGGCGAAGGACTTAACTCCCTCTACCTTCATCCATAGAGCTGGCTGCAGAAGGCCGAGCAGATCAACAACCCGACCCCGCTACTCGAGGCCCCCAGGACGGGCTTGATGTCGGATATACTAGCCGTGGCACCATATAAGGCGCCATAAAATAAGGTGAAGAAGAAGGTGGAGAATACGGAGGCCAGGGAGGGCCTCTGCCCCATGGGACCTCTGGACAACAAATCCGGAGAAACCCAAGCCCACTTTGCCCCCGACGAGGGAATGGAGCAGGGAGATGATGGGGAGGAGAGTGACTCCTCCCGAACAAGAAACAGGGCGGTGTCTGAAGACGCCGAGGAGGATCAACCCCGTCCAGCCCCGAAAAGGTAGTGTAGGGCCAAGGTGGCCCTGTCTGGCGATAGCTCAGTCTTTGTCGAAGAGTCTGAGGCTTCCGAAGAGGTTCCTCGAAGGAGACTTTGGGTCAAGCCCCGAGCCTAGAGGTACATTTCAGAATGTACACTGATGTCTACTACGCAACCTTCTTCTTGTAGACTCGTGTTGGGCCTCCAAGCACAGAGTTTTGTAGGACAGTAACAAATTTCACTCAAGTGGATGACCTAAGGTCTATCAATTCATGGGAGGCGTAGGATGAAGATGGTCTCTCTCAAACAACCCTGCAACCAAATAACAAAGAGTCTCTTGTGTCCCCAACACACCCAATACATTGGTAAATTGTATAGGTGCACTAGTTCGGCGAAGAGATGGTGATACAAGTGCAATATGGATGGTAGATATAGGTTTTTATAATCTGAAAAATATAAAAACAGCAAGGTAACAAGTAACAAAAGTGAGCGAAAACGGTATTGCAATGCTTGAAAACAAGGTCTAGGGTTCATACTTTCACTAGTTTTAGTTCTCTCAACAATGATAACATAATTAGATTACATGGCAAGCTCTAAATGTGCAACAAAAGTCACTCCAAAGTTCCTATCGCGGAGAACATAAGATGAAATTGCTTGTAGGGTATGAAACCACCTCAAAGTTATTATTTCCGATCAATCCATTGAGCTATTCCTATAAGTGTCGCAAACAACCCTATAGTTCGTAGTAAAATAACACCATATGACACACATAAATCAACCCTAAAGTCACCTAGATACTCCAATGTTACCACAAGTATCCATGGGTCAATTATACAATATGCATCAAACAACTTCAGATTCATAATGTTCAATCCAACACAAAGAACCTCAAAGAGTGCCCCAAGATTCCTACAGGAGAAACAAGGACGAAAACATGCATCTACCCCTATGCATAGATTTCCCTAATGCCACCTCGGGAATCCGCAAGTTGAATGCCAAAACATACATCAAGTGAATCAATGGAATACCGCATTGTCACCATGAGTATCCCACGCAAGACATACATCAAGTGTTCTCAAATCCATAATAGTATTTAGTCCGATAACAGTGAAACCTCAAAGGTAAAACTCAATTCATCACCAGAAGGTAGAGGGGGAGAAACACCATATGATTCAACTATAGTAATAACGCTCACAGTACATCAAGATCGTGCCAAATCAAGAACACGAGAGAGAGAGAGAGAGAGAGAGAGAGAACAAACACATAGCTACTGGTACATACCCTCAGCCCTGAGGGTCAACTACTCCCTCCTCGTCATGGAGACCGCCGAGATGATGAAGATGGCCACCGGTGATGGTTTCCCCCTCCGGCAGGGTGCCTGAATGGGCTCCCGGTTGTTTTTCGTGGCTACAGAGGCTTGAGGCGCTGGAACTCCCAATCTAGGCTTATTTGTAGGGATTTCTATATTTATAGGAATTTTTGGTGTCGGGAACAAGTGAGGGGGGTCCACGAGGCGACGACAAGGTAGGGGGCGCGCCCTAGGGGGCCTCCACCCTTGTGGATGCCTTGTGGCTCTTCTGGCCCAACTCTCTTGCTTCGGGGGCTTCTTCTGGTCCTTTAAAAATGACCGTAAAATTTTCAGCTCATTTGGACTCCATTTGATATTCCTTTTCTGCGGAACTCAAAAAGAAGGAAAAACAGAAACTGGAACTAGGCTCTAGATTAATAGGTGACTCCAAAAAATTATATAAAATAGCATATAAAATGCATATAAAATATCCAAGATAGATAATATAATAGCATGGAACAATAAAAAAATTATAGATACGTTGGAGATGTATCAAGCATCCCCAAGCTTAATTCCTACTCGTCCTCGAGTAGGTAAATGATAGAAACCGAATTTTTATGTGGAATGCTACCTAACATATTTATCCATGTAATTTTTCTTCATTGTGGCATGAATGTTCAGATCCATAAGATTCAGAAAAAAAGTTTAATATTGACATAAAACAATAATACTTCAAGCATACTAATAAGGCAATCATGTCTTCTCAAAATAACATGACCAAAGAAAGTTATCCCAACAAAATCATATTGTCTGGCTATGCTCCATCTTCATCACACAAAATATTATATCATGCACAACCCCGATGACAAGCCAAGCAATTGTTTCATACTTTTGATGTTCTCAAACCTTTTCAACTTTCACGCAATACATGAGCGTGAGCCATGGACATAGCACTAAAGGTGGAATAGAATATGATGGTTGTGGAGAAGACAAAAAGAAGGAGATAGTCTCACATCAACTAGGCGTATCAACGGGCTATGGAGATTGTAAGGCCCCGAGACTGATGTGCCAGGTGTCTTCTAGTTACTCGCTATTGTTGTCTTGTCATTGATTGCGTGTCATGCTTTTCATGTCATGTCATCATATGCATTTCATTTGCATACATGTTCGTCTCATGCATCCGAGCATTTTCCCCGTTGTCCGTTTTGCATTCCGGCGCTCCTATGACATCCGGTGTCCCTTTCTACCTTTTTTCGTGTGCGAGTGTTAAACATTCTCGGATTGGACCGAGACTTGTCATGTGGCCTTGGTTTACTACCGGTAGACCGCTTGTCAAGTTTTGTGCCATTTGAACTTCGTTTGATACTCCAACGGTTAACCGAGGGACCTAAAAGGCCTCGTGTGTGTTGCAGCCCAACACCCCTCCAAAGTGGCCAAAAACCCACCTAAACCCCCCTCCATCGTCTCGGTCATTCGATCACGATCGCGTGGCCGAAAACCGCACCTCATTTGGACTCTCCTAGCTCCCTCTACCTATATATATGTGACTCTCCCCGAAATTTCACGCAGTCCAAACCCTAGATCCAACTCCCTCCGCGCCACCGGACATGTCCGCTCGCCGGCGGACGCGTCCACTCCGCCGCCACATCGCCCCGTCCAATGGGAGTGCGCCACCTCAGCATCATCGCCACCTCCAACCACTCAG